>NC_134406.1:222696963-223007518 GCF_038048845.1 Mixophyes fleayi | reverse complement strand
ATATTGATTTTGAGAAAGCACGCGGACATCCAGGAGGAGATGGCGGTGAGGCAGTCAGACACGCGAGAGAGGACAGCAGAAGAAAGGTCAGGAGAAGAGAAGTAGAGTTGAATGTCATCAGCATACAGGTGATACTGAAGACCGAAGGAGGAGATGAGAGCACCAAGGGAGGAAGTGTAGAGCGAAAAAAGTAGAGGGCCAAGAACCGAGCCCTGTGGGACACCAACAGAGAGAGGGTAGGGGGGGAGGAAGAGCCGGAAGTGGATACAGAGAAGGAGCAGTTAGCGAGGTAAGAGGTGAACCAGGTATGGACAGATCCCGAGAGGCCAAGAGAGAGAAGAGTTTGCCTCAGGAGGGGGTGGTCCACAGTGTCAAAGGCTGCAGAGAGGTCGAGGAGGATAAGAAAGGAGAAGTGACCCTTGGATTTGGCCGATAGTAGGTCGTTAGTAACCTTGGCCAGGGCAGTTTCGGTGGAGTGGAGAGGACGGTAGCCGGATTGGAGGGGGTCCAGGAGGGAAAAGTCGGAGAGGTGACTGGCGAGGCGGCTGCAGACAATCCGCTCAAGTAGTTTGGAGGCAAAGGGGAGGAGTGAGATAGGGCGATAATTGGCGAGAGAGGTGGGGTCAAGATTAGGTTTTTTAAGGATGGGAGAGATAAGGGCGTGTTTAAAGGAGGTGGGGACTACACCAGAGGAGAGAGATAAGTTGAAGAGGTGAGCGAGGTAGGAGCAGACAGTGGGAGAAAGAGAGGGGATGGGATCAAGAGGACAGGTAGAGGGAGGAGAGGAGAGGATGAGGGAGCGAACTTCTTCCCCGGTTGTGGGACGAAAGGAGCTCCAGAGTTGGTTGTTGGAGGGAGGTGAGGCGGTGTGGGTGGTAGGAGAGGGGGAGGAGGAGGTCTTAAGTCGGTTGGCCTCAATTTTGGAAGAGAAAAAGGTGGCAAAGTCAGTAGCAGAGAGGGAGAGTGGGACAGGAGGGGGGGGAGAGAGGAGGGAGTTGAAAGTGGCGAAGAGGCGGCGGGGGTTGGAGGACTGGGAAGAAATGAGGGATTTGAAAAAGAATTGTTTAGCGAGGGAGAGGGCGGAGCAGAAAGAGGAGAGGATGAATTTATAGTGAAGGAAGTCGGCCAGGGAACGAGATTTCCTCCAGAGGCGTTCAGCAGTGCGAGAGCACCTTTGGAGGAAGCGGGTGAGTTTGGAGTGCCAGGGTTGAGGAAAGAGGCGGCGACGGCAGATAGTGGAGGCCGGGGCGACAGCATCCAGGGCAGTGGAGAGGGAGAGGTTGTAGTGAGAGAATGCCTGGTCAGGACAGGCCAGGGAGGGGAGGGTAGATAGGAGAGACTCAAGAGAGGAGGAGAAGGAGATGGGGTCAATAGCATCGAGGTTGCGCCTAGTTAGGGTGGCTTTAGGCGAGGGGGGAGTAGGGGAGGAGGACAGAGTGAAGGAGAGGAGATGGTGGTCAGAGAGTGGGAATGGAGAGTTAGAGAAGTCAGAGAGATCACAGAGATTAGAGAAAACAAGGTCGAGGGAGTGACCAAGACAGTGGGTGGGGGTGGAGGTCCACTGGGTGAGCCCTAGAGAGGAGGATAGGGAGAGAAGTTTGATGGTGGCGGGGTAAGAACGGTTGTCAATGGGGATATTGAAGTCGCCAAGTATGATGGAGGGCAGGTCAGAGGCGAGGTGATGGGGGAGCCAGGCAGCGAAGTTGTCAAGGAAGAGGGACGAGGGGCCTGGGGGACGGTAGATGACAGACACACGGAGGTGGATAGGGGAGAAGAGACGGATGGAGTGAACTTCGAAGGAGGAGAAGGAGAGGGAAGGTTAGGTAGGAATTACCCGAAAAGTGCAGTTAGGGGACAGGAGGAGGCCCACACCTCCTCCAGGACGCTCATCCGGCCTGGTGGAGTGGGTGAAGGAGAGGCCCCCGTAGGAGAGAGCAGCAGGAGAGGCAGTGTCAGAAGAAGTAAGCCAGGTTTCAGTGATGGCAAGGAGATCAAGAGATTTGGAAATGAAGAGGTCATGGATGGAGGATAGTTTGTTGCGGACAGACCTGGAGTTCCAGAGGGCACATGAGAAAGGGAGGGAGGGAGCAGGGGAGATGCGGATGAGATTATCAGGGGTGGTAGGGCGAGGGGGAGGGTGAGAGGCAGGGCAGTGAGGGTTGGGCAGGAGAAGGGGGCTGGGGGAAAGGATAGGTATAGGAAAGGTGCGGGGCGGCATTGTACAATAAAGGAACAAAGGCAGAGGCGGAGACAATATGAAATGCAAAATATACAGTGCAGTAAAATTAAAATAAGTGCAGATGAAGTGAAAAAGAGCAAATAAAGGTACGGTGCAATAAATTAAAATAAAGTACAGTACAATACGGTACAAAATGATAAAATTGAAAGAGGTAAAAAGATTAACTTCCAGTAAATCCAATTGAAAGAAGGTAAAAGAAGTAAATGAAGGCTTCAGAGAGCCAGTACCAGGTGTGAGGTAGGAGAGTCCAGGTTGGAGAGATCAGAGTCCAGAGACCGAGGTGGTGGAGTGCAGGGCCGATCACAGCAGTCACTGTAGCAGTCCAGGCAGTGATCAGGATCTGGCTATGCAGAGGTCCAATTGGAGGCAGAGATGGGGCCTGTGTACCAGAGCAATTCCAGAGACCAGGAAGCGTGAACCAGGCCAATGTGCGTGGATCAAACGTCGGGAGGCGAGGCGGGTAGACAGGCAGCTGGCACAGGAAGAAGTAGCAGGCAGCAGGAGACGAGATGGCAGCGGACCAGGCGGCGGAAGAACCAGGCCGTGGCAGGCAGAAAAAAAGCAGGTAATGGAGGGTCACGGATCCGGAGTAGGTGATGGAGCAGGTCACAGAACTGAAGGCGCCAGAGCAGGCCACGGAGGCAGTGGAGCAGGTCACAGACTCGCAGGAACAGCCGATCGGAGGCTCCAGGAGGCAATTGGAACCGGAAGCAGCTGAAAGGCCCAAGCCGCGGCCTAGAGTAGGTGGAAATGGCGGCGGCCGGCCGACAAGGCAGCAAGATCCAGGAGCGCCCAAGAAGTGCACCTCAAGGTAACCGGGAGTCAGGCAGGAGGACCAGGATGAGCGTCCATCGGCACAGTGGGGCCAAGCGGTGAGTGGAGGATGGGAGGTAGAGGCCGGGTAGATCGAAGGCAAAGGCCGCAGTCTGCGGTGGTATGCGGCAGCCGGGAGTCGGGTCAGGCAGGATGCGAGAGTGCGAGGAGGACTGGCTGTGTGTTGTCAATTTCTCGACTGGCTGAGAGTCAGTCGAGGGCAGCGGCAGCGTAAGGAGGCATCTCAGGGTGAGACAGGGCACCAGGCAGGGCTCCAGTAGAGAGCTCTGCAGACACGTCTGCACACCTCGAGGTCCGGAAGCAAAAATAAAGTTAATTGCTATAATTGATGCTATTACATTATTTTAAACACTCAAACACAAACATTCTAGTACATTTTAGAAAATGATAGCTAAAATCTGATTAGTTGCTCTGAGCAAAACCTCTACTTTTCTTTTTTAGAAGGTTTAGTAAATGCAGCCTTATGTCTTCTTAAACAATCCATCTTTTATTTTTAAAAGACACCTAACTTAAAAGAATCTCTAGGGGAAAAGAACTCACAAAAACATGCTGGAAGGCTCTTTGAAATATATAACCCAATGCAGTGAATGGGCAAAGTGGTGATTTGCATATACAGAAAACTAGTTACATTCCCAGTTCAGAGTTGTTCAAAGTTGCCACAGTTTGCTTGGTTTAAGAATAAGCTTGGCCAATAAAGTCACTACTATGTTATGGTGAATGTGAGCTACTTGAAACTGCTGAAAAAGCCTGAAACTAGAATCTCTCCATAGTTTGTAAAAACAAAAGTAAATCAAGTTTTCATTTGGGGGGACAGACAGACAAGTCTTCCTCAGTTTTATATACAGTAAAACATGCTATGATTGAAGGCTATGGTGATTGAGTTAGAGAATCCAGTCAAAAAAGGTGGTGATCTTATCTGACATCTCCCTTGAAGGGAATCCTAATGGATTTATGTATGGCAGATATTCTCCCCTTGGGGCTTAAAAATACCATTTAACTTGTCTTATTTTTTACTTTCTTACTTGTTTTACTTCCTTTTTGAACTATTACTATGTAGGATTTATTGTCAAATTGATCCTAAATAGTAGGATCACAGTAGTTCATTTCATTTAATGCTTTGTTGTGACATTTATTGGAATCCTTTTTTATGGACAGTGTAGTGCTACATAAATTGAATTTGTTTCATTGTGATATTATCTCATTCCTCCATCCACCATATTCTTGAGTTGCAAAATGACATAGGACAGAACCTGTATCCTTTCTCAATGAGGAATCATCATCATCATTTATATATATAGCGCCAACATATTCCGTAACGCTTTACAATTGGGGACAAACATAGTAAACTAATGAACAAACTGGGTAAAACAGACAAAGAGGTTAGAAGGCCCTGCTCGCAAGCTTACAATCTATGGGGCAATGGGAGTTTGACACATGAGGCTAAGGCTAAGTCTACATTTTGCATTTTGGCCAAGCCAGGCTGCAAAGGTAAAAGTTATAAGCTAAATGATCCTGTCTCACACAACAATGTTGGTCAGGGGGTAGTTGTTTTGTGTGAAATTGTGTAACGGGTGGTAATAGGATAATTTAGTGAGGTTAAGAGGGTGATTGAGGAATATTATAAGCTTGTCTGAAGAGGTGGGTTTTCAGAGAACGCTTGAAAGTTTGTAGACCAGAGAGTCTTATTGTGCATGGTTGAAAATTCCATAGAGTGGGTGCAGCCCGAAAAAAGTCCTGTAACCGGGAATGGGAGGATGTAATGAGGGTGGATGAGAGACGCAGATCTTGTGCACTACGGAGTTGCTGAGTTGGGAGATATTTTGAGACAAGAGAGGAGATGTATGGAATACTTAGTAACATTAACCAGAGGTGAAAATGTGTACTAAACATGTATGACCAATAAGAAATATGTTTTTGTTGTCTGTCACTAGAGAGATAATAGATAACTGCTCATTGCAGTGGCCATCTAAGAAAACAGCGTGCTGGGCACTAGCGCATTCCTCTGTACAATTTGACAATGTCTCTTCAGTGTTTACATTAGGGTTTTTGCTACTACAGATATTATTAGTGTTGGTATGGAATCTATTATTTTCCAACTGAAATTTGGCAGCCCACAGACAATCTTAGCAAATTGTTGAATGGCATGGCCCAGAGCCTGTATTACGGAAACGCATTTGAGTAGCTGATGAGACTTGGAACTGTTACTGGATAAATTCAAAGCACTACTTAAGATCTCATCAAGGTAAATAGATGTATAGTCCATGTGGACATTAGCAAGCTTAAAATGGGAATTAAATTACAAACCTGAGCAGCGAGCAAAAATCAGCGGAGAAATTCCCGTAGTAACGGTAACAATGCATAGCTAGTACTGTATTAACGGTAATAGTGCATAGCTAGTACAGTATTAACGGTAATAGTGCATAGCTAGTACTGTATTAACGGTAATAGTGCTTAGCTAGTACTGTATTAACGGTAATAGTGCATAGTGTCGAAGTCAGCAAATTGGATAAAGTCATTTCAATTAAAATCGAGCAAACTTGGTTGTCTTTGTCTGAGAAGATGCGTACGGTACGCTACGGCGTACAAGGGCACGCTACGGCATGAAAGGGCGCACGCAGCTACTACACGTGGCAGCAACAGTATTTGGTCTTTTACCATACATTCGCACAAACACGCATACTTGTAAAATAGTACACATTAATGGTAGTTGCAACACATAGTCAGTTATGTCGAAATATAGTAGTATTTATGTTTTATATTAAAGTTATATGCATATTAGTGAAATATATGGAACAGGTTGAAGGAATCATATCATATGTGGTATCATAATAAACCTCTTAACATTTGACACTGTTTGGTTCACTCTGCGAAGGAATCGCAGAGTGCGTACGCAAGTTATGAATGATAGGGAATTATGGACTACTTAAGACTAAGGAATCTTGGAGGGAAGAGCCGAGCATACCCCCTGGAGAGATGACCCCCTCCTTTGGATTCCTTAGGATGAACTAGCCAATGATTGACAACCCCTTGGACCTTCCTGAAACCTGGACCAATAGAAGCAAGCTATACCATCTTCATTGTATTACTGTATTTCTGTGTGCATATAAGCAGCAGCTTCACATCTAGTGTTCAGACATCTTGTCCCCAGACTTCAGGATTGAATGACTGCACACTGGATCCAGAGCGCCTGCGATAAGTAACGGCTGTATTTATTATCACTTCGCTTGAACATATTATACTACTTTTTGCGAATAAATCTTTGTGCTTTGGAAACACAAATCGAGGTTCGACAATTGTTATTGGTTAGCGACAATACGCACTTAACAATAGCTAGGTCTGTAGTAACGGTAATAGTGCATAGCTAGTACTGTATTAACGGTAATAGTGCATAGCTAGTACTGTAGTAATGGTAATAGTGCATAGCTAGTACTGTAGTAACGGTAATAGTGCATAGCTAGTACTGTATTAACGGTAATAGTGCATAGCTAGTACTGTAATAATGGTAATAGTGCATAGCTAATACTGTAATAACGGTAATAGTGCGCGGGTCGCCTTATTCTTTAGAACAACAACAACTTTGAATTGAATCACTATTGTTTTTAATAAAAATACAATATATCAAGCTCCTTTGCTAGTTTAGATTAGTGTTCTGAAAATTATGTTGCTTAAAAACACAATCCATAAAAAATGTTTTTAAATGCCAAAAAATAGCAAAATACTGTGTATAGCAATATATAAGGCTGTTTGCTCACAATAGGGTCAATTAAATCCCCTCCCCAAGCTAAATTTTTTATTTTACCCTAAGAACAGTGTAACACAAAAAAACACACTGTGGTTAACTGTAAATTGCTGTGTGTGTTCCTTTTCCTTTAAATGAAGCTTGTTGTGTTTTTAAACTTTTATATAATTGCACAATTCTTTGTACTGGTTAACAAAAACAATTTAAAATATATGATAAGGTTTAAAAAGCTGAATGCCATCCAGTCACTTATTTTGGGTGCTGGCCTGTGTTCTGCCATGATCCTGCCCTCCCCTGCAGTCACTGCTATGCTAACACCTAGTAGGAGTGGAGCAGCTGCTTATTGTTACATCATTATTGCTACTCGCAGAGGATCTATAGCCTTAGGGGGGGAAGTCCCCAAACAAGTTAAGATCCCGACCTCCTGCAAGCACTAATATCGATATAATTTATAATGCTGTTGAAACACTTAGTTGACGTGCTGCTCCAATAAATTGAATAACATATTTTGATTATTCATTGCATGGATTGAGGACTTCAATGCATAATATACATAATAACTGGAACACTGTAAGTGTTGCATTTTTTGGAAGGGGATATAGGTCATTTACGCAATTGATTAAACCCTGCAACCATAACAATTTAGAACAATACTGGCATATTTAGAGAATTGCTATTTCTGTAAAGATTTCCACAAATTCATATACAAATTTTAATTTATTTTATTATTTTTTTAACAATTCTAAAAATGTTTTGGATGGAGTTCATTCAGATATGAAAAAAGTTTTACTTAGCTTCATGCAGCACTACCCTGATCCAGCAGTTCCATAGAAGGCTAGCTATAATAGGGGAGGAAAGCAGCTCTGGGCAATTGAAGCCATAGATGTAATGTCAGTCCAAGCATAAGTCAACTTTTTATTTTTTAGTTTGTTAATGAACTCTATCCAAAACTAAATTCTTCTTTAAAAGGCACATTTTCATGTGTTCACAGTGACTAATGGCCACGCATTACATCAAGGCAATGATATATTTCTACCAATAAAAAAATGAATTACTCTGTTCAAAACATTTTGTAGCTTGCACTGCAAAATTGGTAATATATCTTCTAAAGAAATCTAAGCAATTATATTTATATATTTATGAGTATTTGTTTGGCATCATAATAGGTAGTTATGGACACTCAGGCGCGGGCTGGCGAATGTCAGCCCGGGGGGCGCACAGGCGGCTTCATCACATGACAGGTGATGCGGCTGCATCGCTTGTTTTGTGTTGCGGCCACAGGTAAATATTAAAGAAAACGGCCCAACAGGGGTCAGACGGAGCGGCCCGGGGGACTGATGCCCCCCTGCCCCCCGGCCCAGCCCGCCCTTGTGGACACTCTTTTTCAGTGTGAATAGTGAAGGATTTCCAATGTTAGATCAATAGACCCCCCCATGATTATATAATCACAATAAATTATTAACATTTTTTTGCAAATAAAACAGTAATGTAAATATGATAAATTATTAAATAGTAAATAAATACAAAATGTTTTCTATTTCTGCTTGACATTGAGACATCAATGAGAAAAAGCATTACTTTCTGGAATAATACATGAAAAAAAAGTCTATATTTAAACTTAAACACAAAATCAAGCTCCAGATAGTTTATCTCACCATAAAGGTTCACTAATTGCAGACTATGCAGATCCCATGAACTGTCCACATATATACATGGTGCTTTAAGAGAGGAGGTTGGCCCCCCAGTTGCGGGTCATGTAGCAGTTAGAACCCTTGCTGCTATGGTAGTTATGCCTTTGAACACATCCCTATTATGCTTTTCGGAACAACCGCTGTAAAAACTCTCTGTGCAGTGTTTTCTGAGATTGAGGGTCTAGATGTAAATGTGTATGGTGGAAAGAGTAAAATTGTAACTTCAATGATCTCCCTGCTACCACTTTTGCAACAACCCTTTATAAATTAAAAAAAATTCTCCTAAAATATTTATCATTCACGCTTCATTTATGTCTTAAATAAATTATGAGTGTAAGGGAACATCAGAATTGTCTTCAATTCTGATTTCACATGTCAATTTGGTGTACCTAAACGTTTGTATTACATTGGGATTTATGCATATAAAATTGTAATTTTCTGCATGAAAGATGAAAAAAGCGTTCTTCTGAAATTATCAGACAACTCCTGATTACTGACACCCCTGCAGAGCACACAGAAAAACAGCTAATTGCAGCCATTTGCTAACCCAGCAACATCCCCAAAAATATGCACTCTCTGGGTATCATGAGTCATTAAGGAAAGTAAGGCAAATAAAGAAGTAGCTATAACAAGGCGGTTTTAATCAGTGTGACAAGAATGAATGAATGAGTGACTATTGTGATGTCATTCTCTAAACAACTAGAGGATCAGATGAAGAGCACAGATCTGAAGGTAAATCGTATCAGTGTGTACACATGAATTGCCTGAGCGATTGGACCTTCAGTTGTTAGTAAAATCGTTGTAGATAACACATAGGTCGGAAAATTCTTCACTGTGTACCTAGCCTTAATCTTCCCCCGAACAAAACCATGTTACAATGCAAGGGGTTTAAATTAGTTAGCTTTTATCTGCACATAAGTTAAATACTGACTGTTTTTTCATCTAGCACACAAATACTTGTTAGCTTTATTTTTACACTGAAATTTAAAGTTGATCTAGGACGCCCTACCCAAGCTATAAATCTGTCCCCAAATTTTAAAATAAGCATTATTTGTACTACACACCACAATTTCACATGTTAATAAATTACTCTTATAGACAGCAAATGACATAAGCTTACGGTCACCATGTCGGCGTAATGATGATCATTATCATCACCACCATTTATATATATAGCGCCACTAATTCCGCAGCGCTGTATAGAGAACTCATTCACATCAGTCCCTGGCAAATTGGAACGTACAGTCTAAATTCCCTAACATACGCACACAGACAGAGAGAGAGAGACTAGGGTCAATTTGATAGCAGTAAATTAACCTAATAGTATTTTATTGGAGTGTGGGAGGAAACCGGAGCACCTGTCTTCAAAATGGACCTTGTCATTTGGCCTTGATGGTAATCCTTTAGTGTGCTTTAGAATTCTGAACAAGACCCCACCTTTTCTATTGGAACTCTGCACTCAGAGAGATTATCCTTTTATTTGATTCATTGCTCCACAGTTCCTCTTATCCTAGGTCATCCATGGATTCAGCACCTTAATTCTGTTATAGACTACGGTAATGGTTAAATCATTAGTTAGGGGTCTATATGTGCAACCGCTTGTTTGTGTCTCCCTGTTCAGATGATCCAGTCTATCCCACAAAGTATTCCTCATCCATACCACAGCTTCATTAAAGTTTTCTCTAAAAATACATCTGACTCTCTACCACACTGAGATTATGACTGTGCTATTGATTTAATTCCAGGGGCTAGACTGCTGAAAGGGATACCTTGTGCTCTAAGAGTAAATCCATGGTAGGAATACGTCAAAGAGAACCTCAGTAAAGACTTTATAAGGCCTTCCAAGTCACCTGCTGGTGCAGGGTTTTTCTTCATCTTAAAAAAAGAGTAGCCGTTTATACGGTAATCTATACACGCTGCAAATAGGAACTGTGTGCACGACATTGCTGTGCCCAGCTTGGAAACATCTGTGAGTACCCTTTCATACGGTAATCCATACGCTGTGCAGAAGCATATTTTACAGTGCTAGTTATCGGCTGCTGGAGTGTACTCACTGGACAGGGCCTCTTATAATAATCAAAGTGGATTTCTATATAGACTGCTTTATTTATCCTCATTATACAAGAATTTAAGTGGACTTCCATAAAGACTGTTTCCATCTGTTCTGATTCTATCATCTCATTAGGTTTCATTAATACTTTTGCTTGTCATTCCAGTAATGAACATATATCTATGATACTTATGCACTTGTGTATCTTAATCAGGTTATTGTATTTATTCGTACATTGCTATTTCTATAGTTATCTTATGTTTATTTATGAATAAATAATTTTTTTATATATTGTAAATGGGAATGTGACTAAATATATTTTAGTACCTATTTCTAGTGCAGTCACATCATACACCTTTCCATTTGGTTATAGTGTTGTGCCTCATTACCTTCTCCTTTGGTGTATATTTACTGTTTGATTACCTGTTGCTGACCAACTGCCTGTTCCTGGATTTTCTACGCTCGCTGCCTGTCTTGACCCTTGTCTTATTTCTGGACCATCGCTGTTCGCTGCCCACCTCAAACTTTTGCATCGGTACTTATTATCCTGTGTATAACCTGGTGTACTGCTACGTCCAGCTTCCATAACCCATAGCTACCTGGTTTCTAAGATAAACTCCTTCTACTCTGAGTATAAGGCCTAGGGGCATCTGAGTACCTGAGTATGTGAATATCACTATCTACAGGAATGGCGGTTTGGTATAGTTGAAAACCTCTCATTGCACTTTTCTAGGAGTTTATCTGATTTTCAGTGGGAGCCGTAACAGATGCTCAACTTTGTATCAAAGTGGTTTTCGGTCCGGCTCTAAAGTTTGAAAATTTGCAATCAATTCTCAAACTTTATAACGACTAAAAAATGCTTTGCCCACACTTAGCACATTAAGAGATTGGAACATGTTTTAGCTGTTTTGAAAGTCATTGAGTTTGTCTGAGCTTAAAAGGCCGCCTTGTAAAGTATTTTTCATGGCTTTCCATGTGCATGGTAAATTGAACCTTCAAATTCAATATCAGTCATGTTCAATTTTTGAATGAAAAAGGAAACTGTAAAATGTAGCCATTTAAGTTCCATAGGAAACTTTTATAGATAATTTTAACAGCAATCCGTGGACTTTAACTTCAAAATGCAAATTTTGCTGTTGCAAAGTTGCTGTGAGCAAGTCTGAGGTCCTAAAATCAACCAAATTGTATTGCCTTTTTACTGGTTAAAATAAATTGAGCTTATCTATTTAACCATGACAATGGACATTTTAAAATAACAGAATATAACTGCTTGAAAATCTTAGTATTTAACTGCAGTATTCACATAAACTTTCATTCACAGGAGCAAAGCACTAGTTAATTGTTTGAGAATTAAGGATATATATTCCATCTGTAGCATACAGTATATGGGAGTATGTTAAGAGCTAGCTGCTCATTAATCAGAATTTATATTAACTTTTACTTTTCCATTATTAGGCAAATCTCTACAGATAACAATATTAGACAGTCATCCTTTATTTGTTCTCTAATCATTGTACAGGTGCATATTACCAAGGGAATGGCAAATAAAGTGTATTTAAACCAGCAAAGAGAATAGGCTTGCAGATTATTTAGAGGCAATTCTGGGGGTTGTGGGAGGTGTCAAGCAAATGTTGGTACGCGCCAGTGAAAACTACCACCAGTGCATTCTAGAAATATAGCTTATTAACTGAACTACCCGATGTAATATATTGGAATCCCAATCCAATTATGGATAACATGATTCACTTCTAATCATAGTATTCACTAAATAAATGGCTTCTAAAGGAAAAAAAACAAACAAGTTCATATCATATCAAAAGGACTATGAAAGATTTACAATTTTTTTTCTTCCTCTAAGACTGAATTAAAGATGTTTGACATTGAATTTAACATTGATAGCTACTGCACTGCAAGTGACATCCTTTTAGAACTTTGGGCTTAACAGTTTTTTAGGTTAGCGTCGCATGTGCACTTGTTTATATGTATAGAACATGGTAAAGTATGATTCATTTGAAAATATCACTTCCTCCACTGCTCAGCAGTCCATTGCCTGCGCTTCTTGCAACACTGCAATTGTAAATGTGCATTGCCATGTGTGATGGGCACTGCAACCTGACTATAATACTCTGGTCTGTGGAGTTATTGATGGACTTTTTTTTTATGAAACTGGATTGCTTGCTCTACAGGTTGAAATTCAAAGTCATCTGATAACAGTTGTTTTTATGTTTTACCCTGCACTTTAAATGAATGCATATAATATGGAGTATGGACTTGCACTGTTTCCCCCCTACTGTTTCCTGTGACAAATTAGCAAGTTGAACTGTCCATTCACTGAAGCTCCTGTCCCTGCAATAACCTCTTTTCCAAGTCACTTAAATATCACCTTGCAGTTATGATCTATATAATCATAGGTAATCAGGGTAGTCCAGCATTTTATAAATGACCCTGGCCATGCTAGAATGCTATTTGCATGATCCACACCGGTGTAGAACCCTTACTTTAAATATGCATGGTGACCTACATTTACCCTTGTTTTTTCATTTTGTTGCTCAATACCATTATCTAAATGAAGTCAGTAAACATGACATACAGTGATCATAACAAGCGCTAAATGAAAAAAGTGCCATTAAAAAAAATTTCATAGCGGCCTAACAATTTATGGATCTTAAAATGAGATAATACTTTCTGGCATATAAACAAATATACAATGCCTATTCTATTAGTATTAAAAAAAATGTCAGGTAATAATAAAATGGCGTTAAAAAAAATCTGTAGAAGCAGGTAATAACTAGCCCAGATCTTACATGATATGCCATTTAATAATATGTGTGCAAATAAAAGATGATTAGAACAATTTACTGAAAGCTTTTTATTTTA
The DNA here is from genome assembly GCF_038048845.1 of Mixophyes fleayi. Lineage (NCBI taxonomy): Eukaryota > Metazoa > Chordata > Amphibia > Anura > Limnodynastidae > Mixophyes > Mixophyes fleayi. Next base: position 222,994,088 of record NC_134406.1, on the reverse strand, counting down.
AATGCTCAGCTAATATTATCAGATATAGAAAGTAATGAACAGTGTATGATGATTTATATAGAGTAGCAGATTAACAATCTATGGGGCCTGGGCGGTTATCAAGATATGAAAATTTTGATTGGGACTAAAGATATAATGTGCTGGTCTCAGCCCAAACTGGAATTAGTTGTTAATTATAAACCATTGTAAAACATGAACCAAAATTTATGTCACAATAATAAAGTTAATAACAATGTCTACCAACAATAATACATTAAAAAAACATTGCGTATATTACACCATAGATTTATGCAGGAAAAAAAATCCAAATATCTTTGATTGTTGGGCTGGAATAGATCTTTGCATCCTGGATACAAAACTGTAACTTAACACAATAAAATTAATGAATAAATGAATAAAGATATTATACTCTCTTTTCCTTTAGATACTATTTTGAAGAGAAAAATAAATTGCAAACAAGTGTTACATGCTATAACAAACAATCTAACAATAAGGCAGAAAGGAGTTGAGGGTCTCAGGTGAAGGCTCTGAGGGCCTCATGTGGCCCTAGGGCTACCTGTTGTCCATAACTTGTACAGATAATCTAAGGTGAACTACATTTTAGGAATGTATCATCCCATTGATCTCTGAGTGTGTTTAATAAATAGCGCATTCAAAACAAAAATAACTCACCACTCCGTATTTGAATGTAGGATATAGTCTCCACATATTTCCTTGTATTTTTGTATATCATAAACAGTCTGCTTGATCCAATATGGACTCCACCTCATGTAGTTTAATTATAGTTGCCCAAATTAATACTATATCTAGAAAGGTGAATAAATATAAAATGATAATTAAAAACAATCCATATATATATAAGGTAATACTCAAAATAATTTCAGATACCCCAATTAATGGTAAACATTCCAAATAAGAAAATAAGACCCCAATAATGATTATAATCCCCATATGGATCTTTAATTCCTAACAGAAATACACGCACTATAGTATGTAAACACTCCCAAATTTTTATTAAATTGCCTCTTATTATTATTATTATTGATATCGTAGATTTGTAAGGCGCCACAGGGCTCTGCAGTGCAGTACAGTTGGGAAAACAGGACATACATAAAACAAGAACATACAAGGAAGACAAAATAACACAGACATGAAAACAAAGGGTATGAAGGACCCTGCTCATTAGTAAGCTTACATTGGAAGTGGAAGAGGGCACATCTGAAACAAGAGGAGCGAGTGTGGCTTAGAGTGGAGATTGGGACAGCTGTGAGGGTGTATTAGCTTTAAAAAAGAGATGGTTTCCTAGAGAACATCTAAAGATATTGAGGCCGTGGGAAATCCTGATTGGGCGTGGTAGAGAATTCCATAAGTGGGTAGCAGCACGGGAGAAGTTTTGTAGGTGCGAGTGAGAGGTGGTTACCAGAGACGAGACAAGGCGCAGGTCAGAGGTAGATCTAAGAGGGTGGTAGAGAGAGTATATTGAGATGAGATTTGAGATGTATGAGGGGGTGTTGTTGTTGAGGGCTTTGTAGATAAGACTGAGTAATTTTAATCGGATTCTGGAGGACACAGGTAGGCAGTGCAAGAATTTGCAAAATGGTGCATATTCTGGCAATGTTTTTAAAGTGGAATCAACAGGACTGGGAGAGAGTCTGGATGTGAGGAATAAAATAGAGGGCGGAGTCAAGTGTGACACCAATGCTGCAATGCACCAAATTCCGTAGCACTTTACAATTGGGAACAAACATTAATAAAACAATACTGGGTAATACATACAGACAGAGAGGTAAGAGAACCCTGCTCGCAAGCTTACAATCTATGGGACAATGGGAGTTTGAAACACAAGGGCATATGCTACATCCTATTGCACACTGAACCAGCTAGAATGCAAAGGTAAAAGTATTGAGTGGGCTGTGTGTGTAGCAATGTTGGTCAGAGGGTTGTTGTCTTGTGTTAGCTGTGTAGAGGATGGTAATAGGGTAACCTAGGGAGATTAAGAGGGTAGTAGAGGAATAGTACAAGCTTGTCAGAAGAGGTGGATTTTCAGAGAACGCTTGAAGGTTTGAAGACTAGGGGAAAGTCTTACTGTGCGAGGGAGGGAATTTCACAAAGTGGGTGCAGCCCGAAATAAGTCCTGTAATCGAGAATGGGAGGATGCGATGAGAGTGGAACAGAGACGCAGATCTTGTGCAGAATGTAGGTGTCGAGTTGGGAGATATTTTGAGACAAGTGAGGAAATGTATGTTGGTGCAATTTTGTTGACGGCCTTGTATGTTAGTAGAAGAATTTTACTTGTAACATTGTAATGAAGGGGTCTGCGCGTGCACAGACCCGCCATCCAAGAAGGCAGCCACCATCAGAGCACAGAGCGTAAGAGCTACAGCGGAGAGACAGAGGAGTCCAGGTCTGCGCACTGTACCCTGGTAAGTCAGCTGATGGGTCCAGCATGTGACAACTTTCAGTTAATAAATTAAGTACTCTCAGTTGCAGAATATCGCGCAAACAGCCAAGCAGAACTTGAAAAGCAGCTACATAGTGCAGCTGGTAGTCATCATCATTATTGTGTATATTTATAAAAGTCCTCCAGCCCCTGCAAAACATGGAGTATCTTAAAATTAGGTTTGCAGTTCATAAAAAAACACACAAAAATAAAATATCAGCATTTCCTTTGGTTTGTGTTTGTATGACACTATCATCATATATTGCCACACAAATAGAAAACTAAACAGGTTACAACCAGCTTTCAAAGTCACAGACTATTATTCCCAGCAAACTCTATGGCAGGCTCACTCCACTGCTGAAAGAATTTGCTAGCAGCCTACACATTTATATGGTTCTCAGAGTTGCTGGCTAATAATCAGGTCATTAAACAGCCAGACAGCTCAGAGACTGGACCGGTCTAATGAGCAATTATCTCACTCGATAATTAATTTAGCCACGTTTTGTGAAAACTGAAAACAGTGAAAACACTATTTTTCTGCTGAAATAAATAAAAATGTTTTAAAATAAAACTATGTATTGGTTATAGTGCTACTTTAAACATCCTTTTTTAATGTTTTATCCTAGGGGATTGGGTATGCTGTGGAAAACGCAGATTGCATTACTTATTTTGTTACCATGACTTGACATTTTAGAACCCTGGACAGGAGAGGATACTGGTGCCCTCACTCCCATCTTGGTGAGGGTAATAGTAGTCACTGGAGGAGTCATGGTCCACACAGATGCATCATGTCAAATCCATAGAGGGCATAGCAAGTCTATAGTTGAAATTTGCATGGGTCACATTATGGTCCTGATTCAATAAGGGATGTAAACAGAGATTTTGTGTGTATAATCTGTACCATTACTGCCCAGAACTGGATCATACACCAATAGCTTCCAATTCATCTTCGAGCGCAAAAGATACTTACAACAGCCTTTGATTTCAGGAAGGGAATAGGGCAGGAAAGGGACATATGCACATGCAGCAATGTCTGAATCGAGCTCTGGGCATGTTTTTCAGCCGTATCTCTTGCTCCAGCTACAGGTCTAGTCTAAGTGCTGCTTACTAGTGATAATGGCTGAGTATGTATGCTAGAACATGTGTTTGCAATCAGGGGCAACTGTAAAAATGTATTTTATGTACAGAAGTTATTCAATATATCATAATAAATTTATGTAATGGAAAAAAACATGATTAATGATTATGTTTTTAACAGGTGATATTAATTGAATTGTTGTTTTTCTCTGTGTATTATTTTGTGAGTTTATATTCCACATAGGTATTGTGCATTGTCTTCTCTAGTAGAGCAGAGCAGACCTGCACCAGTATTCATTACCATATGTACCTTCAGATCTGCTCCTTGTTGAATTCGAAAGTGTGTATACCCGATTTACGTCTGCTTTTTTAAAAAACACCATTACATTTGGTATCAATTCCTTAATTAATATGGACCTATGACTTCATCCCTCCCTCCCCTTGACCCCATTCTCCTACCACTTGTCATATATCCCCATCCTCTTTCCATTTTCACATATATGTGATAATAGGAGGGAGGGTGAGTTTGTCACATGTCACAAGGGGGAAATTGTGGTGTAGCCTATATTACAATGGAAGAATGTGTTAGAATTGGAATAGTTCTCAAAGTGTGCTGCTCTCCTACCTGTTTGCTGCAGATTTCACAACCTGCAGCTGCAGGTGTCTTAAGATCTGTTTCTGCTTGTTGGTGGTCTGTTTGGAAAAGAGAAAGGTACTATTCACCTGCTAGAAAACAGAGTAATGAGTGAACACTCTAGACCTCCTTCCACCCAACCAGCCCCTACATTAAATCAATAGCAATCACGTTTAATAATTAGGCCTCTTTGTTTCCAGTCAGCCCAACCATAAAAGAATCGCATTTATGTCTAATAAATAGGCCTTTTTCACCATCATTCACAGTTAATAAACATGCCTATTTACTCCCAGCCAGTCCTGATATTAAATTAACAGCGTTCACATTAAATAAATATGCCTCCATATCTCCAACTAGCCTCACATTTAACACAGAGACCAATATTGCATTTTACTCCTATAATATAATAAAAGTCCCTACTGTCGAATCTAAATCAGATTGTTCACCTGTAAGTGTCAGTTTATCAGTTATGAGCTCATCAGCTGTAGAGAATTAAATACACTGCATGGTTTGAGTGTACAATAAACTCTGCTTTATTAGTTACAAGTCCCTATCTATATAGCAAATATCACGTATATCAGAACACTACGCCCCAAAAGGTTTTAACCACTCATGCTCCCTTTACACAGATGTTACTATATTCTCCCATTATCACACAGAAATACTCCCCAGGGGGGTTGGCTTATCGCCTGTCTGTCCAAGTGTCAGGCTCAGCTGGAGTATGAAGATACGGAAACTACTAACCGTTATTGACGCCACTGAACCAGTGGGTGCGGAGTCTAACGTGCCCCTGGTTTTCACCAGGGACCCCCGCAAAGGGGTTTGGGCTTAGCCGCGCAGGGCATGCAGGTCGTGGTCCCACTGAACATTTGCCGGTGCAGTAGTAGAGGAGTCAAACGGTCCGGGTCAGAGCCAATCAGAGCAGACAGAGCCAAAGGACAATCCAGAGAGAAGTCAGACAGGCCAATTGCGGTAACAGAACGGGACAACCAGAGAAAGAATCGTCAGCAAGCCGGGTCACAACAGAGAGGTAATAGCAGGAGAAAAGTCAAGGTAGCCGGGTCACAACAGGGAGGCACTATAAACGGAGGCACTATAGCTAGAGGTAGAAACACTAAGAAACACTGATACTCTGGTGCCCTAATGGCACCAGAGTGAATTTTAAATAGGGGCCAGACACAGGTGATTGGCGGCAAGGAAGGTGGTCTGACCGCTGACAGGAAGTGTCCCATTGCCTAGCAACGTCAGAGCATCTGAGCCCGGCAAGCAGAGGATGGCCAGGGACGCCGCACCTGTTGCTTAGCAACCAGGCGCCCCTGGCCGAGACTGTCAGGCGGCCATCCCTGCACTGGAGGAAGAAAGCGGGGACGGCGCCTGACACCAAGGTTATAAGCATAGTCTTGCAAATAATGAATTACTCCTACACACCAGCTGCATCTAATTTATCTTTAAGATATAACAGAACAAAATGGCTATAAGGCAACAAGATGGCGTCAGCTTAGCAAAATCCCATTTCTCACTACCAACCCCACCTTACATGAATCTTTAAATAGCATCAACATCTTTTTTAGTTTACACTAATTAAATTTAAGCCATTTTTGTTTTACAAAACATAACACAATTTAGTTAATCATCACACATGTCTAATTTCCTATTTGCGAAGAATATTTGTTGTGCTTATCATTTCACATATGGCAATTTGTTAAACCATTTTCCATTTTAAAAGCTAACTACAGTTCAGATTTTAAATACAGGTTCAAGGTGACTATTTTTCAAATTTAACCCCTAAAAATATCCCTTTAATCACTCAATGAAAATGTTTGCAGCTCACTTGAATTTTTTCTGCATTTTAATGCGGCACACACCAGCTGAGCTCTCTATAAGAAAATCTCTGCTTTGTACATGTAGGGGCTGATTTAGGGCACAAGGTAAGTTTCGGTGGTATTCGTTAAAACGATAACCACAACCCTGACAACGACAATTTCTACAAAGAAACACTGTCGGGACCCCGCAGGTTAAGTGTTTTATGAAACACTTAACCTGAAGGGTCCCGACATTGCCGCTTTAAATAAACAGTTACCTAGTTCGCACTGTGACGCGAAAGTAAAGTGCCGGAGAGGTCTCTCTTCGGAATTAGTTGCGGTCAGCATCATCCACCCCTCGGAAATCTGCAGCGTCACCTTATAGGTAAGTCTGTGTATATTGATGTAGTTTTTTTGCCTAATCGGTGTTTTTTTGTAGGTATCATCGTTGTCAGGGTTGTAGTACTCGAAAAATCGTACCCAACCCGTTAGTTTTGCTGCAGAAAGCAAAAATCTACTTTGTTTTACTGTGCATGATGTACTTGGCTCTTTTAGGTTCATAATTGTAAGCAATATAATTATATACAATAGTTTATACTTTCAAGAATAACTCAAGAATAATTAAGAGCCTCTATATCACATTGACTTATAATAATTCACAGCACACTGGAGACTGGAGGCTTAGAAACAAATCAGCATTAAATCTTAATGCAATTGCATAGTGACATTCATCTAATTATAAATACCTTATCAACAATGAGTACTGTCTACTATAGCAGCAATAATATAGATGTTTGATGTAAACACATTTATATACTGGGGAAAAAAAGAAAACTATCATGTTTATATAACTTGACTCTTGGAGCATTATATTTTGTAACAATTTCAGGCTGACTGTCCCTGACAGTGACATAACCGGCCAGTGTCAATCTGAAATGAAACATTTGGTACAAATAGATAAATAAAGATGTTCATAGTCTTCAAGTATCATTTATTTATTTATTATTGTATATTTATATAGCGCCAATCATATTACTCAAAGATGTACAGAGAATATTTAATCATCCACAGCAGTCCCTACCCCATTGGAGCTTACAGTACAAACTCCCTAACACACACACACACGAGTGCGCCCGTATGTGTGTGTCCATTTTTCCAGGAGCCAATTAACATTCCAGTATGTATGGACTGTAGTAGAAAACCTTAGCACCTTGAGCAAACCTATGCAAACACAGGGAGAACATACAAACTCACACAGATAGTGCTCTGATCAGAATCAAACTCATGAGCTTAATGCTGTGATGCATCATTGCAAACCATTGTGCAACTGTACTGCTCCAATATAATATAAACAAACTTTTATTTAAAGAAAAAAAGCACAGTGCAATGCAATCAAGGACAAAACTAACAAAACTGTAAAAAATGCTGCAATGACTAAAAGGAACTCTCATAGTCATGTACATTGATGAGGTTGAAAATCTTTCAGCTTTTTATAGGTGGATACAGAGGAGCCATAACCCCAGCACATCCTGGAAAGTAACGTGAACAGCCCCAGTATTTTCTGAAAGTAATACAATTGCCAAGTTTGTGTGGCTATAGAGAGGTTGAAGGACCTTGTCCAATTGGAGTGAATGTTGGAGGGAGAACCGGTACTGTCTCCAAAGCTCTGCTTAGCGAAACAGAGTTCTGATACACATTTGCTATTCATGATTGAGGGCACAAATCAATCTGTTTTGTGGCTTCTTGTACTAATGCAATGTCAGGAGGTTTCCTTTTAACATGTCTTGGTTCTACTGGAATGGTCATAAATCAGTTGGTAGTGTTCTATTAACAGATTTTATAACCACATTGGTACAAGAAAATGAATAGTAGATCTTTCATTGTAGATCTGTTGAGTTGTGTTTTTGTTTGTTATCTTAAAATGTAAATGGATAGCATGTCCCTATCGTATTAGTAAAATAATTGCCTTAAGACAACATCATCTTAAGAAATAAACACAAGGGGGCCAGAATCATTAAGAAAAGTTAGGCAAAAAAAGGGAGTAAGTTCTCTCCTGGACAAACCATGTTACAATGCAAGGGGGGCAAATTAGTTTATTAGTTTGCACATAAGTGAAATACTGGCTGTTTTTTTCATGTAGAACACAAATAATTGATAGCTTTATTTGTACACTGAAATTTAAAGTAGATCTAGGACATTCTCTACCCGAACAATAAATCTTAATTCGAATCTTAAAGGCAACTTGCCTTTAAAAGCAATCGCCGTCTTAAATTTTCCCTGCAAAGTCGCTGACTTCCGACGACTTGCAGAAACCGATGGTTCATACATTTACCCACAGGTATTACTGCAACATTTTGAGCAAAAACATAGAAACTCACATGCCACTTCACAGCTCCTCACTTTATGTAAGTCCTATGCTCATATTTATGTAGTAAATGAAACTGAATTTCATTAAAACTAAGGAAACTAAACTGATATTCATAAAGTTTATACCATTTCCAAAGCAGCATTTATATGCTGGCTGGAGAAGAGCAAAGAAAACAGTTGTCAGCACTCTCTCTAATCTAACTGAGGAATTAAGTGCTGACAATTCTTTCCATTCATCTTTATCATATTTAAAAATGTTTTATTAACACATTATGGCGGTATAATTCACACATTATACTGACAGACTGAACATATTTATCTCCATTAATGGATGGCATTAGTATTCTGTTTAATAAAATATAGAACTGTGCTCAAGTTGTACTGGACAACATTCACTCCCAAAAGTTATTTTCATTATTCTTTAATATACAAAAGAAAAATTTTCTGATATTTGTTTATAAGAAAAAATAAAAAAAATATACTACTGTCTGGTATTTTGTGCTAAGTGACATCAAAGTACAGCTATTATACTGTATGCTAAGGATATTAGGTTCCAACATCAGAAATTATATTATTTCATTATATCACTTTACATGCAGTGACTTATTATGGTTATTTTTTTCTGACTCTTCATAGAAAATAGAGTGATTCTGTCCTGTTCTCTGCTGCAGTAACGAAATTGTCCCCCTAAATTTCCATATGTCCACGGCTTACCCTCAGTCATGGCCCTGCTCATAATGCAATTTCCACTATTATAATTAAATACGTTGGGCCTGATGCTGAGTTGAACTTGTGCCCGTTTAGGAGGTGTAAATTGCATGGATTCACTGTGCGCATGGCCACAAAAATACCCATAATTACCTACGCTTAGGCAGAGTTGCATACACCCACACTTGTGCCTGCTTGCACCTGAAGAGGCCAGGAATTGGGCCTTCTAACATAGGCCGAGTACAGTAATTGCAAGCCAATGTAGACCTGAGCACAGGTGCAGATAAGTCTTTTATAGGTGTATTATTTGTACCAGCTTATGGGCTGGTGCAAATACATGTTGATGATAATGACGATCTTCAGCAGTAGCTTCTGAATGGCTGACTTGATTTAACCACTGAAGGTGCTGAGTGCTTTCTTCATTGCTATTGCATTTATTTAAGGATTTTGTGTGTATATATTTAATAGACTTTTCCCTATTAACACAAATGTTTACAAAGTTTCATTACACTTATGACCTGGTTCTCTGTATGTGTATGTGGGTGTAAGTACTCTTGATGTAAACCTGGCGCATGTGCTACAGATTCAGAGCTTGACGTATCTTGAGAAGCATCCCATGTACACTATTTTTCCGTGCACATTTTGGGTAGTAAATTATGCCCAGGAGATACAACTCTGAATCATGCCCTTGTGGTGAAGACCAATGAGAGATTATGATTCTACATTTGTCTACTCTACCTGTTTTAATTTGTATTACTATAAAAACCATGAGCATTTTATTTTTGAAAATGTATTATTACAGTTTGTTAAATATATACTTATAATTTTTCTATTTTACGCCATGAAAATCTTATTTATGAAACAATATGTTCTTTAATGCGCTATTGCTGCCATTATTCTAGCAACAGGAAACTGCCATAACATTTCAAACATTTTTGAAAGTGTGAAAGCAACTAAGATTTAATTGGTTGGATAGATTGGAAATATTAACATCATCTATTTGATGTACTATTTTTTTAATGCCTATTACCCTTTTGAATACTAGTTTAACTTTACACATAAACTAAAATAAAAAGACAGTTGTTTTCAGGGCTTATTCTTAGCACTGCATATCTGTGTGTATCAAGCAAAATGAGAATATTAGGTATTGGTTCATATTTTGATCAAATCATTTAAGCCTGCATCCCAGTAAAAACTAAAAGGTAAACATTTGCAGTTAGGCCTGTTCTGTGCAGCCATAAATGTCCTGGTTATTCATGAACATTTGTGAGTCTGACCTGTTCTTTGAATCCCTCAAACGTACTAATGTGTTGTTTGCCTTTAGCAGTACTGTGTATTACTTCAAGAATGATTAATGATAATATTTAGTTAAGGATGATACATTCATTTGCTTGAAGAAATTATGAAAGCACACAGATATCTGGGCATAATAAAGATAATTATACGTTCCATTATAACAAGCTTCAAGATCAGGTAGAGTGCTGATCCCTCATATTGCCACCCAAGTGTGAAAATGAAATTCTCTTCCAGATTTAATTGTTTTACTCAGTAAAAGTTTATCATGCATGGTGTCCTACCACATAGTGTGTTGCAAAATAAAAGTAATTGAAATTCCCTTTCCTCAAAATATATCATAGTAAAAGTTCATGACTTTGGAATTATCTGCTGTCTGCTTGTACAGTAAAAAGTGTAACCTATCTCTTTCACCTCTACAAATCATCTTGTCATATAAAGTCACTAAACAGCCCCAGCACGGCTATATATTTTATTACATTCACAGCGGATGAATATCTCATATAAAGCCACAGAAAATAAAATTCTGTCAAAAACAGTTCTAATATTAAGCAATAACTTGTCTTAATGATAAGTTTTAGTGTATTTTCTACAACCCTCATCTATCAAGCAGATGTTATCTGCTGTAAACGCTGTATTTTTTCATAAACAGCTACTGTAGTTGAGTTTGAATATTAGTACACAGGGATGCATTTCAAGAGGAACCAATATAAGAGAATATGCCCTAAGTTAGTCAATGTGTGCACCCTATATGCTTGTCTGTTTTTCCCTTCTACATTATTTTTGCAAACTGTGTACAAACTGCTACAAACTAAGTAGCAAAGAAAATAAAATGAATGTAAGTATAGTTATAATGTAAGATTTCTCTGCATAGCTGTGTTTCCTTGTGCATGTAGCTATTGGTCTATGAATTAAACAGGCATGCTAATATAAAATAGCCCTTTTATATGGCATATTGTTACTTTCAAGTCATCTATGTACAGTATTTTCCAAACGCATAACATTTATTTATAAAGGCAAGCAACAATACAAAAGATACAACATATTTTTCTGGAGTGAAAACATGTTGTTTGTAGTGGTGTGTGTGCTGAGGATTACACTATACAAAACATAATAATTATGGGCCTAAAGAACTTGAATAATGGACAATTTTACATCACTTCATCTACATAAACACATTGTTAAAGCTAAAAGAAACATAAAAACGGGAGACAGATATATTGTGCTAGCCATTTGCTCCCCACCACTGCAGTTAGAGGCAAAATGAATACAAATGTTGTTGCAAAATGTATTTTCTTACTGGAACATACAGTGATAACCCTGTTTTTTATCTAAAAAATATTAATATGCACATATGGCTATATATGATAATTCCAATTTCTGTAATAACGGTTGTGTGAAGTGATTCTTAATTTGTGGGACTTATATCACTGTGTACATTTTAAAGATAATTTCAATAGTGTTGAGGTGCAGTAAACATTTGGTTTCAGCTTACAAGTAGATATGTTTTCTAATGTCCCTGGTGTGTCCTCTAGTTTGTTTCATGCCCTATGATATGCATATTAAGACTGCATTGAAATTTAAATCTGACGCTAAATCCTTAATTGTCACGGGCACTAGGAGTCTTTACCCAGGAATCACCAGGTGGTAAGCTTACCAGAGCAATGTAGATGGTAATAGTGTGCTCTGGTAGCAGGGTGATCACGGAACAGGCAATAGTAGATGATGAGATGCTCAGGAAAGTCTATGACTAGCAGCACTGGTAATATGTAGGTAATAATACACGAGGAACTGTATGGACAAGGGCAAGTGGAGGTAGTCAGTGGTCTGCGATAGCAAGTTGTACCACTGCTATAGTGAGGAGGAATGTCCAACAGAAACGAGGAGGTGATAAAAGTCAGCGGTCTGCGGATAGCAAGTGGTACCGCTGTCTGAGTGAAGGAATGGAATCCAAGTGGAGGTATCCGGGAAGTCAGTGGTCTGCGGTAGCAAGTTGTACCACTGCTATGTGAGAGGAATGGAACAGGTGATACCGGAACAGGAATCAGTGGTCTGCCTTCAGCAAGTTGTACCACTGAATATATATGTGAGGAGGTGTACGGGGAGGGACTGCAACACAGGATGTACACGGGCACATTAAACACGATCCACAGTAATATGCACAATATATATAAATGACTGAACAGGTCTGCAAATGTAGGAAGTCTCTGAAGTAATCCAGCACAAGGTAACACAGTCAATGATGGCAAAAGACTCAGCGGATTGCAGACTCCAGAGGAGAACCAACACAGTCCAGCAACATATGCAATACACCAGCACAGTCAATGAGAAGTATGCATACCGTGGTTCAGAAGGCAGTCAGATAGGAGTGCAGTGATACCTGGGCGGCAGGAGGCCGACAGGATGAGAAGTCCCTGGATGTAAGAGGCAGGGGTCTAGTAGGTGCAGCGCACAGGTAAGTAGACCAACAGGGACACGAATCCACAGGAATCAGTAACACATGGAACTGGACTCATGGAGCACCCAGGAGAATGGAGATGATCTAGCAGAGGAGTAGCTGATGAGATACGAATCCAATGCTGACAGGAGGGTAGAGACCAGCGGGAAACAGGAAGGCGTGGAGAGCGGATCAGCAGTAGATGGACGATAGCGCTGGCAGCGGCAGCAGGACTCTGCGGACCCACGGGAGAGATGAGATGAGGCTGACGTGCACAGAAGCAGCGGATAGGAATCAGCTAGCAGTCACGATGATGAACACAGGCGAGTTGCCAGCTGGAGACTGTAGTGCACGGAGGCAGCGGATAGGAATCGGCTCACAGTCACGATGATGAACACAGGCGAGTTGCCAGCTGGAGGCTGTAGTGCACGGAGGCAGCAGATAGGAATCAGCTCACAGTCACGATGATGAACACAGGCGAGTTGCCAGCTGGAGACTGTAGTGCACGGAGGCAGCGGATAGGAATCAGCTCACAGTCACGATGATGAACACAGGCGAGTTGCAAGTTGGAGACTGCAGTGCACGGAGGCAGCGGCTAGGAATCAGCAAACAGTCACTATGGAATATAATAGCGTTGAAGTGGTAAAGGAGACTGTAGTGCACGGAGGCAGCGGATAGGAATCAGCAAACAGTCACTATGGAATATAATAGCGTTGAAGTGGTATAGAAGACTGTAGTGCACGGAGGCAGCGGATAGGAATCAGCTCACAGTCACGATGATACAGTTGATTGTAGAAGTGGTTTGGAAACCACAGAGGTAGAAGTGGTTTGGAAACCACAGGAATCAGCAGCGCTGAATACACGAGGAAACACAGGAACACCTTCAGAGACTCATGAGGAATGAGACTCCAAGATCAGGCAACGTGGTGTTGACCACAGGTGCTTAATATAGGGAGTGTTGCCTGATCTGCCAATTGAGTTAAAGGGACATACACTGAAGTATAGGAAAGGGCTGCGCATGCGCAGACCCTCAGGATGGAGGACGGCCACGGTTCCTAAATGTCCGGGAAGAGGCACTCACGGTCCGGTGAGTGACAGTACCCCCCCTTTTAAAGGTGGGCACAGAACGCCTGGAACCGGGCTTGTCCGGATTTTTGGAATAAAACTTCTTCAAAAGGGCAGGAGCATTAAGATCTTCAGCTTTGATCCAAGAGCGCTCCTCAGGACCAAAGCCCTTCCAATGATTGAGGAAACGGAGTACTCCTCGCGAAATTTTTGCGTCTAGTACCTCAGTAATTTCGAAATCCTCCTCCTGATGAACTTGAACTGGCTGCGGAGCTGAGGGAGGTTTTGAAAAACGGTTGATAATAAGAGGCTTGAGTAAGGACACATGGAAGGCATTAGAAATCCGAAGATTCTTAGGAAGAAGAAGTTTCACACATACTGGATTGATTACTTGAATGATCCTATATGGACCAATAAAACGAGGGGCGAATTTCATAGATGGAACCTTCAAACGAATGTTTTTAGTAGATAACCAGACACGATCTCCAATTTTTAGTGGTGGAATAGCCCGCCTCTTCTTATCTGCGAAAGATTTATATTTGATAGATGTTTTCTTCAAACAGGTTTTGACCTGAGACCAGATATTTTTAAAGGTCTGACAAACAGTCACCACAGCAGGAACTTGGGTGGGCGGGAGGGCAGGAAATTCCGGAAAAGACGGATGGTGACCGTAGACCACAAAAAATGGAGTTTTGGATGATGACTCATGGTACATGTTGTTATGGGCGAATTCGGCCCAAGGAAGCAACTCTACCCAGTTGTCTTGATTGGCTGAAGAGAACATCCTTATAAAAGTCTCAAGATCTTGATTGACACGCTCAGTCTGTCCGTTAGATTGCGGATGGTAAGAAGATGAGAGTGCTAATCGTATGCCCAAGGTTTTACAAAGGGCTCGCCAGAATCTGGAAACGAATTGTACTCCTCTATCTGACACAATCTCAGACGGACATCCATGGATGCGGAAGATCTCTTTAATGAAATGTTCAGCCAGGATAGACGAGGAAGGCAAACCAGACAGAGGGACGAAATGAGCCATCTTCGAAAATCTGTCCACCACCACCCAAATAGTGTTATGATTCTTACTAGGTGGTAAGTCAGTAACGAAATCCATACTAATATGGGTCCACGGCTTGGACGGAATGGGTAGTGGTCGCAGCAACCCTGCTGGAGTTCTGCGGGAGGATTTGAACTGGGAACATAATTCACAGGAAGCAATGAACTCTTTGACGTCTCTCCTCATTGAAGGCCACCAGTAACTTCGAGAGAGCATCTCAAAGGTCTTGTGTTCACCGGCGTGTCCAGAAAAACGAGAGGCATGGAACCACGAAAGGATTTTCCTCCTTAGAGTAGGAGGCACGAGAGTCTTCCCAAATGGTAGCATTTTGGTGGATGAGGCAGCCAGTGAGATACGTTTGGGGTCTAGAATGGTATGGTTGGAAACCTCTTCTATATCAGAGGACGTCACAAAAGCTCTAGATAAAGCGTCAGCTTTTTTGTTCTTGGCAGCTGGTTTGAAGGTTATTATTAATTCGAAACGGGAAAAGAAAAGAGACCATCTTGCTTGGCGAGGGTTCAAGCATTGAGCAGACTGAAGATATGACAAGTTCTTATGATCTGTGAAGATCGTCACCGGATGGCGAGCTCCTTCCAATAGGTATCTCCACTCCTCTAATGCAGCTTTGATAGCCAGTAACTCCTTGTCCCCGATAGTATAATTCTTCTCTGCGGGCAGAAGACCCCGAGAATAGAAGGCACAAGGATGGAATTTTTGCTGTTCAGAGCGTTGGGAGAGAATAGCTCCCAAGCCCACATTAGAGGCATCTACTTCTAGAAAGAAGGGGAGTGTCACATCAGGCTGTCGAAGGATTGGAGCCGAAGCGAAGGACTCTTTGAGTGTTTGAAAGGCTTGAAGAGCCTCAGGCGACCATTGCTTAGGATTAGTCCCTTTTCGAGTCAGGGCCACAATAGGAGATGCAATGGAAGAAAAGTCTTGAATGAAGCGTCTATAGTAATTGGCAAAACCTAAAAAACGCTGAATAGCACGAAGAGTAGTTGGCTGGGGCCAATGTAGTACAGCATTCACCTTGTCTGGATCCATCTTCAGGCCAACTCCGGAAACTATATACCCCAAGAATGGAATCTGGGGCAATTCGAATGAACATTTTTCTAATTTACAGAACAATGAATTTTTTCGTAGCCTGGAGAGGACTTCTGCCACGTGTTGGTGGTGAGAAGGCAGGTCCTGGGAAAAGATCAATATGTCGTCCAGGTAGACGACGACACATTCATATAATAAGTCCCGAAAGATCTCATTGATGAAGCCTTGAAAAACAGCGGGGGCATTACACAGCCCGAAAGGCATTACCAGATATTCGTAATGCCCGTCTCTGGTGTTAAACGCTGTCTTCCATTCGTCACCGGAACGGATTCTGATTAAATTGTAGGCACCACGAAGATCCAACTTAGTAAAAATACGGGCTCCCTTGATGCGATCGAATAGCTCAGTGATCAGCGGAATGGGATACCGATTCTTGATAGTAATGGCATTGAGTCCACGAAAATCTATGCAAGGGCGTAATGATCCATCCTTCTTTTTGACGAAGAAGAACCCAGCTCGAGCGGGAGAGGTGGAAGGTCGAATAAACCCACGCTGGAGGTTCTCCTGTATATACTCAGATGTAGCTTGAGTCTCAGGTAACGAGAGTGGATAGACCCGGCCCCTGGGGGGAGTCTTGCCAGGTAGAAGGTCGATCGGACAATCCCAAGAACGATGAGGAGGAAGACGTTCAGACTGAGCTTTATCAAACACATCGGTAAATGAAGCATATTGAGGAGGGAGTCCCGGTGAGGTAGATGAGATGGAAGATTGCTGTACTTTGAGAGGAATAACTTGGGAAAGGCAACGATGGTGACATTCAGGCCCCCAAGACGTGACTTGAGGGGTGCGCCAGTCAATCTGGGGAGAGTGACACTGAAGCCATGGAAGGCCTAAGACAATCGGACTTGTCGTAACAGGAAGGATTAAAAACGATATTACTTCATGATGCAGGGCACCAATCTGAAGTGTTACTGGAGACGTACTCTGAGTGATGAGACCGTTGATGAGACGTGATCCATCTATAGCCGTCACAGTAATGGGTGTTTTTAAGGTAATCACTGGTAGGGACCATTGATTTACTAATGATTTGGAAATAAAATTTCCTGCTGCTCCGGAATCAATTAATGCCTGTGACTCAAAGGTTTTGGTAGCAGAGGAAATCGTAACATCAAAAGCGCAGACTTTAGATTTCATGGAAGATGGAGAGGACTCCAGGGACCCTAACTTCACCTCTCCGGAACTAGTTAGGGCCTGGCATTTCCCGATCTCTTAGGGCAGGAGCTGAGAATATGAGTGGAATCAGCACAATAGATACAGAGTCTATTCTTTACTCTTCGTTTTCTCTCCTCGGAAGATAATTTGGAACGTCCTATCTCCATGGGAATCACAGAGGGTGAAACTGGACGAAATTGAGGGTTAGAACGAAGAGGTGCTTTAGCAGAAGTTGTTTTCTCAGCCTCCCTTTCACGAAATCTCATATCAACACGATGGCATAGAGAGATCAAATCTTCAAGTGACGAAGGAAGCTCTTGAGTAGTCAGTGCATCTTTAAATTTATCGGAGAGCCCCTGCCAGAAGGCGGCAACTAGGGCTTCAGTGTTCCACTGAAGTTCAGAGGCTAAGATCCTAAATTGAATGACGTACTGGCCTACTGTATGAGGTCCTTGTCGCAGGCGGAGGATGCTGGAAGCAGCGGAGGTCACACGACCTGGTTCATCGAACACACTTCGAAATGTAGAAATGAATTTGGCACTATCTTGCAATATAGGATCATTTCTCTCCCACAGAGGGGAGGCCCAAGCCAGGGCTTGTCCTGAAAACAAAGAGATAAGATAGGCCACTCTGGAACGATGGGTAGAAAAATTTTGAGGTTGGAGCTCAAAATGGACTGAACATTGGTTAAGGAAACCCCTACAAGTTTTGGGGTCTCCATCGTACTTTGACGGAGTAGGCAGGTGAAGCGTGGAGGCTGTAGACACCTGGGATGGCACTGGGGAAACGGAGGAAAGCACAGAAGCCTCAGGAATAGCTGTCACAGTCTGTCCAGATGTTCCTTGGGAGGTTAATGACTGATAACACTGAAGTAACAGCTGTTGGCGGGCATCCTGTTGCTCCACACGGCTGACCAGATGCTGCAGCATCTCTTTGGCGGTAGGTTCCGTATCTGGGTCTGTCATGGCCTGCTACCAAAACCTTTGATCTTACTGTCACGGGCACTAGGAGTCTTTACCCAGGAATCACCAGGTGGTAAGCTTACCAGAGCAATGTAGATGGTAATAGTGTGCTCTGGTAGCAGGGTGATCACGGAACAGGCAATAGTAGATGATGAGATGCTCAGGAAAGTCTATGACTAGCAGCACTGGTAATATGGAGGTAATAATACACGAGGAACTGTATGGACAAGGGCAAGTGGAGGTAGTCAGTGGTCTGCGATAGCAAGTTGTACCACTGCTATAGTGAGGAGGAATGTCCAACAGAAACGAGGAGGTGATGAAAGTCAGCGGTCTGCGGATAGCAAGTGGTACCGCTGTCTGAGTGAAGGAATGGAATCCAAGTGGAGGTATCCGGGAAGTCAGTGGTCTGCGGTAGCAAGTTGTACCACTGCTATGTGAGAGGAATGGAACAGGTGATACCGGAACAGGAATCAGTGGTCTGCCTTCAGCAAGTTGTACCACTGAATATATATGTGAGGAGGTGTACGGGGAGGGACTGCAACACAGGATGTACACGGGCACATTAAACACGATCCACAGTAATATGCACAATATATATAAATGACTGAACAGGTCTGCAAATGTAGGAAGTCTCTGAAGTAATCCAGCACAAGGTAACACAGTCAATGATGGCAAAAGACTCAGCGGATTGCAGACTCCAGAGGAGAACCAACACAGTCCAGCAACATATGCAATACACCAGCACAGTCAATGAGAAGTATGCATACCGTGGTTCAGAAGGCAGTCAGATAGGAGTGCAGTGATACCTGGGCGGCAGGAGGCCGACAGGATGAGAAGTCCCTGGATGTAAGAGGCAGGGGTCTAGTAGGTGCAGCGCACAGGTAAGTAGACCAACAGGGACACGAATCCACAGGAATCAGTAACACATGGAACTGGACTCATGGAGCACCCAGGAGAATGGAGATGATCTAGCAGAGGAGTAGCTGATGAGATACGAATCCAATGCTGACAGGAGGGTAGAGACCAGCGGGAAACAGGAAGGCGTGGAGAGCGGATCAGCAGTAGATGGACGATAGCGCTGGCAGCGGCAGCAGGACTCTGCGGACCCACGGGAGAGATGAGATGAGGCTGACGTGCACAGAAGCAGCGGATAGGAATCAGCTAGCAGTCACGATGATGAACACAGGCGAGTTGCCAGCTGGAGACTGTAGTGCACGGAGGCAGCGGATAGGAATCGGCTCACAGTCACGATGATGAACACAGGCGAGTTGCCAGCTGGAGGCTGTAGTGCACGGAGGCAGCAGATAGGAATCAGCTCACAGTCACGATGATGAACACAGGCGAGTTGCCAGCTGGAGACTGTAGTGCACGGAGGCAGCGGATAGGAATCAGCTCACAGTCACGATGATGAACACAGGCGAGTTGCAAGTTGGAGACTGCAGTGCACGGAGGCAGCGGCTAGGAATCAGCAAACAGTCACTATGGAATATAATAGCGTTGAAGTGGTAAAGGAGACTGTAGTGCACGGAGGCAGCGGATAGGAATCAGCAAACAGTCACTATGGAATATAATAGCGTTGAAGTGGTATAGAAGACTGTAGTGCACGGAGGCAGCGGATAGGAATCAGCTCACAGTCACGATGATACAGTTGATTGTAGAAGTGGTATGGAACCACAGAGTAGAAGTGGTTTGGAAACCACAGAGGTAGAAGTGGTTTGGAAACCACAGGAATCAGCAGCGCTGAATACACGAGGAAACACAGGAACACCTTCAGAGACTCATGAGGAATGAGACTCCAAGATCAGGCAACGTGGTGTTGACCACAGGTGCTTAATATAGGGAGTGTTGCCTGATCTGCCAATTGAGTTAAAGGGACATACACTGAAGTATAGGAAAGGGCTGCGCATGCGCAGACCCTCAGGATGGAGGACGGCCACGGTTCCTAAATGTCCGGGAAGAGGCACTCACGGTCCGGTGAGTGACATTAATAATTAGAGATGTTCAGCCTTGGTTCCCCAAGAACCGAACACACCCGAACTTAGCAGATTCGAGTACCGAGCTGAGTCGGCTCGGTACTTTTGCACCCTTGAAATAGAAAGCGAGTTTTGGATTCTATAAGTAATGCCCTCCACGGCGATCCAGCGACATTTCACAGAGAGAGACAGAAGGGGCAGCACGGTTCTTGGCAGTCTTTAGTGCAATTGGGCAGTGTCATAGGTAGAAAAGAAAGAGGATGGGTAGCAGTGTTCTTCAAAGTCTTCACTGACATTCAAGAGAGCTCCATTGTTCCATTGCTAATTGTCATTGCTGAAATAAAAATAATTTGGCTGGTAGTCTTGTTCTAAATCTACAGTCACATTGTACTGTGTTATATAGCTAACACACAAACAGGACAGCTCCATTGCACCATTGATAATTGCCATTGCTGAAATAGAAATAATAGGGCTGGCAGTCTTGTTCTAAATCTGCAGTCACATTGCACTGTGTTATAGAGCTAACACACAAACAGGAAAGCTCCATTGTTCCATTGCTAATTGTCATTGCTGAAATAGAAATAATACAGCTGGCAGTGTTCTTTAAAATCTGCAGTTACATTGTTCTGTGCCATAGCTCACCCAGAAATAGGAGAGGTGGCAGTGTTTAGTTGCTGAAACAGAAATTTAAATAGGGCTGGCAGTGTTATTAAAAGTCTCCAGCCACATTTTACTGTGCCATAGCTCACTCAGAAACAGGAGAGGCGGCAGGGTTCAGTGCTGAAACAGAAATTGTAATAATAGGACTGTTAGTGTTCTTAAAAGTCTCCAGTGACATTCTACTGTGCCATAACTCATACAGAAACAGGAGGGGTGGCAGTGTCCTTGACACTCCCCAGTCTTCAGTCACATTGTTCTGTCACTCTCCAGTCTCAATCCTGATGATAATAATCACTCTACCTTATGTGCTAAAGCTTATGTTCAATTGCATAGTGGTTTTAAGTCAGGGAAACAAAAATGTAAATAAAAAGCTTGTACCTTTTTAAAGAAAAAAAAGTTTACTGTAGAAAAACATAATATTGTCAACATGCCATTCTACCCAAAATATTAACAAGCATACCAGCATCAGGTAGCTCCCTTCTCTCAGCTAGATCTCAGCACCTGCAATCTACACTATCAACATATTCACCCTCATCAGTGTGTACATCATCCTCAAACAATACTAATTCATCCCTGCTGGAATCAACAATCACAGAAGACTGTGTACTTTGATGTAAATGCCAGTAATGGCCTTCCTCAACGAATTTGTAGTTCATTTTACGGCAGAGCTGTCACGATTTTTGGGCAATTCCTTTAGACCAGACCAAATGTCAAAATGTTGTGCTGACTCATTTGCATCACCACTGGGTGTCTTGGGAAAGCTAAGTTTATTCCTAGCAGCAATTTCCAGAGAAACTGAAGGAGGAGACATTGTTGTGTCATGTACCACTTGAGCTGTCAGCTTGCTGACCAGGAGCTCATTGCATCTCTTGAGATCTGAGTAAGTAAGAAAGAAAGAGAAGACATATCTGCCTTGTCTGCTCTTGTTTTGCGTAATGTCTTGTTTTATGTATGTCCTTGTCTTCCCTACTGTACGGCGCTGTGGAGCACTGTGGTGCCTTACAAATCTACGATAAAAATAATAATATGCCTCTTAGTGAAGCAGATGATATACAGAGTAGCCTGCCTATGAAAAAATGTGACATTCTTGGGTACATGCTGCTGCTGTCCCTGCTAGTGAAGGCGAATCAAGAACCCAGTGGGCTGTCACAATCATATAATCTTTAGTTTGCCCAGTTCCGCTTGTCCACATATCTGTGGTTAAGTGTACAGTGGGTAAAATGGCATTTTGTAGCCCAATAATTGCATTTTTACGAACTTTCTGGTAGAGGTGTGAAATAGCTTTACTAGTAAAATGGTGTCGTGATGGAATTTGGTAATAGGGACAGAAGACCTCAAGTAACTGTCTAAAACCAGCTGCATTAATAGTGGATATAGGAAGCAAATCTAATACTAGCATAGTCCCCATGGCGTCTGTGATCCACTTTGCGACTGGGTGACAGCTTTCATACTTTCTTTCTCTAGCAAAGGATTGTTTAATAGTCAATTGTTTTAAACTACTAGTAGTATTCTTCTGGATTGAAGATCGACCCCCAGCAGCAGCAGCAGCAGCAGCAGCAGTGGAACTAACGCTCAATAATTCTTCAGAGGATTCATGGCTAGTGGAGGAGTCATCTTACCTTAGCAACTTGGATGCAGGACTAACTCCCATCACTTGTGAGAGTATTGATGGTGAAGGTGTTGGGGTGTAGAGTGCAGATGCTGGGATCTAGATGAGAGAAGGGAGGTAGATGATGCTGGATGCTGTTGTTATCTTTTTAACATAAGTTTCTGATTTTCCCAACAGCTTCCCATGAACTCGCTTCAAATGTCGTAACATGGATGAGGATCATGGATGGTTAAGGTCCCTACCTCTACTGAGTGTGGCTTTACAAATGCTACAAATGGATAGACAACTGTTGTCAGGATTTGTGTAAAAATAATTGCACACATAAGAGGTGGATTTTTGGTCTTAGGCCCAGGCATGTCAATGGCCTTTTTCTTATCACTGGTAAGAAGTGCTGAAATCTTTGTTTGAAAGTGTATGAAAAAAATATTGTGAACTGTGAGGTGGTCAAAATTGACTGCAAATGACTTTAAATTAGTGTTAGTGAGGTTAATAATAATGTACGATCAAAAAAAGAGCAAAATTATGTGATTTTAGCATATTTTAGCAATCTGTCTAAAAAAATACACATCCAAAACCAAAACACACGAGGGTGGTTTTGCCAAATCCAAAACCAAAACCAAAACACAAAGCTAATCCAGATCCAAAACCAAACCAAAACCACTTCACAGGGGTCAGTGAGCATCTCTAATTAGTACAGACCCCCAGATCACTTGTGACATTATAATACAGAGTCTGCCCCACCACCCCAAATTCGGGTGCTATAAAAATCAGACCCCATATCTGTGTTGGTGATCCAATTAAATTACTTACTTTTCTTGTGGTCACTTGTTATCTTTTTACATACTGCACAGGTCATGTGATAGCAGTCTGCACTATGATTCAGTCATTCAGCCATTCACCAATCAGAGTGTGGAGATCTTACACAACTCTGGTAATTGAGCAGCACCAATCAGTGTGCTTCTAGTTTTGACACTGTCATCCAAGTAACTGTGAGGCTGCACACTACATGGCTGAGCAGGCAGCTGGGAAGTAAATAGAAGGGGAGGGGAAGGGATTTGCCCATAGTCAATGTACAGTAAGGGCGTGCCAAACAAGAGTGCACTCAGCCCCGCCTGAATCAAGCTTTGAGCATCTCAAAGTTACTTGTTTTTCTGCAGTATCTCTTGCTCCAGCTACACAGCTAGTCTACGTACTGATTACTAGTGATAACAGTTTTGTATGCATGCTATAATGTACAAATATTAGGCACTAAAACCATTCAAATAAACAGTGCTTATCTGAACTGCAGCTCTCAATATCAGGAGTCTGGAACATGTACAAAAATACAAAATTAACAAAGAGAGCGCCATGTACAGATTTGTATTTATATCTGTATACAACACTCTCTTATTTATTTTTATAGGCATGCTATAACATGTGTTTGCAATCAGGAGCAACTGTAAAATCATATTTTATGTTCAGTAGACATTGAGATTATCCGAATAAATGTAATTTGTGGGGGGGGGGAAATCTTAAAAAATATATATTTCAAAACAATATATTTTTTTTTTATGCTTTTATTATTAACAGGTAACATTAATTAAATTTTTTGCGAATGTATATTCCACATAGGCATTGCATTTGTCCAGCAGTGTCTTGTGTAGAAGTACAAAGCAGAACTGCCCCCGAGTTCATCAACGCACATATCTGTATGTTCCTTGTTGGATTCGGGAGTACACAGAGTCGATTAATTTGCATTTTAAAAGAAATGTATGTTGCGCTCAGTATGTGTGCCTTGATGAATCAGGCCCGATATCAACATTTGCTTTGCCTATTTGCAAGATTGACAAACATACCAAAACTTTGTTCGCCACTTTCTCATTGTGGCAAAGTACCAAATTGTTATTTTCTGGAAAGACCCTAATCTACCTCATTTATACGATTCAGTAAATAGAGTATGACATTTATACAAAATGAAACATATCACACATTTAATGCTTTCCCCTTTACCATTTTCGCTGTAATTATATAATTAACAAATACATCATCTTTGTACTGCTGTTCCATCCTCAGACAGTCACTGTGGTCACTGGGCATGGATGCAGCATTTAGGGACAGGACACCCTTCTGTTTCCAACTGACTAGTGTAGCAGACTCGGGTCTCTCTCTCTTATTGGTCTAAGGGGTTAATGCCACATTGGGCATAATAAATAATTATATCTACCATTAACAATCAAATAATATTACCCAGTTAATATAATTATATATTCACATATCACCCATAATATAATACAATAATATGATATAATGAAGAATAAAATTTAGCCCCCATAAGTTAATTATAAATTCATTTTGCCCCTTAATAAATAATGATTGCTGCTAAAATGTTTATGTCAATGGAGCTTCCTCTACTGTTCTGAATGGCAAGATAGCTAAAACATCATGCAGTTTGAGCAATCTCGCCTATCTCAACCACCTCTTTTGTTTTAGCTGATTGGATGGCAGTTTTGCGGCGGTTTTGCAACCCTCAGCTTAGTATATCTGGCTGTTTGTATGTTCATCATTGTTAAAATCGGGATGGCGATTTGTAAAGTGGTGATTTTTAAAAATGTCAATTCTGGCCGTTTTAATGGCGGTTTGACCTTTAGTATATCCGGTGGTTTTAAAACCGCTGGAACAATGGTGGAAAACTGCCGGTTTCATCACACCACCCTTTAGTAAATCTAGCCCTAGGACTCTCTTCAGCTCCAGTCTGGTAGAATGTGCCTTAATCTACTTTCTCTGCAGCATTGGACTCTCCTGAGTATCTGTGTGGTGGAATCCTGCTCTCATGGAACAGAACTCTTAATGGTCTTTGGTGGACTGATCCATTGTCTTAGCTCTTCTGCCACCAGCACCATTCACCATGACTTTGCCATTGAGCTGTCTACTGAGCTCCCTACCAAGCTGCTGATTAGTGTGCTCACATACCTTCACAATTCTGCTAAAGAGGAACCTAAATTCCAGAGCAGATTGCACACTAAAGCCTCACACACTTACATGTATGAACAATCAATACATGTGATACATGTGAATGCTGAAAGAGGTAACTAGCCTATGATTGCTGATTCACAGTTGATACTGACTATCCAGAATTTTAAAGTATTTTGTTTGATTATAGATTTAAAGTATTTCAATCTGCACACTTATATAAATCCACTATTCTAATATATGTGCAAATAAACTTGTGTTGTTGTTTTTTCCCAAATAACTATTTTATAGTTAAAGAATTGCAAATAATTACTGTATTAAAGAAGGAGAGCTCCAACATTTTTTGATAACATTCCTAATGTTTTTATGAGTTGCTTTGGGATCTTTGTCGTTATTTGGGTTATGTTTTTTTTTCAAGAATGCAATGTATTCCGGTAATCTCAATTTCAGCTAATGTAGGCATACTTTATGTTCTATTGTTTATGACATCAGTGTGTCATATATCCTATTGGCATTCACAACAGTGTGCTACAAGAAGAGAGGTTGTGAGCCAAATTGAAAGTCTAGTACTTTATATGCTACAATTTACCTCTGCAAAAATATGACTGCTCATCGCATCAATAATATATTTCCAATAAAACATGGAATAGTTTGGAACAGATAACGGGTCTCAATTAAAATTAGGAACAAATAATAAAAGAGCAAATTTGCACCTTGGGAAAACAATTTTGCAGTGCATGGGGGGGGGGGCAAATTAAAAATATGCAGATAGATTTAGGTTTGGGAGGGGCTGTGTCTTAGCTCAACTCTAAATTGCAGAATTGCTGTATAAATGTAAAGTATGTGTGTGCAATTTGTTCAGAATTTGTGTGCTATTTGCAAAAGCAGCGAGTACTTTTTCAGCAGGCAAACAAAAAAACAAAAATCAAATGCATTTTCACCCTGTGTATTGCAACATGGATTGTCTAGGAGCAAATTTGCTCCTTCTTTTGCTTTACTCCTAACTGTAAGTCCCATGTATTCTGCTTTATTTTTTTATATAGCATATATAACCTTAAACATTATGCCATGGTCACAAAATGTACTATTTATAAAATGAGTCTTAACCTGAAGCTAAAACTCATGACTACAAGCAAGTGGTCGGAGTTAGCAGTGAGCATCCTGTAATATGTGCTGCACTAAGCAAGCCTGGCTAAGCAAAATAATAATGCTCTGATAATAATCATGGTGATATATATACACATAGATCAAAAAAGTGACACAGTGGGAAACATTGATGCCTCGCATCAGTGTGGTCATGAGTCCAATATTTGAGGTAAGGATGTTATAAGTTTGACATTGTGGTGGAGATAACCTTTAACATTCCCTTCTTTGAGGAATGGGAAGTTACTTTACACTTACATTTTCAAACTACGCACGTGACTGAAATTGGACACTAATATTCAGACCATGACCGGGATATTTTCATGAAATTCACTTTAGCAGCAGGGGTAAAGGCAGAGTACTATGCAGTGAAAGCAGAGCACTTTTCCTCTTCCAACTATCTTAGGAAGAAACCATCAAAGCCGGCTGCACAGAGCTGCCACAACTTTACTTTGCACTATCAGTGGCACAGGGCAGTTTTAGTGTGCTCAGGGCAAAAATGACACAATCAGTACCACAGTGCCGCAATACAAAAGAGGGTAGTTGCAGGCACATTCTAAAAAAAGAGTTTTATAAAAAATGATGCTGTGCGAATGCAAGATCAAATCTTTGTTAGGGCTTAAAGCTTGAACTAAGTTTATGGTTAAGATTTAGGCTAAAGGGTTAATAATGTTAGGTAAAAATGTAGGATAGGTTGAAAGTTATGACTTGAACCACTCTTGGTTTGCATCAAGATGGTGAGGTTATGGTTGAGGTTCTTTTGGGAATTTAGAAGTGTCTCTATGGAAAATGCAACTGAATGATTGGGGATTGCCTACTCCCCGAAACTTTAGGGAATTTTATAGGTATAAATATATGTTAGCAATTATATAAGATGAGTTTTAACACTATTTAGTAAAATATAAATATATAATAAGTGCTATCCCCTCGGTGACCCAAGTGTACAATATGCATATATCTACATATGAATATCTGTGTGCACATTTTTGGTGCATGAAAATGCATATCTTATGGAAAAAAAGACATCCAGCTTAAAATGAGCCCTTAAGCTTCAGCTGCAAATATGATTATTTACCGAAACAGTCATGAAACTGTGGATTGCGCTTCCACAAGATTTGGTATTGGCACAAAATATATCGGTGGTGGTCATTAAAACGATGATCGGAACCCCCGACAGGAATACACCTTTGGTGTATTCCCCGACATACTGCTAATACTGACAGCTTCAAGCACAGACCTCTGTTATGTTCGTCTAGTCACTATCAATAAAAATTGCCCATTGCAATCAATGTGGTTCCAACGCACAAAGAGATTTAATAGCAGGATGCAACAAATAACAATTAAAAAGAACAGCCCATACATACGCAAGCGCTCTGGATCCAGCATACAGTCATTCAATCCTGAAGTCTGTGGTCAAAGTAGACTGTATAGTGGTCCCAGAGCATGGTTTATATACAGTTTGTGGTACATAAAAAACAGTAGTGATGTCATGGCATTTTTCCATTGGTGCAGGATTTAGGACAGTCCTGTATAATGCAGGTCATAGGTCGGTTCAAACGATGCCCTCCAAGGGTGGGGGTCAATTCTCCAATAGCTGCCTATGTGTTTTCCCTCCAAAAAGCTGGTTCAAACTTGTGTATTAGCATTACAAACACAGTATCATTTTGACCAATAATCCTTTATCATCCATAACTTGGTACGCAAGGTGTGATCGCTTAGCCAATAGTAGCGGATGTCTGATGGTGAAAAGTGGATTAAAATGACACTAAACATGATACATTTGCCTATATCCTGAACCTTAGATATCAATAAGGTGGTTTTAACTTTATTATATTAAACTATTAAATCTATTACATTTGTTTATAAAATGCTGTGTGTTGGAACTTTATTAAGTTGAAATATTTACAAATGAATTTATGAGTATAAATGTATGCAGAAGTGTTCACATGTGTTGTTGCTAAATACGCCCTTAAATGTCGTAGCGTGCTATTCGCATATTTTCTGATAAAGCAAATTAAATTAATGGTTATTAATTTGAAACGACTTCATCCAATTATTCAACTTCCACACCTCAAACACTGCCGACGAATGAAGATATCGGCAGTCAACAGTGATGTCACTTTCAAGGTCCACACTACGATTCCTGCTGTTAACCTGCTAATTTAAGAAGGCACCGCCTCTACAATGTTCTTTACAAAGCCTAGTACATCGTACAGTTGACGCCTCCTTAAATTGCCAGGTTAACAGCAGGAAACATAGTGTGGATTTTGAAAGTGACATCATCTCTACCTGCCGGGTTCTTCATTCATCGCCAGTGTTTGAGGTCTTCATTCGTCGCCAGAGTCTTCAAGCTGTCAGTATTAGCAGTCTGTCTGGGAATACATTGTTGGTGTATTCCTGTCGGGGTATCCATTGTCGGAGTTCCGATCATCGTTAAAAGGTATCCAACCCAAATATATATTGATTCAAGAAATGGTTTGACAACTTCCTAACAAAACATAACATACATAGCAAATGGCATTAGCAACACAGAAGACAGTATATTGGTTTGGGTACAATCAACATCATCATCATCATCATCATCATTTATTTATTTATATATTATGATGTAATTGTCAGATTGCCAGTATGACATCAGGAAGAAGTTTACCTCTCTCAAAGCAAATTTGACTATGCTTTATAGAGTGGAGTTTGGGACATTAGTGAGAGTCTACCAGTGTGAATAGTATAAACTTGAGAAAGGTAGTCTAGGTAAAAGGTGGGTTCTCAGAGGGCATTTAAAGATTTGATGGTTGGGAGAGAGTCTGCTCAGTTGTTGTCAGGAATTCCATAGGTGGGTAGTGGCACGGGAGAAGTTTTTGTAGGCAGGAGTGAGAAATGGTTATCAGAGAGGAGGAGAGGCAAGGAGCAGTTCAGAGGCAGATTTTACAGGGCATGGGGAAGAGCATCTTGAGATGAGGTTTGAGAATGTATAAAGAAGCTATGGCTGAACATCTGAGACCATGTTGAGCTGAAATGACTCTCCATATGTTATGATTATTGAACTTATCTCCCCTCCTTCCCTGCTTAGTTGTGATGTATTGTAGCCTCCTTATCTTTACCTACTGAGGCTGTGGTGACTAACTTGTCCAGCTCTTGCTTGTCAGCTTATGATACCACCTCCCCCATTTTGAAAGGTCACTGCTGTTTATGGCATTCATGTTACAGATTATCACCTAAGCTGCATGACCGAGACAGGTGAGTGGGGTGGAAGAGAAGTAATTTCAGTTCAACATGGACTCAGTTGTTCAGCCATAGCTTCTAATACCGGAAGTGTGAAACTATTTAAACCATTTTAAATATAGTGCAATAATGATGCAAACTGCAGAACACTGCAAGACACTCATTCTCACTCAGAACTGTAATTAACTCAGAAGGCTATTACTAAAACCTGGAGGACAATGAAGATCCAACATGGGGTGGATTATATATAGGCTAATATAGATTTGTTGGCATACCTGAGCCCCTTTAACTATGAACTTGACATTATCAACTCCCACATGCTTCTATGATACCATGCTGTATGGATGTCATGCCTCACTGCTGGGCATTAACCCTAATATATGTTTAATATATGGACGCGTATACTGCAATACAGTGTCACAAAGCCTCTAGATTTTCACTGCAGAAAACTGCTGGCATCTTGTTTTAGTTAGAATTTTCGGTGTAAAATTAATAACTCATTTCAGTGCAAAGAATCCTTCGTGAGTAGTAGAACATCATAATCTTTCATGGGATGTACATATTTTATATAATAACTTATATAATCAATATTTCATGCCTGACCTCAATTCATCCCTTTGCAATTTTAAAGTACAGCATGATGCAGGAAATCTATTAAGATAATCCTTCCAACCGAAAATATTTGCAGTCACAACTCACTAGCTAGGAATTGGTCTTATATATGTTGTTGAATCTTTAACCTGACATGGAAAACAGAAAGCTGCTATAATCCGCAACAAGAGGAAATTATTAGTTTATGTTTGTTTACCTTCACTTTTCAACCTTTGTATTGTTTGTGATTTCATTCTATATTTATCTAGGAAGCAAAAGACCATGCACTTAATTGATGGCTTTCCCAACAAACGGCAAGGTTTACTTGCTTTGTAAAGTGAAAAATATTATCAATTTTTCTTTCAAGCCTTTTTTATTTATGACCTGCACTATCAACAGCAATGTTTAAAGTAAAAGGTTATTTCTAATAAGCCGTGTTTGATTTACCTTAAAATAATACTAATTTAAATCCAAATTTTATTATATTATAGTTATTTGATTATGTCTAACATTTAATTGATTGGTTAGAGGAACTGTAATTGCTCTTTACTATAACATTGAGATAATAATCTCTGCCATTCTAGATTAAACTTAGATTCTGTGAAATGTTGAGCCATTGCTCAATAATTCCACTTTGTTAAATCAATATTTTGGTTTGAGCAAAATTACTTTTTCTGATTATGTACACTTATACCCTGACGTAGTCAGCAAATTCGTAGGGTCTTTTATTATGCTCTGAGGCACATTGGCTTTATTTTGTTCAAATTCATCTACTGGAATTCTATGATCTGATTGTACTGTGAAATATATCCTATCCAACATTTAGTCTGAGACTGAAAAGTACATATCTGACAGAATAAAACCCTTATCTCAAAGTACTTCTTAGTATTGATTTTGGACCAACCCCTTAATTCATTTCAACTTTTTTTCCTATAAAGTATTACTTAACTAAATCAAGATAATAAGGGGACATCAGTGTTGCTTTTATTTCAAGTAGACCAATATGATATTTTAAATTAAATTTGAATTTTGACAAACCTGCTGCTCCACCTGCTGCTCCACTAATATCACCATTTTGTTCCAAATTGAGGTGCACAGCACCAACAAAGGATATTTTTTTCTATGCTTTGGCCTTTGTTTGTGGTAAATGCAAAATATTTCTCCATCTGAAATTTTTGCCATAATACCACCCTGACTTGACTCTAATAAATCCATATGCAACAAATAAAAAAAACAGGCACATGATATCACAAGGCAGGAAAAACATTAGAATTTTTCCATACCTTTACTGTTTTCTATATTACTTGAGCACACAGTCACATAAAATTCAACAAATGAGAGAAATGATTTGTTTCTGTACATGTTGCCTTTGCTTTATACTTTATATTTTGAGCAATTGTTGCTCCATACATTGCATCTTTGCACACTTCTGAGTATGAGCTGCAGGATTTCAAGACACGATACAACTCTGTTTATAATCATATGAAGCCCCAGCCCCGCCAGGTTAGTTTTAGGGCTGAAATACAAAAAATTATAAAGTAGCAATAAACTGCATTACAACCTTAATGATAATAATATGAATAATATTGTCATGAACACGCTCCCAGCTGCCGTGACTTTTGGGTGATTTGCTGTATGAGGTCACACAGCCTGCAGTCTCTCTTTACTTATCACACAGGTTATAGATCTAGTGAATCGCCCCCAAACAGCGTTCACACCTCACACACATCAGGTTTGCCACCACCTATTGAATACTGGCAATAGGACCCCAATATACTGTCCCACACTGGCACACAAGGCTTCTAGCTGCTCACAGACTAGCAAGACCCACACCAGCAAGCAAAGGGTTAACTCTTCACACCTCTAGACTGTTGTACAAATGTAAATGCAAGCACACACAGCTTGTTAATCAAATGTATCAACAAATCACACACTGGCATTCAAAGGGTTAACTTGGCTGAGCTATTTTTTTCTTAACAGGCTAATGGATTTGTTAGATCAAGGAAGCAACATATTAAATTCTAGATTTTAATATACAAAAGTACAGGGCATAGAGATATAAAAATAATGAATAAACAATTATTAGAGTGACATAACAAGCAAACAGTTTAAAATAAAAGGGGTTACATTCAGAATAGCACTTGGGAAATTGGCTAGGAAGAAAGACAGCTTATCAATGTGAATTGATTTTGCAAAAAAGTCTGGCAATCTGCTATGCCTGGTCTCAGCCTTTTAAAGACACTTCTACACCTCTTTCTTCCCCCACGGGGTTGTGGGCTGTGACACTTTTTTCAATCACCATTTGCATGTTGCCTGATTTACTAACCAACTATGTGACCTAACTTTTCTGTGGAGCGTCATACAGATCCAATTTTATCAATAATAAATCCCCTATGACTCTGTCCATCTTTAGATACCAAACATGATGAAATTTTGACAATGTAACATGCCTTTTCTAAAGATATGTAATTTTAGCTCTTCCCAGATACCACCCGTACCTGTCATTCACAACCCTGGTGTGATTTCTGCCCCTCAGTATGGAGTGCCACCCGTATTCCCCAAAAATATGAACTATAAAGACATTTTCCTTTGAAGCTCATATTTCTATAAACCAATATAGGCCTTCAAAATGCTGCCTTGGGCTGCAAGGATGTCCAGCTGTGACCGGCCCCACAAAGTTTGTTCAGGAGTCCAAAAACTAACTTGTGTCAGGATATATCTCACAGCAAGAACTCTTTGAAACTGACACAGGTGACACTCCTATCTTCTCACACTGGAATGTGCAAAGCCATCAAATACATTTACATCAGACTTTCAGTCTTCACATTTTACACTTTAGTAGCTAAACTTATCAATGGATTCATTTGATATAACATATTTACACTGCAGTTATAATTGATCCCTTATAAATAACTGTAAGTTTCAAAATGTTCATGACAAATATCAACACTGAAGAATGTCAAAGGAGCTGAGATTAACTAGCAAGATAGAGAAAACAATGATAATGGGAGTTGTATCTGGATTATTGATGTTATTATGAAAAAGAACATTGTGGAGAGTAACATGTTCGGTTTTGTGTAACTGAAGACTTCAAAAATCTCTTGAAAAAGTATAAATAAGTGCAATAGAAAAAGGGACAGAATAGTCCCTTTGGTAACAAGAACTATTCAAATTAAAGTATAGGAGATGAGGGGAGGACTAGTCCAGCAATGTAGATCAATTCAAGGCTGTACATCAAATAAGTTCTCACTAGAGATGCTCTGGCTCGGTTTTCTGAAAACCGAACCCACCCAAACTTAGGGTATCCG
Source organism: Mixophyes fleayi (assembly GCF_038048845.1). Classification (NCBI taxonomy): domain Eukaryota; kingdom Metazoa; phylum Chordata; class Amphibia; order Anura; family Limnodynastidae; genus Mixophyes; species Mixophyes fleayi. The sequence continues at coordinate 222,960,538 of NC_134406.1, read as the reverse complement.
AGTAGGCTTGCGAGCCGGCTCAGTACTTTCTCGTGTCCTCCAATCTGAATTGAGGCAAAACATCATTGTTGCGTTGTCAGATCTCGCGGGTTTTGTATTCCATAAGTACCCCCCTCCCCAGGAGATCCAGCGCCATTGCTCACGCAGAAACAGGGGTAGCAGTGTTCTTGTCAGTCTCCAGTGCCATTGCTCAGTGCCATTGCTCAGTGCCATTGCTCATACAGAAACAGGAGAGGTAGCAGTGTTTTTGTCACAAAAAAATAGGGATTTTAGAAAAAAAAATAGGGATCCAAAACCAAACCACACGAGGGTGGTTTTGCTAAAACCAAAACCAGAACCAAAACACAAAGTTAATCCAGATCCAAAACCAAAACCAAAACACGAAGTTTATCCAGATCCAAAACCAAAACCACGGGGGTCAGTGAACATCTCTAGTTCTCACATGGGTAAATGGTTCTGGATGGAGTGCAATGCAGTGTTAGGCAGGTTACTCACACATGCAGTTGACACTAATCCTGGAAACCTGGAGGGTTGATTAAATCAAAGGCTTCAAATGTCCTCCCGTGATTCTCCTCTAAATAAGGCAATATAGTTGGGAAAGCAGCAATAGCAGCAGCAGGAACCTGGAACAATGGCAAAGAGACAGTAGTAATTTTTCTATTCCTCTGGACTGAACATGGACTTTCTCTGCGTCTCTTGCAGCTTGTACAGAACTCTTATCAGCTTATTCTCTGGCTGTGACAGACTTCCCTATGGGACTGACAATTCCCTCTGATAATCTGGCATCTGGCTCTAACAATCTTGCAGATCTTTCTGATAGATTGGCAGCTTTATTTTACTTAATTGGCAGCTGGATCTAGGAAGTTTGGAGCTCTTCCTCATAGATTGGCTAGCTTTATTTCACTAAATTCACCTCTCTGTGTGTCAATATTGCAGCTTGATCTGTGAGACTTGTAGACATATCTAAAAGATATGAAGCCCAACTCATCACATCTTGTGTACTGACAGCTCAGTCATGCGCCTTGTGTATCAACCCTCAGAATTTTTTGTATCGCTTGAAAACAATTTGGCTTGCAATGCTACAATGTTTCTGTCCCATCTAAACTAGAGATTCTATGACCAGGTCACAGCATTGTTATCCCGCCAGCTTTTGAATGAATTAGGTTACCATATTTGTAATAGTTAGGCCACATTTGGATGTTTATATAGAGGTGCATATAAATGCCTGAATAAGTAATGAAGGGGGCATTAATTTTAAAATTCATTTGAGATTATATATTTTTATAATGAATGTTATATGATACAATTGAAATATAAGTGGTCATATGCAATAGAGATGTGGATAACAGGACTTACATTTTAGAAAAGCAAATGCATCAGGAGATAAAAGAAATACTGCTGGAGGATTGAAAGAAGATAATAATGAGATGGTATAAGACATTATTATATGGTGTGTGTGTGTGGCAGTGTCACATAAGCCAATAGAAAAAAGGTTATCATAAAACTATTGGTAATCAAGCATTGTGAAACCAGAAGCACAAAGATAAGGAAGGATAAGATGAGGTAATTATAACTGAAATCAATATTTTCAGTGCTTCTTCTCCAGTTTATCTCCAGTTTGTACAGTAATTATTTATATACACAATATAAAATATAGGCAGGAATATATAAATTGGTAAAAAGTTGCTAAAATCTGCCACCTAAAAATGAGAATTTATTGTCTCAACTCCCTAATCTGTTGAACACCAATTTTATTTCAAATACATTTTATTTGTCATGTTTTACATTCATTTAAAAAAGTAATTTTGTCAGTGATGTTTTGAAAATCTTTTAAAACATCACTTGTCAACATTCATTGAGCTTTTCCCATTCATATTAATGGCCCACACATTTCCATGGCATTTCCAGCATGGTGCTACATGTACAAATCCCATGGTTCCCCTGGCATAGTGAAAACCAGTCCAGACACGTGAGCTCAGGGCTGGTGACTGAAACAGGTGGAGCGATCAAATGGACCATAACTGGTTTCATGATCCAAGGACAATTCCATCTTGTGACACTTTTCTTTTCTGTCACTGCTGTGTACCAATATGTCCTAGATGCGCTAGTAACTGCCGCGTGTTTAAGTCATTGCTCTGTCGCTTACCATCCAGCCAGGTCGCTGCATTTGTCCGAAAGTGTATGAAAATAATATTGTGACCTGTGAGTTGGTCAAAAATTACTGCAAATAACTTGAAATTAGTGTTATTGAAGTTAATAATAATGTAGAAACAAAAAAAGAGCAAAATTATGTAATTCTAGCATATTATAGGAATTTTTCTAAAAAATACAGACCCAAACCAAAACCAAAGCACACAAGGGCGGTTTTGCCAAAGCCAAAACCAAAACCAAAACACAAAGCTAATCCATACCCAAAACCAAAACCAAAACCAGTTTACAGGGGTTAGCGAGCATCTCTAATTTCTAGGTGGATTCAGGAAGTGCCCTGCACTGAAAAGGGCAGTGCTGGTGGCCTCTGCTAATAAAAGGACATAAGTGAGAAAAGGGTAAAATGACAATGGAACTAATCCCATACACATATATGTCCAACAATTCGGATTAAAACTACATTGAAACGGTCATCACTTGATGCCAACCTAATACCAGTCCAGACTATGGTAGGTTCCAGAAGATCCAACAGTATTCCAGTAGGAAGTGAACAAATAAAAGTCAAAGGAGATAAAATGGATGTGGATAAGACCAGGGCTCTCAGCCCGTTTGTAACTCACTGTTCCCTCAGGTATAACTCATCCCGGTATGGAGGAAGGTTGTATAGCCTGTGAGTGCTATCTTGTCATCCAGGTGGAAGGGTGGATGTGACCTTAAACTTCGTGCAAGCGGACGGGTATGAGGATGGCAGTGTACAGTAATGATCGGGCGTGTCCAGCGCGTTTCATCTGACTTGCAGATTTCCTCAGGAGGTTGTAAAAATCATCATGATGGGGGGACATTTTTACGTGCTTATCAGCCCATTTAACCAATTGGATTAATTCGTGGTCATTCAATTCAAGACGAAGAGATCAATAATACTAATTAAAAATTAATAACAAGTAATATATTACCGATCCATGTTATATATATAATTGAAAGGTAGATCCACATGAGTACTCCTTTCTCATTTATGTCATTTTATTAGCTGTGTTTGCTTATTGCATTGTTTGTGAATTTCTCTGTGTACAATTTTACCCCTATATGTAGCAATAAAACGCTTTTATTAACCACCTTCCATTAAAACCTCTGTCACAGCAAACTCACAAAGTAATATAAGAGTTAATCCAGTGGTACCTAATGGTTCATTCAATATCCCCTATCCCCAAGTTTAACATCTAATATCCCCACTTTTCACTTTATCACACGAGTCAGATCCATCGAAGTCAATAAAGTAATAAATACTGGTTCTAATATTTTTCTAGGGAGGGATACTCTGGATTATTCCAGCTCTTGCGTTTTGAAAACGTCCTAGCATTGTAATTACTAATGAGGGGGTACCACACATTCATGGCCACACTGTTAAAGTGAAAATTATCCAGGTTAATTAGCTCTCTGGCTGGTTGAGGATTTGAGAGGGGACACACTGGCCTTTTTTTATTTATTAATTAACTATGTAATATTTTAGTAGAATTTTTTCATTCAGTTCAATGGGCCAATTCATTTCAATGGGCCCACTTTGTGTATTTGGCTATTCTCAGATAAGTTTTAGCTCAGACCACAAAATGGCTGCCTTCAGTGTGTGTATGTGACAGAAAGGCTTATATAGACTTTTTGCAACCATAATCCAGTGGTACTGATAATGCTCCATTCTGGGTAGGTGGCATACCTAACGATACACTCAACTCTCAAGGGACTGTCCTGGTTCTCAGAAAGAAAGGGAAGTTACCTATTTGAAAGTGGAAATTGCTTAATGGGAATGTGGAGATGGTTTTGGCAAGTTTGGGTGGAGATTGGATGGATTGTGATGCAGTTTGGGCAGATAGTAGGCAAGGCTTATTTTGTGTGATTTTACTTTTTAAAATCTTGTGAGGTATGAGGAAATGGTGCCCAATTTGTTTTACAAAAAATGTACAAACCATGAACATAACAGTCTCTCCAAATAGCTAATATCACAAATGACCACAGCAAAGCTAAAAAATGATGTAATGACTATGTTCACTGAACATATCGTGATGAAGATTTAGTGTATCAATGTCATTGAGACTACCCCATATGTAACACAGATCAACCTTATTAGCAACAGAAGCCACTGGAAATTATTTTAAAATTTTAGCAACTATACAACAAACACCACAAAGAAGTGAACTCAGAAAACACTAAGGGTAAATGATGTCAGAGAATATAGGCGCTAGATGTATTTTAGAGTTAATAGAACCTATATGTATACTATATATATGTTCTCCCAGTGGTTGTGTGGGTTTTTTAGGGTTCAAATAGAGCTGGGACTGATGTGAATGATTCCGTAAAATAACAACAGAGAGCACCCATGATGACTGTCTCACCCTCTGCAACAATGTAAAGTTCTTTGAGTCCTATTGGGAAAAAGGTGCTATATAAAAAATAAAGAATTACTATACATATCTATTTGATATAAGGCATTATGCAGACACTATAAAGTGACATGTTGCAGTCAGGGACATAACTACCACCAGGGGCGCACGGAGGATTGTCGAGGGGGGGGGTTTCCCCCCCGACCCAAAAAAAACAAAAAACCGAGAGAGAGCTGCTTTCGTCAGCTCTGTCCTATACAGCAGCCATGGCGCTGACTATGAAGTGTCCGCGGTGGTGCTGTATACAATACAGCACCGCCGCGGATGCTTCTTTGACAACGCCGCAGCTGCTGTATAGGACAGTGGCCACTTAGTTAGTGCAGGGGGGGTTTCTAGAGACTCAGAAACCCCCCCTGCGTGCGCCACTGACCACAATGAGGTCACATTGTGTTGTGGTGATCTCCTTTGAGCTAAAGAGGTACTTCCCTATAACCTCGGTAATGTGCAGAGAGGAAGGAGGAAAAGAGAGACACTGATTTTGTGAGTTTTTATGTTTACTGGATGAGCTCCATCTCCTGTCTTGCTCTGAATTCCAGGATCCAATTGGAACACAAAGGGGCCAATTCAATTTGGCCGCTTTATGCTAAGAATAACGCGGCCTGCGCACTATTACCTTTACTACGGTAATAGTGCGCTGTATTACCATTACTACGGTAAATTTAATGCTGATTTTTGCTCACAGTCCTCAGGTCTGCAAGCAAAAACTAGGGTTAAAACAACTGTATCAGCGGTAATACTATGAGCACCGCGTTATTCCTAGAATAATGTGGTTGAATTGAATCAGCTCCAAAATGTTGGTCTATCAGCCATTAATAATGGCAGCTCCATCTCCCTGTGGGAGAAATTCTTAGTGCAGATGTGGGAATTAGTGAATACCCACTAGACCTGACAGAATGAAATTTTATATGCTTTAGCTGGATCAGGAGTCTCATTCTTTACAAATATAGACTATTCAGCAGAGTTACCGGACAAGTAAATTATAAATAGTCACAAATACTTTCTTTTCTCACCTGATGTAATCATTCCAACACAATGATAAACAATGTTTTGAACTGTCCCAGATGGTCAGACTACATACTACATGATGCTATCATATGTTGGGTATTCTATAGTGCATTGCTCCACAACCCGTGTGCCGCAGCACACCTGGTGTGCCACAAAACATTGATAAGTGTGACGCTATCCCCCACTTCTCTGCCATCTGCTGGACCAAAAAAAAAAAAATACTTTTATTTTAATCACCTGATGATCCAGCGGCCAGCATCCTCCTCCCTTCTCCATTTGCAATGATTGTCGGGTGCAAAGTGCGTGATGACATCATGCCCAATATTAATTGCAAACAGAGCATTGAGAGGTGCACGGAGAGGAGCCAGCGACGACGGAAGACAGAAGAAGAGAACTTGAAGATAAAAAGACAGAAGAGAGAAAAGAAGGCAATAAAAGGTAAGTAAGTGAAGGGGAGCATCATAAAGGAGTGCATCAAGCAATAAAGGGCAGACACAAAGCAAGGGGAGTAAAAGCATCATAAAGGGGCGCAGCAAGCAATAAAGGGGAGACACAAAGGGGAGAAAATGCATCATAAAGGAAGCAGCATGAAAAGGGAGACACATAGGCGATAAAAACAGCATGGTGGGTGCAGTGTGATGATGAAGGGGGCATAGTGTGGTGATGAAGGGGCACAGGGTACTGAAATGTAATTAGCTGCGCTGTTAAATTCAGTGGCAGTCATTTTACCGACATACCACACACCGACACTAACCCTGACCTAGTTATTACGAAAGTAATCCGCGACATATTGATCTTCCCGACTGTTAAAAAAGCTGACGTAAGAATTTCTACAGACTGACAGCCCGGCAGCCACAATTACATCACTTGTGAATGCTTTTACTGCTAGTCTTTAGGGGGCACTGCATCTAGGAGCCGGATGTAGAATGAGCAAGGATTAGCAGCAAGCATTGTCCAGCCGGCTCCTAGTTACAGTGTCCCCTTAAGACCAGCAGTAATAGTGACGTAAATGTGGGTGCCAGGCTGTCAATCTATAGAAAATCTTTCAAGTCAGCTTTTTGAACAGTCGGGAACATCAACATGTTGCGGATCCCACTTTCGTAATAACTAGGTTGGAGTAAGTAGTGTTGGTGTGTTAAACACCGTGATTTAGTACCCAACCCATTAAATGTAATTGCTGTGTATGCACTTTGTAATTGCTGCTGTTTTTGTACATGTTTGCTCTTGGTGTACTGCGAAATTCTGGGAAGGGCTTAGGTGTGCCGAGGTGAGAATAGGATGAGGAGCGCTGCTATAGTGCAATAGGGATAAGGTAGTGTGAATGTAGGTAGAGAATTTAGTTATCCCGGTAGTTGGACAGTGTGGTGCCTCATCATAATGCCTTTATTTCTATAATCTTTCTGTCATTTCAGCTTGTTTTCCCACTTTCTCTTATTTCATTTATCCAGAACTGCCTTCATTGTCTTTCCCAACCTCATGCACATAATATCCATGCTGCAAGCCTGCTGCTCAAGAACCACATTTGGTTTGGTAATCTCCATCTTGACTCACATTCATTCTAAGTCATTTCCAGCTTTCACATCTTCCAAAACTCAAAACCACCCACTACACAAAGTCAGGACTAATTTTGCTAATACAATGCTACAGTCTAGTCTATTTATTATTTTATTAAATTGTACTTTACTGCTCAAGAAACCAAGAAAAGACAGGTCATCTATTGGTGCTTACTCCCAATTCCCACTAGCTGCAGCTTAATGAGAATTCTAGAAAAGAAATACTACAGTATATGGAATTATTCTTTCTTTAAACCCCTAGTTGAAAAGTTTAGATGTTAAAGATTTCAACATAAAGTTTTAAAACGTATCTTTATTTCCTGAAAATGAAATAACAGAAGTTAGATGCAGACTATAAGAGCAAAGCAGAGTATTTTGTTGGTCATATTATTTTTTTCTAATGTAAATGGTTGATGTTGAAATACAGCCAGTAGTAATTTGTACATGGACTTTGTTTTCATTGTGTGCTAGAAATTTTACTTATGAAAATGTAATGGCTTTTTTTATAGTGCACGGATCTGTTATTGCCAGCTAAAAAGCAAATATAATGCAGGTGAATAATATGAGCTAGGTTATGGCGTTAAAAGAGTGCAGAGCTGTTTATTACTCACAATCAACATATCATTTTGAAAATGTAAAGAAAATATGTCAGCACATTAAACACCACTGACATAATTTATATTGTAATACAATTGTCTTCTATTTTGTCAGTTTTAGCAATAATGTACATTAGGAAAAATGCTGTAATAAACAGTAAATGATATGCAGAAAACATTTTGCACAAATTATTTTGGTAAAACTTACACTAGGTTTTTAATATTTTGCCTTTTAAGGCTTGACTGATCCAACTATCTGTGATTGGCTGAATAGTGTAAAGATCACTCCTGATTGGCTGACTATAAACTAGTCATTTCCATAGGTTTTTATTCCTCTCTATAATGGATTACATTGGACTAAGACAGGATGAAGCTGTCAGGTAAGTATTTATTATGAGTGCATTATTTCTTCTTTTAAAGGTGGGCAAAACAAATTATTATTTTTGGAGGACATTATTATTTCAAACATTATGGGAGCACTACTATTTACATTACTATGAATGGGGGAATGCTGTTTAGATTATTAGGATCGGAGGCAATGCTAATTACTTTATTAAGATCAGGGGCAATACTAATTACATTACTAGAATTCGGGGTAATACTATTTTCATTATTAGCATTGGAGGCACTTCTACTGATTTTATTAGCATCGGGGTCACTACTATTCATTTGTACACTTGTAGTGCAATCACTAGTGCACTACAAGTGACAGTATGCACGGACATCCATGTGCATGCTGATGATTGTAGTTCTACAAGAACAGTCATGGCCTGTCATTGCATGCTGGCGCTTTTAGTGCAACAAATGTTTTCCCTCTTTTTTTTATACTATTACCACCGGGCAGGGGTACCAGGAGGGGCCCAGTGCTATTTACCGTCGGCCAGTCCACTCAAGGTGATGTGTCACCCTCCCACCCACGAGGACAAAGCTCAATGCTGAGCAATGTTGACTTTTCTAAAATGGAAGGGAGTTCTTTGTTTTTTTCCTTTTCTTTTTTCTTTAATTTACTTTTTTTATTTACTCATTTTCTGACAGACCCATGGAAAAAAATTGTGTTTTTATGTGAAATTTTGCAAACTGCATGTTCATAAATCACACGGTTTGTATAGTTTCTATTTGAAAAAATCAGGATGGTGGTTTATAACGGTGCGGTTTATTTTATGTGTAGTTTGGCCTTTAATAAATCTCACGTTTTCCAAAATGCACATAAAAGAGCCAAAAAAATAAAGCGAATAAAACCCTTGGATAGAGGCAGAAGTGTTGCAGGGAGAGGGTATTTTCCAAGTTGTAGGATTGAACGAGGAGTCTAAATTGTATATAGCAAAGTGTTTTATGGTTTCACTAATATAGACAAATGCCATTGCTAATGATTACAAAAGTTAATAGGATTGGCAGCAGAAAGAGTACAATTAAACAATTCTGAAGGGTTAATGCAAGGTTCTGATTCAGATGTTGAACATGGGGGTGATTAAAACAGATTAGTGAGTTTTCAGTTTTCTCCCCAGTCATTATCACCAAAGCAGACATCCTCAAGTATTCCCAGCATACAGTGATTCTGGAGCTCTTCAATACAGTGCAGCTGTTGGTGTGATGGGGATAAAATTATTTTTACTACTGTTACACTGCCTGCCCCCAACAGTAATAATGACAATGATGAATCATGTAGCCTTAAAATGGGTCATTGTGTTTCTGGTGATGATAAGTCAGAGTTAAGTAATAGTGATGACATATTGATTGTAAGGAATAGCACTATGAGATCAAGAGAGACAAATGTGTAGCTGCAAAAAATCTCATAAAACAACTTATATAATATTGGGGAAAAAAGAAATACAAAACAAGAATGTGTTTCACAAAGTAAGGTAAGCAATAGCAAAGTTGTCCAGGCGCGGGCTGGGAGGTTTCAGCCTGGGAGGCACACAGGCGGCCGCATCACATGACACGCGATGCGGCCGCGTGTGCGCTGATGCAGCAAGATTAACAAATTATTACATCCACGGGGGGGGGGGGGGTGAGGGGGGAAGGCGGCCGGCCTGAACAGCCGTTAGACTGAGCGGCCCGGGTGCCCCCCGATGCCCCCCTGCCCCCCGGTCCAGCCCGCCCCTGAAGTTGTCTAATAAACAGTACATGCTAAGATTTGGGTCACCACGTGTGGGTGGCATGGACAAGTTGGATTTGGAAGTATACATTGAATTTTCACACTCACATGGTACAATATGCTTTGTAAACTTATCTGTGCTCTTCTGAAAATTAATTAGTAAGGCTAGTTATATAGCTATTACTAATTTACTCCTTTAGCATTTTTCAGATTTTGATTTGTTACATCATGGAATAAAATTGGATTTATTCACAATTTGTAAGTCTGATTAAAAAAAATACTCTGCAATGTCAAATAAAACAACAACTGTAAAACTTTTTATTAATACATTAAAAAGTGGGATGGTAATAATAATGGAGGTTGTTTGCAAATCTGGCCCCATTCAATATCCCCAAGGCTGATATCATTCCGACTTCCCTCGGCATACAATGCTTCTGATGTGCTGACACAAGACATCTGCTTTGGCTTTAAACGATCCTACACAGTCTAGAACATGTCCAGAGCACTTCAGGTTAGGAACAAATTTCGATTACACAGGTTGAAAATGAAGGTCCACAACAGATGTATTAGCAATTTCAATATTTATGTGCAGCTTCTCAAGCAGCAAAAAGCCAATCCATTGTTATGTCATGAAGTAATCCAGGCTGGGACTTGTGCCAACTGCTCGTCTTCCTTGTGGTGTTGCTGATCTCAGACTTGTGTAATGAATGAAAGAAGTGATGTGGCACTCAACCCTGAAGGTCAAAACAAAATAAACATGGATCTCCCTCAAGGTCAAGACAAAATAAACATGGATCTCTAGGCTCAAGTCATCTTTGTTCTCTATCATTAACAGCAATTCCATTCATCATCCATATAGGCACTAGTTTACTCTGCAGCAGAATCCATACATGTGACAGAACAAATGTTATTTATCTTTAAAAGTTTCCACGTGGATTTTTTAATGTAGCTCAAACCAACCATAAGATAAAAATTAGAGTAACTGAACAAAAGAGCAGAATTAGTACATTCTAGCCTTGAAATTACTGCAGTTAATGTTAAATTAGAAACATTTTGTCCAAACATCTCTTTGAATTTCAACATAATATCTACCACTTGTGGTGGCAAGTGTTGCATCTGTCACCCTTCTTCTTAAAATGTAACATATAGTCAAATTGCTTTTGCAAAATTAAATGAAATACATAGTACAATTGTGAACTATGTTTCTTAAAGGACTGAACAAAAATATGGATTATAGTCTTTTTTCTTATTTTCCTTTCCTCTATGTTTATATTAAATTATTATTAGAACTATTGATATTGGGGAAAATTATATAAAAAAAAATAATATAATATAATAATATAAAATAATAAAAAATAATAAAAATAATACTAATTATGTACTCTATCATTATAATATGGTGTTATTGCCGTTGAGTATTTTTATATGTAGATATATGTCATATAAAATACATTATAGAATATCTATTTAAAGTAATTTATTTCAGAAAAAAATGTTTATTGTATAAATCTATTATCTATCTATCTATCTATCCTTAACCGTTTTAGAAGTTTTAAATATTTTATGTGCATTAAACTTTTATTATACATATATTTATCAGTATCTATTGCACACTTCTTTGTAATTAAGTTTCTTTTGTACACATTAGAACATATTGGGCCTGATTCTGTCACGGACTTACCTGTTCCCCGCCGCTCCGTCCAGCCGCACTTCCGCATTCAGGACCATGTGACCGCACCCGGAGGCGGTCACATGACCACAACCCTAGAGACGGGGATTTTGAATCCCCTTCAGTATAAAAACCTCACTCTGACACTCGCTGAGTGTCAGAGCAACACTTACCTGTTCCTGGCTCCTGCTCTTCGTGGATTGCAGTGTCTTCCAGTTTCCAGTGTCTTCCTGTGTGCTGATCTCTGCCTGTTTGACTTCCCTGGCTCTCCTTTCCCTGTGTACCGACCCGGCTTGCTGACCATTCTCCTATTCTTGTGACCCGTGTACCGAACCTGGCTTGTTGACTCCGAGTTGCCTTCTGATTCTGCCTGACTCCATTCCTGTGTACCGAACCGGCTTGTTTGACTCCGCTACCACAGCTTCACTCCGCTGTACTACATCTTGAGGCGAACCTGGGGACCGCGACCTGCGACTCCTGGCAGCGAAGCCCACCCCGCCTTGCGGCGGTTCTTGGTGAACACCGGGGAGATCGTTAGACTCCGCACCTCAGGTAAGCCAGTGCTAATCAAGATTAGTAATATAGTATCCAGAATCTGTTACAGTTTGCTCTGACCATGGATACCACAGCTAAAGATCTGTTGGAGCATTTAGTAGGAAGGATGGATAAGCAAGAAGCTAACCAAGAGCGACTTTTAAAATTCCTCAATAGTCTATCCACTCGGTTGGATGTTGTCCAGAACACCCTTGTGGCTGGTGGATCACCTGGGCCGGCAGTGGCTCCTGTACCTCAGGCCGCAGCAGCAGCTTCTTCCTCGCAGTTACGGTTACCTAACCCACCCAAGTTCGATGGAGACCCTAAATATTGCAGAGGATTCTTAAATCAATGCTCCATACAATTCGAGCTTCTACCTGGGAACTTCCCTTCCGAAAAAACGAAAGTGGCCTATGTGATTTCGTTATTGTCCGGTCAAGCCTTAGCATGGGCTTCCCCCTTATGGGAGAGGGGCGACCCCATTCTACATAACTTCAACCTCTTCTTGTCCACCTTCAAGAAAATATTTGATGAGCCAGGAAGGGTGTCCAATTCCGCTTCCGGCTTACTACGTCTCCGCCAGGGAAACCAGTCTGTGAGGCAGTATGCGGTCCACTTCAGAACTATGGCCTCTGAACTTCGCTGGAACGATGAGGCCCTAGTAGCTACATTCTGGCAGGGCCTTTCAGACCGAATCAAAGAAGAGTTGGTATCCCAGAAACTCCCTACGTCTTTGGACGACATTATCTCCCTCTGTGTCAAAGTTGATTTGCGTTTCAAGGAACGTAATTCCGAGAAGGAACAGTCGCGGCGTAGTATGATTCGCTTGGCCCCCAACTTCCAAACCCCTGTTCTTCCTCCTGAAGAGCCCATGCAACTTGGGAGGACCCGCCTATCAGCCGAAGAAAGGGAGAGGAGATTTCGGAACATGTTGTGTTTATATTGTGGAGAGAGTGGCCATCTTCTGAGTACTTGTCCCAAACGTTCGGGAAACAACAGGGCCTAACGAGTTCTGGAGCTGTATCGTTGGGCCTCTTTTCTCAGTGTCAGTCAGTTCCCAATAGTAATGATTGCCTGTCTATTCCCATTTCCCTCCAGTTAGGACAACAGACCTTCCCGCAGTCGGCTCTTCTAGATTCCGGAGCCGCAGGAAATTTCATTTCTGCCACTGTAGTTAAACAATTCGCTATTCCCACACAAGCTTTGGAACAACCCATCTCTCTGATGGCCATTGATGGGGGAAGAATTCCTGAGGGGTCCATTCTGGTATGCACTATTCCCCTTCTGCTTCAGATTGGAGCACTTCATCGAGAGAAGATTTCTTTTCTAGTAATACAGAGGTCTACCAACCCAGTCATCCTACGACTTCCATGGCTGCGTGTCCACTCTCCCACCTTGGACTGGAAATCTGGTCACATATTGTCCTGGGGACAGTCCTGCTTCTCTCGCTGCCTACAGAGAGTGGTTCCCCTGAATAGTCCTAGACGTTCCCAAGAATTTCCTGTGACTCTCCTACCTGAACCATACCAAACTTTCTCTGATGTTTTTTGTCAACAAGAGGCCACTAGACTTCCTCCTCACAGAATCTGGGACTGTGGCATTGATCTGATACCTGGTAAACCCATTCCCAGGGGCCGTGTTTACCCCCTTTCCCTCCCGGAGTCTAAGGCTATGGAGGAGTATATCCAAGAAAATCTAAACAGGGGCTTAATCCGCAAGTCTGCCTCCCCAGCTGGGGCTGGCTTCTTCTTTGTAAAAAAGAAAGATGGGGGCCTCCGCCCTTGCATTGATTACAGAGGCCTGAATGCCATTACCGTTAAAAATCGGTATCCACTGCCACTGATTTCTGAATTATTTGACCGGATTAAGGGTGCCACCATCTTTTCTAAACTTGATCTCAGAGGAGCGTATAACCTTATACGCATTAAGGAGGGGGATGAATGGAAGACGGCGTTTAACACCCGAGATGGCTACTTTGAATATCTAGTCATGCCTTTCGGGCTATGCAATGCCCCAGTCATATTTCAGAGCTTCATGAATGAGCTGTTTCAAGACCTCTTGTACCAATCCGTAGTCATCTACTTGGACGACATTCTCATCTTTTCTCAAGATCTAGCATCTCATCGTACTCATGTATTGGAGGTCCTCTCTCGTATCCGAAAAAATCAGTTATTTTGCAAATTGGAGAAATGCACCTTCGAGCAGAAACAAATTCCCTTCCTGGGATATATTATTTCGGCCACCGGTCTACAGATGGATCCCACAAAATTGAAAGCCATACTTGACTGGCCCCAACCTTCGGGCCTTAAGGCCACTCAACGCTTCCTAGGATTCTCCAACTATTATTGTCAATTTATCAAGGGGTACTCTTCTCTCGTAGCTCCCATCACATCATTTACCCGCAAATCTGCTGATGCTGGTATTTGGTCCACTGAGGCTATCCAAGCCTTTATATTATTAAAGTCTCTTTTTTCATCTGCACCCATTCTTCAACAGCCAGATTGTTCTCGTCCTTTTGTCCTGGAGCTAGATGCCTCTTCTGTTGGCACAGGAACCGTACTATCACAGCGAGGCCCTTCTGGAAAACTTCATTCCTGCGGATTCTTTTCTCGTCGCTTCTTACCTGCTGAGAGGAATTATGGGATTGGTGACAAAGAGCTCCTGGCCATCAAGTTGGCTCTCTCCGAATGGAGACATTTACTAGAAAGAGCGCAATTTCCTATCACCATATATACCGGCCATAAGAATTTGCTTTACTTACGCACTGCTCTATGTCTAAACCCTCGACAAGCAAGGTGGTCCTTATTCTTCTCACGCTTTGATTTCAACATCACTTTTCACTCGGGATCTAAGAATACGAAGGCAGACGCCTTATCTCGCTCTTTTGATCCAGCTGACATGGAATCCTCGGAAGATAATAAATTCATTGTAAATCCATGTCAAGTATTGGCAGCTACAAACCTGAAAAAGGGTTGTCCTCCGGGCAAAACATTCATCTTGCCACATCTACGCACCCGGCTCCTTCACTGGGCTCATCACTCACTCTTCTTTGGGCATGCCGGCATTCGCAAGACCTGGGACTTATTGTCCCAAAGCTACTGGTGGCCTTCCTTGCTGGAGGATGTGAAGAGATTTGTTGCTGCTTGTTCCAAATGTGCTCAACACAAGACCTCTAGGAAGAAGCCTTATGGATGCTTGCTCCCATTACCCATTCCTGATTACCCATGGTCACAGATCTCCATGGATTTTATCACGGACCTTCCTCCTTCCAAATCCTGTACTGTAGTGCTGGTAGTCACGGATCGCTTCTCTAAAACAGCTCACTTTATTGCTCTCAAAGGCCTTCCTTCTTCCTCCTCCTTAGCCGATATTTTTATTAAAGAAATATTTTGCCTCCACGGCTGTCCTCAACATATTGTCTCCGATAGGGGATCACAATTCATATCAAAATTTTGGCGGTCTTTTTGCAATAAATCCGGGATTAAGCTTGACTTTTCTTCCGCATATCATCCCCAGTCCAATGGGGCTACTGAGAGAACCAACCAAGAATTAGAGAAGTTTCTAAGAATATTTATCTCTAGTAACCAAGACAACTGGGTGGACCTTCTCCCTTGGGCCGAGTTCGCCCATAACAACCATTTCCATGAGGCCATCTCTAACTCCCCCTTTTTTGTTCTGTATGGCTGCCATCCTAGACTACCCACCTTCTCTCAAGTCTCATCTTCTGAAGTTCCAGCAGTGGACTCTCTGTTTCGTAACTTCTCTGATATTTGGGAACAAACCAAGACAAATTTAAAGAAAGCAACCACTCGTTCCAAAAAATTCTACGATAAAAGGAGAAGAATGACTCCAAGTTTTGCAGTTGGTGACAGGGTATGGCTATCCACTCAGAACATTCGTTTAAAGGTTCCCAGTAAAAAATTTGCTCCCAAGTTTATTGGCCCATTCGCTATATCTGAGATTATTAATCCCGTAGCCTTTAGATTGAGTCTGCCTCCCTCTTTACGTATACCCAATGTCTTCCATGTCTCCTTGTTAAAACCGATGGTAACCAACAGATTCTCCACCTCATCCAGAACTCCTCCTCCTGCTGTGGATCTGGATCAAGTCGAATACGAGATTAAAACTATCCTAGATTCTCGTAAAGTTCAAGGTGCCATACAGTTCTTGGTAGATTGGAAGGGTTACGGCCCTGAGGAGCGCTCATAGGTAAGAGCCATTGATCTACATGCTCCCCGTCTACTTAAATCTGTCACTCACCGGACTGTGAGTGCTTCTTCCCGGACATTTAGGAACCGTGGCCGTCCTCCATCCTGAGGGACTGCGCATGCGCAGCCCTTTCTATACCTCCAGTGTATGTTCCTTTAACTTAATTGGCAGATCAGGCAACCTCCCTATATTAAGCACCTGTGGTCATCACCACATTGCCTGATCTTGGAGTCTCATTCCCCATGAGTCTCTGAAGGTGTTCCTGTGTTTCCTCGTTTATTCAGCCCAGCTGATTCCTGTGGTTTCCAAACCACTTCTACCTCTGTGGTTTCCAAACCACTTCTACTTCTGTGGTTCCCATACCACTTCTACCATCTACTGTATCATCGTGACTGTGAGCTGATTCCTATCCGCTGCCTCCGTGCACTACAGTCTTCTAACCACTTCAACTCTACCTTGTATCATTGGGACTGTTAGCTGATGCCTATCCGCTGCCTCCGTGCACTACAGTCTTTCATTCACATCCACTCACCTGTTCATGATTGTGACTGCCAGCTGATTCCTATCCGCTGCCTCCGTGCACTACAGGCTTCAACCTGCAACTCGTCTGTGTTTCATCATTGTGACTGTTTGGCTGATTTCTATCCGCTGCCTCCGTGCACTACAGTCTTCAACCTGCAACTCGTCTGTGTTTCATCATCGTGACTGCTAGCTGATTCCTATCCGCTGCCTCCGTGCACTACAGTCTTCAACCTGCAACCCGTCTGTGTTTCATCGTGACTGTTTAGCTGATTCCTATCCGCCGCCTCTGTGCGCTTCAGTCTTCAGCCCTTGTCAACTCTCCCGTGTTTCCTTGAGTCTGCTGCCACTATTGCTACCCGCTGCTCTCCGTGATCAACTGTTCCAGTTCAACTCTGCTCTGGTGTCCCATCGTTACTGCACCTGCTGGTTGCTATTGGCTACCTCCGTGTTCCCGCAGAGACCCGCTGCTGTTACTTCTCAGCGCTACGCATCCATCTACTGCTGATCCGCTCTCCACGCCTTCCTGGGTTCCCTGCTGGTCTACCTACCTGTGCGCTGCACCTGCTAGACCACCGCTTCACCCATCCAGGGACTTTGCATCCTGCCGGCCTCCTGCCGTTCAGGTATCTCTGCACTTCTGTCTGACTGCCTTCTCCTGAACCACGGTATGCATACTTCCCATTGACTGTGCTGTGTATTGCATACCTTGCTGGACTGTGTTGGTTCTCCTCTGGAGTGTACTATCCGCTGAGTCTATTGCCATCATTGACTGTGTTATCTCATGCTGGATTACTTCTAGAGACTTTCTATATTGGCAGTGTTGTTCAGTCATTTATACATTTATATTGTGCATATTACTGTGGATCAAAGTCAAGGTGCCCGTGTATATATTGTGTTGCAGTCTCTCCCCGTGCACCTCCTCACATGTATATTCAGTGGTACAACTTGCTAGTGGCAGACCACTGACCCCTGTTTCCAGTTTCACCTGCTCCAGTATCCTCTCACATAGCAGTGGTACAACTTGCTAACGCAGACCACTGACTCCCCGGATACCTCCACTTGGATTCCATTCCTTCACTCAGACAGCGGTACAACTTGCTATCCGCAGACCGCTGACTCTCATCACCTCCTCGTTTCTGTTGGACATTCCTCCTCACTATAGCAGTGGTACAACTTGCTACCGCAGACCACTGACTACCTTCACGTGTCCTTTGTCCATACAGTTCCTCGTGTATTACTACCTCCATATTGCCAGTGCTGCTAGTCATAGACCTTCCTGAGCATCTCATCATCTGCTATTTCCTGTTCCGTGATCACCCTGCTACCAGAGTACCATATTACCACCTATACTGCTCTGGTAAGCCTATCACCTGGTGATCCCTGGGTAAAGACTCCTAGTGCCCGTGACAGTAAGATCAGGCCATGACAGACCCAGATACGGAACCTACCGCTAAAGAGATGCTGCAGCATCTGGTCAGCCGTGTGGAGCAACAGGATGCTCGCCAACAGCTGTTACTTCAATGTTACCAATCATTAACCTCCCAAGGAACATCTGGACAGACTGTTACAGCTAATATTGAAGCTCCTGTGCTTTCCTCCGTTTCCCCAGTGCCATCCCAGGTGTCTACAGCTTCTACGCTTCACCTGCCTACTCCGTCAAAATATGACGGGGACCCCAAAACTTGTAGAGGTTTCCTTAACCAATGTTCAGTCCATTTTGAACTCCAACCTCAAAATTTTTCTACCCATCGTTCCAGAGTGGCCTATCTTATCTCATTGTTTTCGGGACAAGCCCTGGCTTGGGCCTCCCCCCTGTGGGAAAGAAACGATCCAATTCTACAAGATAGTGCCAAATTCATTTCCACGTTCCGAAGTGTGTTCGATGAACCAGGTCGTGTGACCTCCGCTGCTTCCAGCATTCTTCGTTTGCGACAAGGCTCCCATACAGTAGGACAGTATGTCATTCAATTTAGGATCTTAGCCTCTGAACTTCAGTGGAACACTGAAGCATTAGTTGCCGCCTTCTGGCAGGGGCTCTCCGATAAAATTAAAGATGCACTGACTACCCAAGAGCTTCCTTCGTCACTAGAAGATTTGATCTCTCTTTGCCATCGTGTAGATATGAGATTTCGTGAAAGAGAGTCTGAGAAAACAACAGCTGTCAAAGCACCTCTTCGTTTAAACCCTCAATTTCGTCCAGCTCCATCCTCTGTGATTCCCATGGAGATAGGACGTTCCAAATTATCTTCAGAGGAAAGGAAACGAAGAGTAAAGAATAGACTCTGTATCTATTGTGCTGATTCCACGCATATGCTCAGCTCTTGCCCTAAGAGATCGGGAAATGCCAGGCCCTAACTAGTTCTGGAGAGGTGAAGTTAGGGTCCCTGGAGTCCTCTCCATTGTCTATGAAATCTAAAGTCTGCGCTTTTGATGTTACGATTTCCTTTGCTACCAAATCCTTTGAGTCACAGGCATTGATTGATTCCGGAGCAGCAGGAAATTTCATTTCTAAATCACTAGTGAATCAATGGTCCCTACCAGTGATCACTTTAAAAACACCCATTACTGTGACGGCTATAGATGGATCACGCCTCATCAATGGTCTCATCACCCAGAGTACGTCTCCAGTAACCCTTCAGATTGGTGTACTACACCATGAAGAAATTTCGTTTTTAATTCTTCCAGTTACGACAAGTCCGATTGTCTTAGGCCTTCCATGGCTTCAGTGTCACTCTCCCCAGATTGACTGGCGCACCCCTCAAGTTACGTCTTGGGGGTCTGAATGTCACCATCGTTGTCTCTCTCAAGTTATTCCTCTTAAAGTACAGCGATCTTCCATCTCATCTTCCTCCCCGGGACTCCCTCCTCAGTATGCTTCATTTGCCGATGTGTTTGATAAAGCTCAGTCTGAACGTCTTCCTCCTCATCGTTCTTGGGATTGTCCGATCGACCTTCTACCTGGCAAGACTCCTCCCAGGGGTCGGGTCTATCCTCTCTCGTTACCTGAAACTCAAGCCACATCTGAGTACATACAGGAGAATCTCCAGCGTGGGTTCATTCGACCTTCCACCTCTCCCGCTGGAGCTGGGTTCTTCTTCGTCAAAAAGAAGGATGGATCATTACGCCCTTGTATAGATTTTCGTGGACTCAACGCCATTACTATCAAGAATCGGTATCCCATTCCGCTGATCACTGAGCTATTTGATCGCATCAAGGGAGCTCGGATATTTACTAAGTTGGATCTTCGTGGTGCCTACAATTTAATTAGAATCCGTTCCGGTGACGAATGGAAGACCGCGTTTAACACCAGAGATGGGCATTACGAATATTTAGTAATGCCCTTCGGGCTGTGTAATGCCCCCGCTGTTTTCCAGGGTTTCATCAATGAGATCTTTCGGGACTTATTATATGTATGTGTCGTTGTCTACCTAGACGACATATTGATCTTCTCACAGGACCTGCCTTCTCATCACCAACATGTGGCAGAGGTCCTCTCCAGACTACGGAAAAACTCGTTGTTCTGTAAATTGGAAAAATGTTCATTCGAGTTACCCCAGATTCCATTCTTGGGGTATATAGTTTCCGGAGTTGGCCTGAAGATGGATCCAGACAAAGTAAATGCTGTACTACATTGGCCTCAGCCAACTACTCTTCGTGCCATCCAGCGTTTTTTAGGTTTTGCCAATTACTATAGACGCTTCATTCAAGACTTTTCCTCCATTGCATCTCCCATTGTGGCCCTAACTCGGAAAGGGGCTAATACTAAGCAATGGTCATCTGAGGCTCTCCAAGCCTTTCAAATCCTCAAAGAGGCCTTCTCGTCTGCTCCCATTCTGCGACAGCCGGATGTGACACTCCCCTTCTTCCTAGAAGTAGATGCCTCTAATGTGGGCTTAGGAGCTATTCTCTCCCAACGCTCGGAGCAACAAAAATTACATCCTTGTGCCTTCTACTCTCGGGGTCTTCTGCCCGCAGAGAAAAATTATACTATCGGGGACAAGGAGTTGCTGGCCATCAAAGCTGCATTAGAGGAATGGAGATACTTGTTGGAAGGAGCTCGCCATCCGGTGACGATCTTCACGGATCATAAGAACTTGTCATATTTGCAATCTGCTCAATGCTTGAACCCTCGTCAAGCAAGATGGTCTCTTTTCTTTTCCCGTTTTGAATTAATTATAACCTTCAAACCAGCCGCTAAGAACAAGAAAGCTGACGCTCTATCTCGAGCTTTTGTGACGTCCTCTGATGTAGAAGAGGTTCCCAACCATGCTATTCTAGACCCCAAATGTATTTCTCTGGCTGCTTCATCCACCAAAATGCTACCATTTGGGAAGACCCTTGTGCCTCCTACTCTGAGGAGGAAAATCCTTTCGTGGTTCCATGCCTCTCGTTTTTCTGGACACGCCGGTGAACACAAGACCTTTGAGATTCTCTCTCGTAGTTACTGGTGGCCTTCAATGAGGAGAGACGTCAAAGAGTTTATTGCTTCCTGTGATTTATGTTCTCAGTTCAAATCCTCCCGCAGAACTCCAGCAGGGTTGCTGCGACCACTACCCATTCCGTCCAAGCCTTGGACCCATATTAGTATGGATTTCGTTACTGATTTGCCACCAAGTAAGAATCACAATACTATTTGGGTAGTGGTAGACAGATTTTCGAAGATGGCCCATTTCGTCCCTCTGTCCGGTTTACCTTCCTCGTCTACTCTGGCTGAACATTTCATTAAAGAAATCTTCCGCATCCATGGATGTCCGTCTGAGATTGTGTCGGATAGAGGAGTACAATTCGTTTCCAGATTCTGGCGGGCCCTTTGTAAAACCTTGGGCATACGATTAGCACTCTCATCGTCTTACCATCCGCAATCTAACGGACAAACGGAACGAGTCAATCAAGATCTTGAGACTTTTATGAGGATGTTCTCTTCAGCCAACCAAGACAACTGGGTAGAATTGCTCCCTTGGGCTGAATTCGCCCATAACAACATGTACCATGAGTCACCATCCAAAACTCCATTCTTTGTGGTCTACGGTCACCATCCGTCTTTTCCGGAATTTCCTGCCCTCCCGCCCACCCAAGTTCCTGCTGTGGAGACTGCTTGTCAAACCTTCAAAAATATCTGGTCTCAGGTCAAAACCTGTTTAAAGAAGACATCTAATAAATATAAGTCTTTCGCAGATAAGAAGAGGCGGGCTATTCCACCACTAAAAATTGGAGATCGTGTCTGGTTATCTACCAAAAATATTCGTTTGAAGGTTCCATCTATGAAATTCGCCCCTCGTTTTATTGGTCCATATAGGATCATTCAAGTTATCAATCCAGTATGTGTTAAACTTCTTCTTCCTAAGAATCTTCGGATTTCCAATGCCTTCCATGTGTCCTTGCTCAAACCTCTCATCATCAACCGTTTCTCGACTCCTCCCTCAGCACCGCAGCCAGTTCAAGTTCTTCAGGAGGAGGATTTCGAGATTACTGAGGTATTGGATGCAAAAATTTCGCGAGGAGTCCTCCGTTTCCTCGTTCATTGGAAGGGCTTTGGTCCTGAAGAGCGTTCATGGATCAAAGCTGAAGATCTTAATGCTCCTGCCCTTCTGAAGAAGTTTTATTCCAAAAATCCGGACAAGCCCGGTTCCAGGCGTTCTGTGCCCACCTTTAAAAGGGGGGGTACTGTCACTCACCGGACTGTGAGTGCTTCTTCCCGGACATTTAGGAACCGTGGCCGTCCTCCATCCTGAGGGACTGCGCATGCGCAGCCCTTTCTATTTCTCCAGTGTATGTTCCTTTAACTTAATTGGCAGATCAGGCAACCTCCCTATATTAAGCACCTGTGGTCATCACCACATTGCCTGATCTTGGAGTCTCATTCCCCATGAGTCTCTGAAGGTGTTACTGTGTTTCCTCGTTTATTCAGCCCAGCTGATTCCTGTGGTTTCCAAACCACTTCTACCTCTGTGGTTTCCAAACCACTTCTACTTCTGTGGTTCCCATACCACTTCTACCATCTACTGTATCATCGTGACTGTGAGCTGATTCCTATCCGCTGCCTCCGTGCACTACAGTCTTCTAACCACTTCAACTCTACCTTGTATCATTGGGACTGTTAGCTGATGCCTATCCGCTGCCTCCGTGCACTACAGTCTTTCATTCACATCCACTCACCTGTTCATGATTGTGACTGCCAGCTGATTCCTATCCGCTGCCTCCGTGCACTACAGGCTTCAACCTGCAACTCGTCTGTGTTTCATCATTGTGACTGTTTGGCTGATTTCTATCCGCTGCCTCCGTGCACTACAGTCTTCAACCTGCAACTCGTCTGTGTTTCATCATCGTGACTGCTAGCTGATTCCTATCCGCTGCCTCCGTGCACTACAGTCTTCAACCTGCAACCCGTCTGTGTTTCATCGTGACTGTTTAGCTGATTCCTATCCGCCGCCTCTGTGCGCTTCAGTCTTCAGCCCTTGTCAACTCTCCCGTGTTTCCTTGAGTCTGCTGCCACTATTGCTACCCGCTGCTCTCCGTGATCAACTGTTCCAGTTCAACTCTGCTCTGGTGTCCCATCGTTACTGCACCTGCTGGTTGCTATTGGCTACCTCCGTGTTCCCGCAGAGACCCGCTGCTGTTACTTCTCAGCGCTACGCATCCATCTACTGCTGATCCGCTCTCCACGCCTTCCTGGGTTCCCTGCTGGTCTACCTACCTGTGCGCTGCACCTGCTAGACCACCGCTTCACCCATCCAGGGACTTTGCATCCTGCCGGCCTCCTGCCGTTCAGGTATCTCTGCACTTCTGTCTGACTGCCTTCTCCTGAACCACGGTATGCATACTTCCCATTGACTGTGCTGTGTATTGCATACCTTGCTGGACTGTGTTGGTTCTCCTCTGGAGTGTACTATCCGCTGAGTCTATTGCCATCATTGACTGTGTTATCTCATGCTGGATTACTTCTAGAGACTTTCTATATTGGCAGTGTTGTTCAGTCATTTATACATTTATATTGTGCATATTACTGTGGATCAAAGTCAAGGTGCCCGTGTATATATTGTGTTGCAGTCTCTCCCCGTGCACCTCCTCACATGTATATTCAGTGGTACAACTTGCTAGTGGCAGACCACTGACCCCTGTTTCCAGTTTCACCTGCTCCAGTATCCTCTCACATAGCAGTGGTACAACTTGCTAACGCAGACCACTGACTCCCCGGATACCTCCACTTGGATTCCATTCCTTCACTCAGACAGCGGTACAACTTGCTATCCGCAGACCGCTGACTCTCATCACCTCCTCGTTTCTGTTGGACATTCCTCCTCACTATAGCAGTGGTACAACTTGCTACCGCAGACCACTGACTACCTTCACGTGTCCTTTGTCCATACAGTTCCTCGTGTATTACTACCTCCATATTGCCAGTGCTGCTAGTCATAGACCTTCCTGAGCATCTCATCATCTGCTATTTCCTGTTCCGTGATCACCCTGCTACCAGAGTACCATATTACCACCTATACTGCTCTGGTAAGCCTATCACCTGGTGATCCCTGGGTAAAGACTCCTAGTGCCCGTGACAAAATCCTTCCATAAAAAATTTCCTTTGAAACCCTATTAGGTGTTCGGAGTCCACCTTTATGGCAGGGGGTACTGTCACGGACTTACCTGTTCCCCGCCGCTCCGTCCAGCCGCACTTCCGCATTCAGGACCACGTGACCGCACCCGGAGGCGGTCACATGACCACAACCCTAGAGGCGGGGATTTTGAATCCCCTTCAGTATAAAAACCTCACTCTGACACTCGCTGAGTGTCAGAGCAACACTTACCTGTTCCTGGCTCCTGCTCTTCGTGGATTGCAGTGTCTTCCAGTTTCCAGTGTCTTCCTGTGTGCTGATCTCTGCCTGTTTGACTTCCCTGGCTCTCCTTTCCCTGTGTACCGACCCGGCTTGCTGACCATTCTCCTATTCTTGTGACCCGTGTACCGAACCTGGCTTGTTGACTCCGAGTTGCCTTCTGATTCTGCCTGACTCCATTCCTGTGTACTGAACCGGCTTGTTTGACTCCACTACCACCGCTTCACTCTGCTGTACTACATCTTGAGGCGAACCTGGGGACCGCGACCTGCGACTCCTGGCAGCGAAGCCCACCCCGCCTTGCGGCGGTTCTTGGTGAACACCGGGGAGATCGTTAGACTCCGCACCTCAGGTAAGCCAGTGCTAATCAAGATTAGTAATATAGTATCCAGAATCTGTTACAGATTCATCTTCGGACGTACATATTGTTGTGTGCCGTACCTTGTGTGATTGCCCTGCACATGCTTAGAAACAGACCTTATGCCAATGAATGTAATTGCATGCAATTCATGTCAAAATGGAAATGACTCTTCCAACTTCTTACATGCCCAGGATGCACATTCGTTCGATTGAAGATCTGAGCATTTCTTAGGTACCCATATTCAAATGGAAATGTTTCTTGAGATCCGCTTGTACTTGAATTAATACAGATGGATATGCGTGCAATTAACATCTGATTTTCTTAAATTCAAATTGCTTCACATTGCATTCTAAGATGAATCTGGCCCATGATGTATATGTGGATATGCCAGTGTAGTTCATAGCAGCAATAATATTAAAATTAGTTTAACTAAATCATCATCACCATTTATTTATATAGCGCCACTGATTCCGCAGTGCTGTATAGAGAACTCATTCACATCAGTCCCTGGCCCATTGGAGCTTACAGTCTAAATTCCCTTTCATACACACACACACACACACACACACAGACAGAGAGAGACTAGGGTCAATTTTGATAGTGGCTAATTAACCTAGTAGTATGTTTTTGGAGTGTGGGAGGAAACCCACACAAACACGGGGAGCACATACAAACTCCACACAGATAAGGCCATGGTCGGGAATTGAACTCATGATCCCAGCGTTGTTAGTCAGAAGTGCTAACCACTTACCGACCATGCGTTGTAATGCACGCAATTAATTATTGTTTTAACTATGAGAATATTTTTATATAACTTTTTTCGTAAAATGTATATTATGATTGTTAATCAGAGTCATGATGATTATACTGACTATATTCTCTTACCACTTTGAAATCACTAATTACTTATTATTTATGTTGTTACAATTAAATATTATTTAAATTAGATAGTTGATTAAAATATATGTTCTATATTATCTTATACTATTTGTAATATATGTTGAAGATAAGGAAGGGCACACTGGATATTACCCAGTATATTCAGCTTCATGTTGAAGTTAAAATATGAGCAAGTTGCCATATACAGTATGACACACAATGACATAAAACATGTTTTGCCATATAATTTCTCAGTTCTGACAAGGCATTATTTATAGGCGCTTAGAGATAGCTTTTAAGAACTCTCATACATTTTAATGGGTGCTAAGCAGCATTGCCATCTATCTAGTAAGGCTGTAATGTTCAAATATGAGAAAAGAAATTTATGTGCAATAGAGAAGACCAAACAATGTATATACTTATGCAGTTTTAAATGTTCATGGCTATTGGTAAACATTTAATTATTATTATTATTATAGCAACAAGATAATATCTACCTCAGTAAAAGTGAATCTTCATATTTATAAGATAAATATATAAATGTATATTAAAACAAACAAGAGATACAATGAGTAAGTCTAGATAAAGACACTAATAACTAAAATGAAAAGTTAAATGTCAGCCTTGATCCAAAAAAAAATCAAATTGGCATCCAGGCACTATATATATATATATATATATATATATATATATATATATATATATATATATATATATATATATATATATATATATATATATAATAGTGCCTGGATGCCATATATATATATATGTGCAAATGTTTTATGCAGGTGTAGAGAATATGCTGCACAGTAAGAATGCTTTCAAGAATAAAAGTGTTAATGATTTACATTTATCAATTAACAAAATGCACAGTGAATGAACTGAGGAGCAATCTAAATCAATTTGGTGTGACCACCCTTTGCCTTCAAAACAACATCAATTCTTCCAAGTATATTTGAAGGAACTCGACAGAGAGGTTGTTCCAAGCATCTAGGAGAACTAACTAACCACAGATCTTCTGTGGATGTAGGCTTGCTGAAATCCTTCTGTCTCTTCATGTAATCCCAGACAGACTCGATAATGTTTAGATCAGTGCTCTGTGCGGGCAATATAATGACTTCCTGGACTCCATTTCCTTCTTTACACTGAAGATAGTCATCATTGCATTAGCTGTATGTATGAGGTCATTGTCCTGCTGCAGAATAAAGTTGGAGCCAATCAGACGTCTCCCTGATGGTATTGCATGATAGATAAGTACCTGCCTGTATTTCTCAGCATTGAGGACACCATTAATCCTGACCTAATCACCAACTCCATTTGTTGAAATGCAGCCCAAAACTTACAAGGAACCTCCACCATGCTTCACTGTTGCCTGCAGACACACATTATTGTACCTGTCTCCAGCCCTTCAGTGACCAAACTGTCTTCTGTTACAGACAAATATGTCAGCTTTTTTTTGCCATTTTTCTGCAACCTATTTCCTATGTTTTCGTGCATAGTTGAGTCACTTGGCCTTGTTTCCACGCCAAAGGTTTGGCTTTTTGTCCACAATTCTTCCATGAAGACCACTTCTGGCCAGAATTCTATGAACAGTAGATGGCTGTACCATGGTCCCACTGTTTTTTCCAGTTCTGAGCTGATGACACTGCTGGACATCTTATGATTTCGAAGAGAAGTGAGCATTATGTAATAATTTTCTTTGGCCGACCACTGCATCTACGATCCTCAACGTTGCCTATTTCTTTGTATTTCTTCAAAAGAGCTTGAACCGCACCTCTTGAAACCCATCTGCATTGAAATATTTGCCTGGGAGAGACCTTGCTGATGCAGTATAACTACCTTGTTTCTTGTTGTTGTGCTCAGTTTTGCCATGGTGTATGAAATGTAACATGAAACTGTCAAACTGTCTTCCACAACCTCACTTTTGCAGCAGAGTTTGGCTGTTCCTCATGCTTTTTTTTGGCTATTCCTGATGCTTTTTTGAAGGCAAAGGGTGGTCACACTTAGTATTGATTTGCACAGTGTTGTATATGTGTATATATATATATATATATATATATATATATATATATATATTAGCTGAAGTACCTGACGGGGTTTAAATGAATGAGTCGCATGCCACTGTCAAACTTTTAAAAATAATTAGTGGCTTTGCTGCTCTTCCAACACACCCATGAGTTGGCTGCCCAGTGTTTTGTTTTTAAATGTCATCCAAATCTATTGAGTGGAAGGCCCAGATCAGGCTTCCCAGGTAAAAACTTTGTTCGGCGTACACCAAAGGAAGCTCCAACCCGGACTTCATCCCCTAGTATGGCTTCTGAAATCCAATGTTACCAGACTGTGAAGTTTTCATCCAAATACATCCAGTGGAAGGCACAGAACAGGCTCCCCAGGTCAAAGTTCCGCCCAGCGTACACCAATGGGAGGTCCAACTGGGACCCTAACCCCCTTAAAACCTGGCCAGGAACCAAATGGACCACCTTAGCGTTGGTTTCATTCCAATCAGTGCAAGGGTTTCCGAATGCAGGCTCAGAACAGGCTCCCCATGTCAAAGTTCTGCCCAGCATACACCAACAGTAGCTCTGACCAGGACCTTAACCCCCTAAAACCTGACCAGGACCCAACTGGCTTACCTCACTTTGGTTTCATCCCAATCGGTGCACGGTTGTCCGAATGCATAACAGAACAGACCAATGATTTTTATAAATAATATTTTGCAATATAAAGTGGTCCAGTCAATATAGAATGTGCAAAAAACAGAGATACTAATTTATAAAATTATAATAATTAAAATAAAATAGTATTTACAGCTATAAAAGTTATTACATTTAAAAATGAATTAACTCACTTACGTTTCCGTTCTTAGGGTCAGGGATTGAAATTCATTTTTTGTGTCCTAGTTCTGCTGTGTGTTTATACTGTGTATATGTATATACACACATATAAAAGGTAAAGTTGGCTCTTTGTGGTATCTATAGATATATTTTGGTTCGTAGTCTCTGACTGGTTGCCCACCCCTGTTATATTATATGTGTTAGGTTTTCTGTATTTTATGATCACTACTATTGCTCATTATTACGTATATATGTGTATATAAAATGCTGGTCATTTGGGTTGTGCAATATGCTATTTAATATTACAAGCGATTATATGTACCTCAACTATAGAGTATACTGTACAATGAAGGCACGGTGGCTAAGTGGTTAGCACTTCTGCCTCACAGCGCTGGTGTCATGAGATCAATTCCCGACCATGGCCTTATCTGTGTGGAGTTTGTATGTTCTCCCCGTGTTTGCGTGGGTTTCCTCCGGGGGCTCTGGTTTCCTCCCACACTCCAAAAACATACTAGTAGGTTAATTGGCTGCTATCAAAATTGATCCTAGTCTCTCTCTGTCTGTCTGGGGCAGGGACTGATGTGAATGAGTTCTTCGTACAGCGCTGCGGAATCAGTGGTGCTATATAAATAAATGGTGATGATGAAATATCCAGAACGGCAGTCCAAAGCCACAAAATCTCTGCCACCAATTTACATAGCACTACATCTAAAAAAAAATCCTTATAAATTACTGACTGCTAATATTTGGCATGGCCTCTATAGTGGAGAAAACCCGTTGTCCTATTTAAAATAGTGATATCCAAAATGGTAAATAAAATTACCTGAAAATACCTTTTACTGCACATTTGCTGCTTGCTGTTATTCTTCTGTTACACACAATTAGGAGTTTCCCTATGAGAATAGCATAGCCAATCAAGAAAGCTTTTTCTTTTTTTTAAGAACACAGGGAGGATACGGGTGCAAAATAATAACATATAACCTTCATGAATGCTATGCTAGAGCTGTACTTTCATGGGAAGTTTAAAATCATCCTTGTGCAGTAGCCCTAAAAATATCTGCTAAACCAATATATATATCAAACTATCCGCTGTCTTTAACCTTTGGCCAACATACTGGCCACCTGCTGTATGATATGATTTCACCTCTAGAACAGATCTGTCTTTCACAGTGCCTATGTGATCAAGGCCCAATTTACTGTAAAGCCTTGAGAGGTAATTGTTTCACCCCTTGTTAAATGCACAAACCATAACACAATAACACTCACTGGAAGACTTACCATGGACTTCAGTTAATATGATACTACACTTATAGGCTCCTTGTGTCCTTGAAATGTCACTTTAAATTTCTAAACTATACTGTAAGCTATATGATATGTTAGCATATGTGCTAGAAACTAAAGTGTTTCAGACATTCAGATCTGAAACAGGCACACTATGTTTCATATTTACCTCATTATTTATATTGGGAGTTCGCAATTACTATTTGTTTTTATCTAATTATGTGTGCAATAAATTATATACATATACAAATGTATGTACACAAAGGACAGGCAGGGAGAGTGGGGCAACAGAGATATATGAACAAATCAACAGGAATCTACATTTTTTATTTTGGTTTAAGCAGAGCCGGTTGTAAGAGTCGTAAAGATTTTTCAGATGGTGCTCATGAAAATGCGTACAGTGAGTGGAACACAGTGTAATCACTGTAATCACTACAATAATGATAGTGGACACCACATGACACATCAAAGCATTGTTTGACAAATGAGAAGAATTGTTTCCCATGTTTGTCTCTCTCTCCATTCATCACATATGATGATTCATTATGTCACAAAAAATGAATGTAAATTGCGTTCTTTTAAAAACGCACGTAATTCAGGCACACGCACGTCATTATTCAACTACAAGCGGATCTGATACGTCTCTAATTAATTATGGGTCTAGGCACTCTTTGCTTTGACAGGTACAATAAACTGCAGGATATGTCCAATACATAGGTGGAATATAAAGTCCCAGCAGAATGCACATACATATATCATGATGTTTTTAATGTCTACTTAATATACAATTATTTTTTAAAGTTGTTCCTGTTCTAACATGCATACAAGACCACTATCATTATCAATTGTCACTTACACCTGCCCTGTGGCTGAAGCAAGTAATACAGCAGAAAAACACGTACCTTTAAGATAGCTAAAGCTTGAATCGGACGTTGCTGCTTGAGCCCAAGTTTGGCATACACTTATTGTGCATTGACTATATGCACATGACCCTTCCCCTCCCCATTCTGCCCTTTAAATCATAGTCTGTTGTAAAGGTACTCGAAGATGAATTGGATATTGCTGTGTTCAATGGCGTATAGTCCGGGTCATGGAAAGCGAGGTAAGCAAGGCAGAGGAGGTGCCTAGACTAAGGGGCGCTCCCCTCCGCCTGCTATGCCCACTTGTCTATTGGCAAAAAAAACAAATATAAAAAAAAAAAAAAAAGAAAAAACCCTGTATGAGTTGGTTACCATGCTTAATCAATATTTGAAAGCTGTATAAGCCTTGCTAGGTTGTGTTAGCCAGTGTTTGCTTGTGTTGCAAGTGGATTTGTTCTAAGTGTGGGCTTTTTACAAGTTTGTTTGCAGAGCAGCATAATTAGAAGACGTTAGCAAGAAATAAACAGAATCACAGCTATAGAAGGCCAACACTCTCCTGTGAATTCCTGTTAAAATCCACTACATGCATCTTTTTATGCACAGCATGGGCACTCTCTACTGAACTGTTTTTAAACCATTTGTTTTACCGTTTAAGTGAATATTTATGTTTAAAAAAGAAAAAATTGGTGTGCAAGGGTTTTTTGCTGGGCTCTGCCTAAAATCCTATATGCTCTCACTAAGCTCCAACTAGTTGTTTGGTCTGAGGCTCAAGGTTCAAAACTGGCAAGAAATCCAAGATAAAGAAGCTTTTAAAGCAGATAAGTTTGGTGGCATGTTCTTCAAACAAATGTCGAGAAAATCCTCTGACTGTAATTTTTCCATGAATT
The DNA here is from genome assembly GCF_038048845.1 of Mixophyes fleayi. Taxonomy (NCBI): domain Eukaryota; kingdom Metazoa; phylum Chordata; class Amphibia; order Anura; family Limnodynastidae; genus Mixophyes; species Mixophyes fleayi. The sequence goes on along the minus strand of NC_134406.1, from coordinate 222,928,841 downwards.
TATATGAAATCAACCAGTGTCAAAAGGCAATTCTGTGATTTGGGTGACTGTTTCAATAAAATAGCTATTTGTTTTGCCTCTTTGACATTCCTTCAGTGCAAAAATTATCAAGCTTGTTTCATAATGATGTAATGAAAATGCATTTGGTTCCTAAAAATATAGTCTGCGCCCAAGATTTACAGTTTCAAATTTTGGAAAATATTTTGTAATAAACTTAGGTACAGACTGCTCATTCTTGTCAACTTATCACCCTCGAATGAATGGGCAGCCACACATAGTGAACCAGGTTTGAAAACAGAATCTAAGGTGCTATGCCTCTGAACACTAGCTGGACTCAATGGATGTAAATGTCTTCCCTTGAGCTCAGTTTGTGTAAAGTAATAATCCCAATTTATCTACTGGTACTTCACCATTCTTATATGTTTATGGGATAGCATCTAAAGTATTTTTCATTTTCTTCAGTCTCCTATGATAACAAACTACAGTTGTGGCCAGAAATATTGGCATCCTTGCAGTTTTTTTTAATATTGCATGATTTAATCCAGAAAATTGAGAAAATGAAAGTCTTAGCTTATTCCACACAGAAATTCAATAATGTACTTGAAAAAATTGTTGGCACCTTTTAGAAGTAGTCAGTGGTCAAAAATGGAAATTTAGAAGTGGTGGTATGAAAAACGTAAGTAAATTAAATTTGATAGTTTTACAATGAAGGCAGTAGGAGAAGTGACAGTATGGAATACCACTGTATATTATTATTATTTTCTTTATTTATATGGTTACACAAGGTTTCTGCAGCACAGTACAAACTACAAAATACAAACTACAGTACAAACAGTAGACCAAACAGAGTACAACAGTACAGAGCAAAATTAGTAAATCAAGACTCCAGTAGCTCCAAGCAAAGCAAGTACAGGGATGTTGGAGAAGAAGAAATGGTATTGAGACAGAGGGCATACAGAAGGGAGTGAGGGTATACCCCCACATGACCACTGAAAGTAGTTAGAAATAATTAGATGCATGCTCAGACTGCACATGCTCAGAAGAAGCACACAAGCAAAGAGGGGGACCTGGTAGTGAGAACGCATCACTGGTCCCCTACCTAAATTAACCCTCGCTATGGTCAGATTTATAATGCATATTTTTCATGATATTTGTTTTTTATATACAGTCATTTTTTTAAACTTTGCTTTGAAATTCTTTTGAAACATGTTGCACAAATTGAGAACACTTCAACAAACATTACTTACCTTCACCTTTAGTTATAATATATACTTCATGATATTTCAAGTACAATCAAAACATCGGAAAAAAATTCTTATTATCACTCAGCAATACAATAGCTACGTGACATTTTCAAGAATGAATAAGTATGAATATGAGTAAACATTGAAAATGCATTTACAATACAGTTGTAGAGAAATATGTGTTAACATTCAGCAAACCAATGATGTTCTTGCTATTTGAACATAGGGGTTCAAAAAAGTTAAAATTTTGCTTACCTGTCCCACACAGCTATTTCCTGTGGAGGTGGATGGGTGAAGGGGACAAGGCTTAATTACGCTTTCACTCTGACAGATGATGATGTCACTAAGCCCCATATCCTCACCAATTGTATACAGAAATTTAATGAAGAGCAAGGGGACGAGGCAGGGACTGACTGGATTGGTGGGGTAGGGGGGCATATGCCCCTCCCCCTTCCCCTGGTCCGGTCCCATAATGGGCTATCTTGGGCTGGTTCACTGGACAACATGCATTTGTTACCTTTAAAATAGGCTGCTCAGTCAAGTCTTGCCCCTCGGGTTATACTTTGTCAGCCTTCTACTGGGAATGGGGTGAGGGTACTAAAAGTACCATATCTCCCACATTCTGACACCTAGAACGTGATAGGGTACCCTAATTTGAAAAAGAGGAGTCCCCTCATTACATATTGTCTTCTGGTTGTCATGTTTGATCACCAGACAATAAACCCCTACACTACAGAAAAGACTAATAAATCCAGGGATAGGGGAAGAGGGCACAGATCTCCACCATATTTGCTTTAAAAAATCAGATGTACCCATATTTAAAAGAAGAGTGTCTCCTTTTTCAAACTATACCATATGGCCCTTTAGTAGTTAGTTAGTTAGTACAAGTAATCACCAAATAATAACTACATAAAGAATTAACTACACTACAGAAAGTATTAAGAAGTCCAGAGATGGGTGGTTTGTAACGCCCATCTCCCCCAATCTGGCTCAAGAAACTCAGTGATACACTTATATATACAGTAGGTTGTCTAATTTTCAAAATGGATTTCCTTGTTTTGCTATCTCTATTGTTTCTAATCATTTTTTTTACATTGCATTACATTCAAGACTCAACCCAGATAAAAAAAAGCCTAGCAATGATCATGGTTAAACTTAGTGTAGGACTAGCCAGAAGTGAAAACCTTTGGCTTGAGTAGGTCAGCGTCCATACACTATATGGACAAAAATATTCAGACGCTTGACCATCATACCAATAGGGACTGTAATGACATTGTATTCAAATACATATACTTTAATATGGAGCTGGTCCCCTTTTTGCAGCAATAACAGCTTCCACTTCTCTCTCGATATATAGGATTTGCAATTGATGTCATTGAACATTTCACAATGAAAGGGTTAAATGAGCATGTTTACTCATTCTTATGTTGGTTAGACATGTTTCATGTACTCCCAATGCAGTTTAACAGGATTAACAATGTGTTCCCAAATGGATCCTTACACACTTCAATTTCCAAATGTCAAAGTAGTTCTGTTTGAAAACTGGATATAAGCACCGAGTTGCCCAGGGTAGTAAATGTGACAGTCACAGAGTGGTGTTGTGCAAGGAGATGAAAAGGAAATGGGACCCCTTCATGTTGCAATGGGCCCTTTTATTATTAGTTACAGTTCTGCAGAAAGGAACTAGTTTATGTATATAATCTATTCAAATAAATTAATAGTGTAATCTTTACTGTCCCAGCAAATGACAATATAGTGAGGAAGAGAGTATGGGTCAACAACTGCACCTTGGATTTGATTGCCAGAGCAGTGGCGCACGCAGGGGGGGTTTCTGAGTCTCCAGAAACCCCCCCCTGCGCTAACTAAGTGGCCGCTATAGCTGCACTGTCCTATACAGCAGCCGCGGCGCTGTCAAAAAAGCATCCGCGGCGGTGCTGTAGTGTATACAGCACCGCCGCGGACGCTTCTTAGACAGCGCCGCGGCTGCTGTATAGGACAGCGCTGAAGAAACGGAGCTGCTGCGCATGCGCAGCAGCTCTCGTGGGGGGTGGTTTTTTTTGGGGTCGGGGGAAAACTTCCCCCGACAATCCTCCGTTCGCCCCTGCAGAGGGCGCTGAGATTCAAAGCAGACAGGCTGTAGTGACAGAAAACTGACATATCTGGATGATTCAGCTGAATCTTCCAAACGGATATTTTTTTTGTTTGTGTCACAAACGCACTCCCAGCTTCTGTGACTTTGGGTGTTTGCTGTATGAGGTCACACGATTCCAGCCCGCAGTCTCTCTTTACCTATCACACAGGTTATAGACCTACTGAATCGCCCCCAAACAGCGCTCACACCCCCACACACTTCAGGTTTGCCACCAACTATTGAATATGGGCAATAGGACCCCAATATACTGTCCCACACTGGCACACAAAGCTTCTAGCTATGCAAAGGCTAACAAGGCCCCCACCAGAAAACAAAAGGTTAACTCTTCACACCTCCAGCCAGTTACACAAATGTAAGTGCAAGCACACACTAAGCTTGTTAATTAAATCTATCAACAAATCACACACCGGCATTCAAAGGGTTAACTTGGTCGGGCTACATTCTTCTTAACAGTCTAATGGATACGTTAGAGTATCAAGGAGGCAACTTACTAAATTTATAGATTTAATATACAAAAGTACAGGGCATTCAGATATAAAAACAATTAATAAACAATTGACATAACATACACTGGCAAAACCGTTTAAAATAAAAAGGATTAGATTCAGAGTATAACTTACAGCGAAGTGGTATATTCTGAGCAAAGGGAAATTGACTTGAAGATGGACAGTTTATCAATGAATGATTGATTTCCCAAAAGACTGACAATTTGCCCCTTCCAAACACAGGTTTTTAAAGCAAAATTAAATAGGACGGCATTCGCAGGGGCAGTGTTAAATGCTAATAAGGGGGGCAGGGATGTCCCCTGGGTGTCACTATAGTTTGCTCACAGATATTCTAAAAATTTGACTTTGGTAATTGTTCACAGATATATCCCAGAGACATAACTCCCCCTTCAATAAACGGTCATAAATTCCCGCACATTTAAATACCAAAAATGAGGAAATTATGACAATGTGACATACCTTTCCCACAGGCATGTGATTATAGCTGTTCCTGGATACCGCCAGCACCTGTCATTCACAACCCTGGTGTGATATATGCTCCTCAGTATGGAGTGGCACACAGATTTCCCAAAATGTGAACTATGATGACATTTTCCTTTGAAGTTCATATTTCTATATACCTGTATAGGCCTTCAAATGCTACATTTGGCTGCAACGATGTCCAACTGTGACCGGCCCCACAAAGTCTATTAAGGTGTCTAAAAACTAACTTGTGTCAGAATATAGCTCACAGAGACACTGCTATCTTCAAACATGGGGATGGTCAGAGCCACCGAATACTCACACACACACAAACTCTCTGGCTTCACATTTTACACTTTAGGAGCTCAACTTATCAATGGATTAATTTGATATACCATATTTACACCGCAGTTATGATTTAGGCCTTATTCCAAACAATTATGTGATGGGTTAACCCTTATAAATAACTGTAAGTTCTCTATGTTCGCGACAGTTTGTGTTAGCAAATGGCTTGGCAAAATGTCAGTGAGGGTAGACTCCTTGTATTTTATGAATTGTAATGGACATTCTCTTTGAACTGCCTAATTTAAGACAGATCGTGATCTTGCGTTAATGTACGTGGGTGCTTTCTTGTTTAAATGATTGTGAGTTATGAAGCAAACCCATTAACCGCATGTCGTTAGCTACACTATTATTACAGCAAATTGACTCATATTAAACAGTTGGTCAATTTTATACATATACTGTACCAAATGATTGGTACAATAAAATTCAAAAGGTAATTGCTCATTTTAAAGTAGGACTCAACATAAATTACAAATTAGTTTACATAAATTAGGAACAAATACCAAGCACATGTGTTGTATGTATATATGTGTGAATGGCATTTATATGTATAAAATATAATGTATAAAATATGACATAAAAACTGCAATAGTGAGTCCAACAATGCTGCCACCACTTCCAAAGCCCCCAAACAGAAAAGGATCAACCTGTAAAAGTGAAATTAGATAAAGATAGGGGAATGCAAATAGTGCAGTATATATATTTATATAATGTTTTACATTAAATGAGAAAAGAACATTGTCAGCACAAATGGTTATGAGTTATACGATTATGCGGCAGGATTGAACAGCGAAGTGATGAGTTATGCTATATGGTACCCAGACTAGAGGTGTTATGTTAAGGGTCCAAAATTTTATGACATTTGTATTTTTTATTTCTTTGTTTTGGGGCACATGTCCTGGTTTGCTCATGCCCTGGTTGTTTAAGGCTAGTAAATCCATATTGGATATGAGCCAGATGCAATTACTGCCAGTTACTGGAGCGCAGCTGTGCAGCATATTTGCATAATAAGTTTATTTACATGCTTATCTCCCCAAACTATGGGTGCAAACAAAAGAAGATCAGAGAGGTTGTAGCCCTATACCATTAGAAATTAGGTAGGAGATGTCATTCCAATTGGATGCAATTAACGGTGAAGGCCACCAGATGTATCTGTAGCTGCTACCCTGTCCATACTGTCTCCAGCACTGATCTGAGATTAGAGGTTCAATGCAATAGACAACAAGGTCGCCAATAAAGTTGTAAAAAAATATCCGAAGACAACATTTCTCTCATGCTATGGTGAAAAAAAAAAAATCTAAATTTTTGGATATTCTATTACACAAATATTCAAAGGCAGAATTATTGCATCATATATTAGTACAATGATGTTTTTCACTTTTTTATTGGAAAACAAAATTTAAATTATTTAATATTCAGCAACAAAATTGTGTGAACATTTCCTTTTCTGCCAAAAGCATACTTGCAATCATTATGATATCTAGTAATAACTGTGATTTACTATAGTATAATCAGTTGGCTAATGTACCGGAGCAAGTATTGCAATGTTAGCCAAGCATTTCTAATTGAAACAGACATTATCTGTGTTTTATATGTGTCTGTATATTTTTTGCATTTTAATGTGGGGTGTTTTATCCATTGTTCTAATTTGTTCATATTTTTTTAAAAAAAATACAGACTCTATTTTCATTTATAGCAAATAACCATTATTATATTTTATGCATTACTATTCATAGGCAGTAATTTCTATAAAAAAAATTACTATCTGAAAACAGCTCTTCATAAATTGCAGAAGTTGCTTGAAACTGATAATTTTCTTACATGAAGCAGTTCAATTGTTGTCATGGTTTGCACTAGAGAGCTATTAGAAAAAAAAGAACTATATCAGTTACGTTCTCTTCAAATCTGTTCACAAGCGACTGTGCATCTTTATCAAGAAATAAGATGTTGTAAGTGAAATGTGTCACTTTACCCAAGAGTCCAATTATGCTGAAAGAATTCCTTTGTCTTGACACAGAAAATCTCTTTTGACAAGATACTTGTCACATACACATTCTGTCATCCCATCATTTGTCACAGCAGAACTGAAAAGACAACAGTATGTTGATATTATTAGCAAGAGCCAATGTCTATAATCCTACTGACATCAACAGCTTAGAATTGTCAACGGGGGATATAAGATTCAGAAATGTGTATTCAATACATGGATTGCTACTGCAAAACCATTTTATATCCAAACAATTCCAATAAATCTGCTATTATTGCTACACATATTACAGCATTTGCTGTATGACAGGTCAAAAGTATATCCAGGGATGTCCTTTGAATATATTATGGCTTTCTTCCCTTAAGTCATTGATGTTGGCTCAGTAGATGACTCAATTAGCAGTTTAGTGCATGCTACAGAGGATGCATGGAGGAGTTAGGTAATGCGTGTCTTTATGACATCTATAATGCTGTCATATGCTGCCATATTGCCTGTGATTTGTGGCTGATATTGCTGCATGTGTGACCCCAAAATGAATGTGATCCTGGATGATAATAATGGCATGTTATAAATGCGCTCAAGAGACGACCACTATCAGCTTGTGTGTGTGTAGTTATCTTCTGAGGGCAATAACAGCTCTGGGAAAGGCGTAATGATCTGACTGCTTGGCTTCAGCAATGAACAGTTGGTTCTTGTCCACATTAGCAGCCAGCATACGTGGCCAACATGCACAGTGATCCTGTTGCTAGCTAAAATAGTTTGACAATGATTAACAATCTTGTCGGTTGTTGTCAATGGCAACTGCTTTGCTTCAATCCCTATGAACAGAGTGTTAGCAGGACAAACCCCCAAAATAACAGTATAATCTTGTAGGAATGACATGTATGATCAGGGACTGGGAAAAAAAGAGTTGGAAAGGATGAACGTAGGGTCAATAACAGTGCATTAACTGGACTTAGCACTAGCAGATTATAAAACATATTCTAAAAAGATACATTTCTGTATATATTACTTCTTGTATAATAATAAAAATGTTATCTATATTTTTATATAGTAATTTTGTGGATAATGTAAAATAATTCATCTGCCTAAGCTAAAACAAAAGACTAACACACTGTGTACAACAGTATTTATGTTTACAAAGCCATGTTCTTTCAGACATGTCAGAATCTAAAGTACAATCTAAAACAGTTTAAAACAGATACAAAATATGCATATGATTTAAAAACATAATTGGGAAATGTGTAGAACCAAAGGGCTAGAAAAGGGCATGTTTTTATAGTCCACTTTTTGTAAGAAACGAGGTGCAGGCTGGTTGAGGTGAAATTTAAACCCCTCATTTCATAACAACATTTTACTGCAACTACAGTTGTTCTCCATTGTATACAACTGAACAACGCATGTATAATAACAATGTCTACATACCATTATACCATATATATATTCTTTCTAGGTACCATCTCAATAGGAATTAGTTAAGAGCTGTCTTGTATTGTGATCTCTTCAATTGGGCACTTATTTTGTAGAGCACTAAATACTTTTAACATTACCTGGATGTATTGCCATTCCCTCTGAGTTCCTGGCTGACACAGACAGCATGCCAGTATCTCACAGTCTCCAGAACTGTATGAGCATTTCTTTCATGGTACAGCATACTTGCCAACTCTGCCGGAATGTCCGGGAGACTCCCGCATTTTGCGAAAGTCTCCCGGACTCCCAGGCGAGTGTGGCAATCTCCCGAATTCTGCCCACTTCACTAGGAAGTGCCCACTTTCTAGTGAAGTGGGCAGAATTAGATCCCAAACGCAGCGATTTCTGATGAATCGCAGCGTTTAGTCCCGTCCCCCGCTGTCAAATGACGCAATTTGCATCATGACGTCACAACATGATTATCAGTAACATCAACATTGATACAATATGGTAATCCAGCTATCAATTTCAGTCACGGAGGTGGTTGGTGGTGGTGGGAGGCAGTGCATTGTAAAAAGCACATTTCTGTATACTTTATGTGCTATTTTACTAATATAAGTTTATATTTACAGTTGCAGAGTGATTGCTCTCAAACACATTATATCAAAGGTTTTCAGTGCTGTCGCCTTTTCCTCTATGAATGGATGATTCAATTGTACATAGTTTGTTTTAGCAAGAAACTCTCTATCCTTTTCACTTTTAACATAAAAAAAATATTTTACAGTTTTAATATTTTACATTTTGAATATGTTTTATAGAAATCCACTTATTTGCAACTTTAACTGAGATGTACTGTATCACTGCAATGAAAACTAATGCAACACTCCTACCGTGGTTATTGCAAAATATATTAAACTTTGAAGTAAGAAAAAATGGTATATAACCTGGAGACATAGCAATAGGAAAAAACACAGTACAAGGCAGAAGAAAACCAGCCTCAAAATAACTGTACCTTCTAGCTAATACAAAACTTTCAAAGATAATAACAATAATGTAATCACTTTATTTCAACCGTTGGTGCTGTGTCAGTTGTCAGAATGTAAAATTCTTATATTTCATTTCATACCTTCAACAATATATTTTGCATTCTTCACTTTCACTCTGTAAATGTGACCTTTTAGTAAAAGATTGCAAGCAAAATGAGTTCAGTATTAGAAACTGTTTGTTCATTGTTGCATGGTCATATTTGTTGCATCACCATAATGTAGGAAGATATTTATTTTAAATATATCATAAACTGTAGATAAAATTTTAAATACTTAACAATTGACATGTCAATTGGGCCTGGCATCCCCGCATTAGATAAAAAAATAGGGCCGTAATTCCTGAGACAATGTTCTCACCTCCCTTATTAGAGAAATGGCCTTGATTGTTTGCTAAGCTTCTACTATGCATTAGGTAGAAATGTAAAAAAAAAATCTAATTTCTGGCTGCTTCACTTTTGAACTCACTTCAGTGATTTGAACTTTCCCTATTTCCTTCAAAGATACGGTTGCTGAACCTCATTTAACTACTAAATACCCAGGACGGAAGTGGCCATATGGGCTTTAATACATTAATTAGATATACGAGAAAGGAAGAAAACAAAATGTGTATTATCTAGACGAAAACAATTTGTTGATGGACACAAGTCTGTTTCCCAGTTATTTATAGATACGTGTAGAGAAAATGGATAATCAACAAGAAATAGCATGAAAAAAAAGAGACAGCACATTTATAAAACATAGGATGAATCTATAGCATAATTAGCTAAATTTAATAAAAGAGTGGGGCCCATATGGTATTCATGTTCCTGAGTACTAGAGAAGTTCCATTATCTAATAGCAGCACAAATTGTTAAATCAGTCTCCAATGACAAGAGTTGTTTCTGAAGGAGTCACGGTATTGTAGATGTAATCACACCCTATTCTGGTAATTACTGACCAGTACGTCTAACTTCAGCACAAGGAAAGGTAATGGAATCACTGCTAAAATTTTAAGATGCTATTTAGAATTAGATAACTTGCAAAAAAAACAATACAAAATTCAATATGGGTTTACTGTAGGAAGGTATTGTCAAAAGAATCACAATGATTTATTTTTACTTTGTCACTAATAATGTTGCTAAGAGATTTTTAACTACTGACATAGTTATCTAGTTTTCTAGAAAAGTGTTTGATGTTGTTTCATAGAGACACCAGTCCTCTCATGCCTCCTGTTATAGTGGAAGCCAGGTCTGGCTATCTAACATCGGGTCAAGTTTTGATGTTGTTTTGATGGTTCACACTGACCGCTTTGTCAATGGTTTCTTTATTTTATTACACAGGATACTCTGTATGGGAGGTGATCTGTGACAAACTCACATCCATCCATTTCAAAATTCTTTAACCACAATACCAAAACAGAAACCTTGTGTTAGGATATTGGGATTGCCTCTTTATCTCTGCCACAAATGAGTCATTGTGTATGTTGACCTTATCCCTACAGCTGTGCTGAGCATGAGCCAATGTACATCTAACTCATTAAATTAAGGTGTGCTTCTCTCCTGTCACACACCAGGCTCTCATGTTCTGGCACTTACCTCTTCACTGCCTTTCCAAGTTGTCTCTGCGGTCCTCAGGCTCTGCTGGTTTCAAAACTCTCTGTAAGATGCTGTCCAGTCTGTCTTATCTCCAGAGATCCCTCCAGAATCAGAGTATGGGTGTGGCCAACTTGGATTCAGTGGCATGATTCCTCTCAACCAATAAGGTGATAACAGCCTCCAGAATCCCTCCAAAATCAGTTCATGGGAGCTGCCATGCTGGATATAGTCAACTGATCCATCTCAGCACCTCAGAGGGCTGCTTCTGCCTAGCTGACTGCAGTCTCCAATCAGGAATCAACAACAACTATAAAGGACTTCCTGGAGCTCTTACCTGTTGCCAGTGCAACATTGTATTTCAGACGCCAACCTGGTTCCCAGCAGTTTACAGTCTTGCTATCTATCTTGCTACAGTCTTGCTATTAATCCAGCTCTGACAGTGCAGTCTACATTCTGGCTCCAGTCTGATTCCAGCACTCTGATTCCATCCATTCTGGTTCCAGTGCAGTTACAGTGATCCACTTTCAGCATTCCGGTTACAGCATTCCGATTACAATGATCCACTTCCAGCATTCCGGTTACAGCATTCTAGTTCTAGTCTGGTTACAGTGATCCACTTCCAGCATTCCGGTTACAGCATTCTAGTTCCTGTCCGTTTACAATGATCCACTTCCAGCATTCCGGTTACAGCAATCCTCTTTCAGCATTCCGGTTCAAGTATTCCGGTTCCACTCTGATTCAACATTTCGTTTACAGTCCGGAACAGCAATCCACTTCCTGTTTGCTCACCTCTGCTAGTGCAATCACCATCTGCACCAGTCCATTCACTACATGCAGAGCAACATTATCAGGCCACTCAGCTTTGTCATCATAGTCACCAGGCCAGTTCCAGAGATACAACCCAGTCTGGGTACAGATACTTAGGTGTGACATCTCCTGACTTGTTTGGACCTTTGAGGTCTAAAATTCTCTTCTGTTCTATCCAGCTTTGTCAGTGATATAGTTTAACTCTGGACTCCTGTATTGTCTCCTCTCAGTGATTCTTCAGTTTACTCACTTCACCTTCAAATCTGTCTCTATTTCCCTGGCTAATAGCATACAAAGACTCTGTACACTGCAATCATCTTATCCTGCTTCTGTTTCATCTCTATGGAGAGCTATGTTTTGCTAACTAGACCATCCCACTCTGGGACCACAGCTTCCTTACCTTCAATATCACATGCCTCCAAATCCATACACACAGTGATACCTATATGCCCGTGACTCGATTCCCTTCTCATCTTTACTAAAAATACTCATTAAGGGCCTGATTCATTAGTGATCTTATCTGACGTTTTTTGCTTATCTTAAGGAAATCGACTCTGTGCATCCTCAGAAAAGGGAGATAAGAAGCAAAATCCACTGCGTAAGTGAAGAATTTGTTAAGTTAAGATGAAAATCCATCTTAACTTCACTCTTATCTCCCCGTTTCTTCTTAAAATAAGCATTTTAACTTTCTCACAAGATAAGATCACTAATGAATCAGGCCCTTATTCTTTAACTACTCTGTCTTGATCTGATTTAGCTACCTCTTTCTATAACAGCAAACTCACTTCAGCCCTAGCAAAGCAGCTCTGGCCACCACACGGATTCCTTGGTATCACTATTGACTCCGCATTCTGCTTTTCTCCTCTATCCAGTCTCCACTAACTTTGAAATAATTTCCCTTATATTACCTAAGACACAATCAAAACTCTATTCTTTCATCTCCTACTTCAATTACTGCAAATTCTTCCTATCTGGCATTTCCTTCACTCATGTATCCTTGCTTCAATCCATCCTAAATGCTACGGAAACAGAAATCTTCCTCTTTCACCTGTCCCCCTCTCTTGCTCTTCTCTGCAAATTCCAACACTGTCCCCTCATATCTTCCAGGACCCAATTCAAATTTCTCACCATCACCTTCAAATCACTAAACACCACCATATCATCTCATATATCAAATTTCATCTACATATAATCTCCCCCACAGGGTAAAATTCAATTCCCCCCGAAGTGCCGCCACGCTAAAACTATTACCGCTATTACGGTAGTTTTAACCCGGCTTTCTGCTCGCAGCTCAGGGAGCTGCAAGCAAAAAGCCAGCGTTAGAACTACTGTAATAACGGTAGTTACGTGCACTATTACAGTAATAACGGGAATAATGCACAGCCCACGTTACTTTCAACAGTAATGCGGCCAATTGAATACCCCCCATGAGCTCTTATATTTGCCTATGACTTGTGCCTTGACTCCTCTATGATAAACAAACTGATGTAAAGTTCTTACTCCTGCCTAGAAAATTTCTCATGTACTCACCTATAGATTTCCCAACCAAACCTGGTCAGTTTCTGATCAGACTATCCCTGAACCTACAAATCTTTAAATGCTCTCTGAAAACAGACCTCAAATGCCTAACCTTGTACCATCTACACTACTAACATTGGTACATTCTCATTGCTGTCCCAAGCTCCACATTGAGTCACATTTGCTCCTATTGTCTGTATTTTCCTCCTAGATTGTAAACCTTCATGAGCAGGTCCCTCTTTACCCTTTTGTTTTTATGTCTGCACTTATTTTGTCTACTATATATTTTCCTTTTTTAAGTATGTTCTGTTTTCCTTACTGTCTAGTGCTATAAGAGCACTGTGGTAATAATAATAATAATAATTTTGTGATATAAACCTATAACATTCTGCCCTGTTCATAGTGGTATTTGTTTCAGTATTAGTAATTATTTAAAGCAATAATTCTGTAGTACTATCCTTACTGTCCCATATCTACATGAAGTACCTGTGCACTGTAAACAGATTCAAAAATTATTTGGGTAATGGATTAGATTTTACCAGCCAGGTAGGAATTTACATTATTAAATGTGTGTAATCCTGTACTACCTTTATATCAGTTAACCTACCTTAGATGTTTCTGCCCCAATACATTCTATGATTTCTGGCCCCAAGTCTTTTATATGTGTACACAAATGTCTCATCATGATCGTAGCCATTTATTACTACCTTGCTTTTATGGTTTGCACTTTGTACTTATTTGTCCTTGATTATATAATTTAAAATAATGTAATAGCTGTACATTTTTGTTTACTAATTGGTCCATAATTAATAACTGGAAAGGATGAATATGCCCCTATAATCAAGTTCATGTTTCAAATAATACAGCAGCTTAAAGATGTCTAAAAGGATAGTGAATCAATTCTATTTCCATTCCAAATTGTCCAGTATTGCTTGGTGCGGTGTCTAACCCTGTCTCACTTTTCCCATATCTGTAATATTAAGTGAAGGGTAACAATCATGTTTTGTTCATTTAGGGCCTTTCACCTGTAAGTATTAAATACATATTGATATATCACAATCAGGTACTAAGTATTAAGTTATAATACACTTCAGTGTAAATTAGAGATGAGCAGTTCGGATTCGGAGAAATCTGACAGATCTGAATATTGGGGATCCGCTTCGAACTGGAACACATTTTGTATTCCATTTTGGATTTGAAAACGGAGCATAATTTCTGGTAAAATGTTGATTTTTGTGAGTTTGGAATCTATAATTTCTATATATAGCCCTCCCCCTATTCTCGTCTGTCATTTTAGCATGTGTATAGGATGCAGGGCCGGATTAACCCGAGGTCTAACTGGGCTACAGCCCAGGGGCCTCAGGCATCCAGGGGGGCCTTGAAAGAGCTCAGTAGCACGGGCCCGATCAATGCTGCTGAGCCTGTCACTGTTGTCCTTCCGCAACGCTCAATGTAAAATGTATAACTGTATATAAGGTACATTTGGTCAACTATTCACTAGAGTTTATGTCCATTAAGTCAAACTTGTGGCAAAGCTAACTTTATTCTGAAAGTTGGAAAGGTCGTTGTACCCAAAATCTCTCTTAAAAGTCATGTTGCAAATATCACATTTGATTTTAAAAATAATATATATTTAACTTCTCAGTATACTGCCATATCAATCATTCATCATCAGTGACCGTCATGATGAAACACTTCAATAAAGTCATGATGATAAATCAGAGAGAGTATATAACTGATGTTGTCTAACAGTTTTTAAGATTGGCCTCCGAATGAGCCAAAACACAATAGATACACACATAAAGTTTGGGATAGGTAATTCAACTAGGAGCAATTGGACAGTATTTAGGAGAAATAAATTCCTCTTCAATCTACTCCATAAAGGACATTACAGAAGGAAAATACCTTCTTAAATTAAGATCTCCATGATCCCTGTGAAAAACAAATTGAGTAATTGTGGTTCTGTTAATCTAGGTGGTCATCTAAATCAAAACATTATTCTTGACTGAGAATTATCTATTTAAATCTTCAGTATTACTGGCCAAAAAAATCTTGCTCATTCAAATACTTCATAAGAGGACTCTATATTAGAGACCGGAACATTAAATGATAACTTAAAACAAACAGAATGATCTTCCTGGAATCATTCCTACGTTCTATGGAAAAAAATGTCTAAGAGTAGCAGATTATGCTCCTGTGTTATACAAAGGCATTTGAATGATTATCTCCCTTTGTACCAAAAGGATCACTAAATCCATAAACTGGTAAATTCAGATCTGAACCATTAAAGAAAAATATATTATTATATATTATTATTATTCAATATTAACCTAATAGTCAACTAAAATGTTTTAACCCCATACTCCATTAAAGACAGATACCTCCTTCTAGGCCTCTCAAACAGAGTCCTGATGGGAATTGATGCAGCTTAAAAAGCCCCCCACCCCCTTCTTAACCTGGGGTCCATGAATAGATTTCAGGAGGTCCATGGACGTGCATGGGGAAACAAAATCATATTTTCCATTAAATTAAATTCAGCATTTCATTCAATTATGAACCTGTGACTTTGTCAGCAATAGGAATGACTAAAATATTCATATCATATCTGGCACAGATAGGTGTGTGGGCTACAATAAGGGGTCTATAGGCTTTAACAGACTTACAAAGAGGTCTACAGCAGCCTTTGCTATAGATAAATCCACCAATCCACACTGTGCAAAGCAAGGCTAACAAGCTGTCAGTCACTGTCTGCCTATTTAGTTAGAGAAGCATCTTCCGATTAACATAACAAACTGCTACAGTGGAGCAAAAAAAGGATGATTATATTTAGTTAATTACAAACCCTTCAGTTATTTCATGGATATTATTAAACTTTGATATACAGTATATTTATATAAATTAGTAGATTCCCTTAACATTTATTAAATCATTTCTGTGCATGTTTGTATCACGAATCATTTTAAGTGCCCATGATGTCTTTAATTTTGTAACTCTTTTTAAATAAATGCTTAATGCTGGCAATTTATATTCTTCTTAATATTTTTAATTTTTACTTCATTTAAAAGCTTTTTACATTTTTCTTTTAGAACACATTTTTAAACTTGTTAGGTAGATTGAAAAATTGTTTCTATGCATATGGTTTGGTAAGGTTGTTTCGTCCTTTATAGTTCAGTAAGGGAATTGATAGAGAATAGGCTCCAAACTGTCTGCATAAGTCAGGCGTTTCACAATTATCCAAGTATAACATCATAGATTTATTTGCAGATTATTGTGTGTCCCCTCAAGGAAGACTTGCCTGGCAATACGGAAAAATGTAATGAATTCCCAATAAATGTCTTCAAGAATCGATTGTATCATTTGATGTAAACCCTGTAAAAACAGACTTATTGTTTTTTCTCACAACTAAAGTCTCCTCAGCTGACATTGTAATTTAAATGACAGTAGGATGTTGATTAAGAGAGAATCCTGATTGCCATTTATACAGACAGTATTTACATTTCACTTGAGTAAAGCTTGCAAGTGGTTATACCAATGTAGCCAACTTAAAAATGACATTTAACACATCACATGCTATTTATTTCAATAGCAGGTGGTGTGTTATATGTCAATTTAAAGTTTTTACATCTGTAATTTTTTTTTTTTTTTATGTTAATAAAATGTTAAATGTTGTACTTTTTAACCATATTGCATTGTAAAATTATGGCAGCATTGAGCAAAGTCTTCTACATAAAATTACAAATTAACCAACTTGATTGGTTGGAATGGGCAACATCACAGTTATTTTGTGCATTTGTTTTCATATATACGGCGATATCGTTTGGTAAATGTTTTATATAAATTACATCCATTAAAAGTGAAGGAAATCAGAGTGTCCCTTTCCATAACTTTGGACAGTGATTTAATAGAAGAGAAAATTATGTCGAGGAAAAGTGCAGATTGGAATTTTTAGCATGAGATAAGGATTGCTATGGCTAAAGCTGGATACACACTACAGAAGATTTCTCCAGATGTGATATCGTTAACAATTTTATCAACAACTGAAAGTCCCGATTAGCATGTCGATTCATGCGTACATACTATACAGGTTTTACACGATTGACCATCAGATCTGTGATTTTCGTCTGTCATAACTATCAGCTCAAACTATCTTGTCTCCATACACAGGGCCGCCATCAGGGGTGTACGGGAAGTACTAACGTATGGGGCCCGGACTCAGCAGGGGGCCCGCCGATGATCCGTCAGCAGTGAGCTTCTCTTTATCCTGACTAAGCGGGAACACATGACCCAGGCCACCCTCTACTAGGGGAACACCAGTGCAAGGCCGTAAGGAAGTCGGCACCTATATCAGGCTCCCACCTCACTCCCTCTGTCCGGAAGCGTCACACGTGATGTCATAACATTGCGCCGAACAGTTGAGGAGCCAACAGGTACTGCCTAGACAAGCAGAAAAGATGAAGAATTTGAAGAGAAGCAGGGAAAGAAGCAGCAGTGAGGAGAGAAGCCTGTAAATAAAGTACTCTCTTATAAAGCACATGCCAGAACTATAAAAATAAAATTAAGGGGCGGGGGGGTTGACACTTAGGTATTTAAAGTAAGAGTGCAATCTCTGAAATAGCCATCAAATTTAATTCCAGAAACCAGATGAAAGAGGTTAGTTTTCAAGGGATTATTCATTAACTAAAAAAAAAATCACAGTAGGATTATTGTCTTTTTATCAACTAGTGATATAAATATGTCTTGCTTATGGCCTAGCAGAACTTGCACTGCACATAAGCCAACCTATAAAGTTATCAGTTTAGCAAATAAGAACTTGACATTCAAATACTAAAGATTCCATTATGTATGCTTATATTGCTAATATTGCTTAAGTGCCTAATCTGTATAAATGATGGAGCTGGTTGGGACAAATGTGCTGGTGAGGGAATTTCCATCAATTTATCATCAAACAGTGTTTAGAGGCAATTTTCAAATCAATGGTATGCATGGCTCCACAGTTATTCACTGCATCCACCAAACCCGGGGGGAGATGGTTGGGGTGTAGGCTCCGCCTTTTCATTGGTACTGGGCCCACAATTTCTGATGGCAGCTGAAATTATGGGTTCCATTGTTAGGTGTTGTTCCATTGTGTTACCAGCACCTATTACACTGGATAAGTTGGGGATGTCAGGATGTTCTGTTTTTTTAATTGTGCATGTGCAGGAAACATATAATTTGTATGTGTTCAGCAGGTCTCTATTCAAATGAATGCTCAAGGCTTCAAAAGTGAATATAAAGTTTAATCTAATTTGATGCTCTTTTAATGTGCTAATCATAGGTTTAGCAGGGCTGAAATTTACATCAAAAGAACATTTGCCATTCATGAGCTTTTTACAGACTTTTAATATGCTGAGCAAGACTCCATTCATTGAATTAAATCGTCTTGCAAGTACTGTCCTCAACTTCTCTTCTTTACTTCATTGCATACAGAGGCATATATGTAATATATCCTTTAAATGAAACAATGCTCATGCACCCGATTTGTTTTTCTATCCTATCCCTTTCACACTAATGTGTTTTCTTTATGAAAAATGGCAATCTCTCCATGATTTGATATGCGACATTAAGTCAGTAGTTATCTTTTCAGCAGATCAGTTCACAAGCCTTTTATTAATGGCTCAATCTAGAAAAGTAGTTTAAACTATGTTTACATAGTATAGAAAATTATTTAGAATGAAAATATATTCAAGTTGTTGTTATTCATGAATTCATGATGACTTACACTTTACCCATACTCTATTATGAATGACTAAGGTGTCCAGAGGGAAACCATAGTGATAGCTTAGGAAACATTGTTTAGACTGTTGGTTCAAATATACTGACTTAGAAATAAGATATTGTTATTTGCTCCTATTCTTTTAAACCCACATTTGCTATCCATTAGTTTTACTTACTTGTTTATATATGTAAGGAACCGGTGGGCTTATTAAAGTCTAGGTGAACTCTAAATGACTAACAGCAATTAGAATACAGAGACAGCTATATAGGTATATATAAGTTTTATTTGCAACTAAACAATCAGCAAGCTAATCAGATAGAATAGCATATTAGCTTAATAGAAGATCTGTGTACAATAAAATAATGGTGAGTCTGGTTCTTAATGCTGTAAAATAAATTATCAGTACTGTATAAAACACTGACAAATCCTCTTTAGTACATCATTTTGACTCTTGACAACCTGTATGTTGCAGTGAAATAACAGCAGGCATCACCACTTATTTCCATCTGTATATTTCCTCATTTGCTTTCGGTACATATGTATCATGAGCCGACAACAGTAAAAACCAATGAGGCATTGTCAATATACTTTCCCAAGGACAGTTTATTGCATAGCAATCACCTGGAATGCTTCATTTGGTTTTCAGTAGTTTTGTTCCCTCTCCACATTACATTCCAATTAGTTGTCCTAGTGAAATTAAAAAATAGGGGAACTAATTTGCTTTCACAAATCATACTGATGCAGGCATATATTCACTGATATTATTATTCTGATGAGGAAGTTATCTATTTATGCTTTCATGGCTCCCAGCTTTTCCATAGACTTCCATATAATTTCTATATGACATTATGTTAATGGAATGTGGCCAATGACCATGTATTTGTATTTATTAATGAAGATGAATAAAGGTTACCGCTTTTAATGATTTACGGAAAACAAATGTGTATCACTATTGATGAAGAAAACTCATTACACTATTACTCTACTACCTAGCAACATCTGTGGTAAATCTAATTCTGCTTCACTTGGTGGATAAATATTAGAGATGGTCACTGACCCCCGTGTTTTGGTTTTGTATTCGGTTTTGGATCTGAATTACCTTCGTGTTTTGGTTTTTGTTTTTGGTTTTGCAGAACCGCCCTTGCCTGTTTTGGTTTTGGTTTTGTTTGGTTTTGTTTTGCTATTTTTGAAAAAAATACAATTTTTTTGGTCTAAAATAACTTAATTTAGTGCTCCACCAGTTTCTTAGATAAGTGAGGTAATTCTAAAGCTAATAAATTATTAAAAAACAGTTTAATCCCTGGTAGGCCGTCCTTAATGCGAACACTTGTCTGCAAATCATACAGACAAACCTGGTTTAATTATTGGCAATGTAGCCATCGTGATTTGGGTGTATATTACACCCTCCACTTGTAGTTGAATATGAAAAAAAGCAGCCTGCACAGACTGTGGAACTAGAAAGTAAAATTAAATGGACCACGGTAGTTTGGTGGCTATCTATGCCCCCCCCCCCGCCCTCCACTTGTAGTTGAATATAAACAAAGCAGCCTGCACAGACTGTGGAACTAGAAAGTAAAATTAAATGGACCACGGTAGTTTGGTGGCTATCTATGCCCCCCCCCCCCCCCCCGCCCTCCACTTGTAGTTCAATATAAACAAAGCAGCCTGCACAGACTGTGGAACTAGAAAGTAAAATTAAATGGACCACGGTAGTTTGGTGGCTATCTATGCCCACCCCGCCCTCCACTTGTAGTTCAATATAAACAAAGCAGAATATACAAAGAGATGGACAAAGGCAGTTTGGTATCTGTCTGCATCAGATCCCTTCTCCACTAGGAGTAATATAGAAAACTATTCAGCAGTTATATAATCTAGAATATAAATTGAAATTGAGAAAGGCAATTTGGTATCTGTCTACATCATAATCATCAACATCCTCATTAGCGCCCTCGTCACCTCCAGAAATCTCCCCCTCATCCTCTTCTATTTCCAAAGTGGCATACTCAATTTGTGTATCACCGGCTGCATTCGGGCTGTTCAGGTACACATCAGCAGAACTGCTGAAAGGGCCCTTCTTTATGGGTACACTAACAGAATGCTCACGATTAGACATACCACTGTTGGATGGACTCTCCACAGGGATTGGTGTCATTTGTGAATCAGAGCAAACATTATCCTCTAATGCCTTACTGTTATCTTGCAGCTCAGCTTTGATGCGTAACAGTAGTTGTGCACCAATTGTAGGCTCGGTAACTTTTTGGGATCTGCCACTAATAGCCAAAGGTGAAGGCCTCATTTTCTCTTTGCCACTGCGTGTGTAGAATGGCATGTTGGCAATTTTTTTTTTATCGGCACTTAACTTTTGCTCAGTAACACTTCTTTTTCACTTCAACACAGTAAAAAAAATAATTTGTTTTTGTTTTTTGGACTGATTTCGAAACACTGTGTAGTTTGACATCGCCTTGGCCAGATGACGCACTGGGAACACTACCATCAGGACTGGTGACAGAACCTGGTTGCTGATTCTGCTCATATGTGGACTGCTTTCAATCCATTCTGAGCCCAAAGCACTTGTAGTGCTACAAATTATTTGGTAGATACTGCTGACAGATAGTAATTTTGACAGCCAGAAATATTTATGCACAATTATGGGGGACACCCCAAAAGGTCTGGGGAGTGCTAAAAAGTATTTGGTAGATACTGCTGACAGATAGTAATTTTCACAGCCAGAAATATTTATGCACAATTATGGGGGACACCCCAAAAGCACTGGGGAGTGACAAATATTAAAAAAATAAAATAAACCTCTATCCTCCTCTCTTCTCTAGCAATTTTTGTTACAGCAATTGGAATAGGAATATTGTATTCTCTGTCCCAGCTCTAATCAGCCTGTGACTACACCCTGCTCTCTCCCTCCGTCAAATGGCGATGGATTGCTGTGGAGGCGTATATTTATAATCTTGAAGTATTGCGAGAACCAAGCCCCGAGATCCTACGACGTCACGATGACGTTCGGCCTCGATTTGGATTCGGAGCGGGCGGGAGAGTACCGAGCTACTCAGCTCAGTACTCGGATACCCAAAGTTCGGGTGGGTTCGGTTCTCGGGGAACCGGACCCGCCCATCTCTAATAAATATATGCATTTTCTTTTAAAGACCTGCAATTTTGACATGTACTTAAACAGGGATGTGTTATTGGCCAAATGTATCAGTCTAAAACTTGCTACATATATTGGTAACAGTTCAAAATAGGAGGTGGCATCAGCAAAGCTTGAATTTTTAAGATGATATGGAATTTTCACTACTGAGTAAGGTTTACTTGTTGATTCAGAATAAAACACAAGTAATAATTGTGAAATAAGGAAATGCTTGACTGAATTGTGGTGGGTAGTGCTTTAACCCCATATGCCAATTATAAAACTGCGCAAAAGGAGATACATATTTCCTTTAGATATTTATAAAGATCCATAAACATGGCAGCTTTGCAATACTGTGCTCACTGCACGCAAATAGAACATGAATGTTGGTGCCAACCTTGTGTTCTTATGAATAAGACCCACATGTTGAAACCAAACACTGTGTACAACTAATGCAGAAGTGCTATGTGCATCCACATTTGAAAGATAAATTATGTGAAAACTTCATGTCAGGATATATATGGAAGGTATTGAAGAGACCTCTATGAGGGAGATCTGGGGGTAAGTATTTCAAGCTGCAAGCTTCCAGCGGGTTTCAAAAGTAGAGATTATTATTATTATTATCATTTATTTAGTACATTCTGCAACATGATAGCAAGAATCTGATTGGTTGCTATAGACAATACCTTTACTTTTCAAACCCGCTGGAAACTTGCAGCTTGATACATTTACCCCTGGTATTCCAAGCCGATCTGATAGATCCATATTAAATGGGTCTATTAGCAATCTCTTTGCTATGTTACTAATAATTTAATTGTAAGTTTTTTCCCTTTCCCTGCAGTGTGCGCTCCCTAAATCTGGTCTTTTCCGACCTCTGTACTGTCTCCAACCTCAAAAATTTACATTTACCTCTCTCTAACCACTGTCTTCTGTCTTTTAGCATCTCCCCACTTCTCTCATCTTCCTCATCCTCTAAAGTTACTCTCTCCAACGGTAACCTGGACAACATTGACCTAACAACATTCTTCTCTCCCCCCACCACAACCATTTTTACCCCAATTAGGTAGTCTTCTTCTGTAATCACAACCTTACCAGTGCACTTGACTCTATTGTAAATATACAGCTTCATTGGTCTCCGTCTCAATTCCAGCACACTAAACGCTCCGGTAATGCAGAGCAGCTCTGAACCTTCCTTCCTTTCTTCTTTCCTTCCTTCCTTCCCCCACTTTACCTCCAACCTTGAGTGCATATATCATGACAATTCCTCCTGATTGCACCTTCACACTCCACCCTCTCCCTACCAACCTTGCACCCCATCCCACCCTCCTCTGTCTACTCTATGTCCACCCCCTGCTCCCCACTGTACAACAACTCCCTGGCCAACCCACCTTCTCTTCCTTCACTCTGGTATCTGCTGGTATCCTCACCCCACTACACTTGCCCAATTTACCCCATATCTTCTCTCCTCCACTGTACCGTCTCTTTAGTGATCTTCTCCCACCTTGAATACTTCTCTAACCTTTCCCTTACTTCTGGTACCTTCTTCATCTCCTTCAAACATGCTGTTGTCTCACCCATATTAAAAATACCGCTCCTTGACCTTTCCTCTCTCTTTAATTGCCCCCCTATCTCCCTCCTTCTCTTTGCCTGGCTCACCTCCTTTCTCTAATCTCTCTCTCTCCTTGACCCACACCAATCCGGATTTTGCTCCCTTCATTCCAATGAAACTGCCCTCACTAAGGTCACTAATGACCTTCTCTTGACCCCCTACTCTCCTCCTTCCACACCTCCGCCCATGGTGACTTCATCAGCTCCTTTGGCCTTAGGTATCACCTGTATGCTGCTAACACTGAAATCTATCTTTCACTCACAGACCTTTACATTTTCCTTGATGTGTCGTGTCTCCTGCTGTCTCTCTGCCATCTCATCTTGGATGTCTCAGTGCTTTCTTAACTTCAATATGTCCAAGACTGAAATAATCATCTTTCCCTTTTCTCTTTCTGTACCCTATTTTCTGTTCCACAAGTGTGTTGCCTAAGGGTCATTATTGTCTCCTCCCATTCTTTCAAACCACACATTCAGTCCCTCTCTAATTGCAGCCACCTACACCACTTGAATATACCCAAGACCAGACCGTTCTCACTCTGGAATCCACCACAACTTTTATTCACTCCATTATAAGCTCTCACCTTGATTACTGCAACCTCCTTCTCTCTGGCCTTTCCATCTCCCACCTTCCCCCTCTCAAATCTATCTTGAATGCGCTGACCATTTTAAAGCCGTCTCCCATCGCTCTAGCTCAACTTTCCCTCTCTGCTAGTTGCTACATTGGCTCCCTGTGGCCTACAGAATTAAATTTATACTCCTTACCCACACCAACAAAGCTCTCAACCAATCCTTCCCACCTACATCACCAACCTCATTTCTACTCAGACTCATTTCCATCCCCTCCTATCTGCCAACAACCGCTGCCTCACTACCACGCTCGCTAAATACCTCCTCCCATTCCCACCTCAAAAACTTTGCCTGGGCTACTCCCCAGCTATGGAACGATCACCCACGCAATCACGTTGGCATCTACTCTCCAAAGCTTCAAGTGTACCCTTTAAATTCACTTCTTTTTTCAAGCCTATCAGGCCTCCTCTTAACTTCTTTGCCTCAGTTATTATCTTTACTCCCCCACTCAGTACCGGCAGGGGCGCACGCAGGATTTTTAAGGGGGTGTCCCCCGTCCCCCCCGAAAAAAAAGAGAGAGAGAGAGCTCCATTTCGGCAGCACTGTATCGTACAGCAGCCGTGGCGCTGTCAAAGAACTGTCCACAACGGTGCTGTATTGTACCACCATGGACGCTTCTTTGACAGCGCCGCGGCTGCTGTACAGTACAGTGCCGCTATGTAGGGGCACTGTTTAGCCCCCGTTCTTTGCGAAGGGGAGGGGTTTCTGGAGAAACAGAAACCGCCCCTATGTTTGCCCCTGACCACCCTATTTGTGTCTACCCCTTCCCTTTAGGATGTAAGCTCTCATGAGCAGGGCCTTCTTTCCTCATGTTCTGCTTCTACTATTACATTACCCTCAGTAACTTTAGGCCTGTTTCACTAGCCCTCTCTTTTTGAGCCCAGGTCTACTTCACACAGAACATTACCATCACTCTCACTCACTGTGCTTGTAAATAACTTGATCTACATTACCAAGTTATCTGTGTATAACATGTTTAAACCATATATCCAGTCTTTGTATTTGTTTTTTATGTCTTTTGTAAGGTGCTATGGATATTTTTGACTGTTTTCTATATACTACTGTAAAAGTCTTGTACTGTGCTGCTGATATTTTGTGGTACCTTATCAATAGATAATAATAATAATAATAATAATAATAATAACTTCAATGTACTGGTGTTTTGAGAGTCTCCCCAGTGTGTCAAGTTAAAAAAAAAAAAGAAAGAAAGATCTTGTTACCATTGTCAGAGTTGTAAAATTGCAATAGCATAAGAAAAACACATAGTAGACTGGAAAAAATTGGTCTGATTTAAACAACCTGGTCATGAAGGGGGTGAGTATGTTTAGAATACACACACACTTAAATAAATTACTTATAAAAAATAGAACATATTACACACATTGCACATATTGCACATATTAATAAATTATGTTTTTATAGTTACATATAATGTGCTTGATTCATCTAGGAATGTAAAATGAAAGTATTATGCATTTTTTTAAAACACACATATATAGGGCATACTCACATCTGTATTCAACAATAAGTAGAACTGAAGATACATCTGTTAATGAATATGGGTCTAGGTTCGCTCTACTGTCAAGACACTGCAGGATACGTCCAATACATATGTGAAATATCAAGTCACTTAACATTTATTAGGATTTTGTTAATGTCAACACGTTCTAGCTTGCAAACACAGCCATCATCACTAGTAATCAGCATATACACCAGACCTGTAGCTGGTGCAAGTGTTATGACTGAAAATCACGTGCCTTTCAGATGCCCAAAGCTTGAATCGGATGCTGCTGCGTGTGCTTGAGTTTGGCATGTCCTTACTGTACATTGACTATGTGCATACACCCAGTCTTCTCCCCGTTTAGCCAATGAAATATTAGGCTGTAGCAGGGCCATCTTTTCCATTGGGCACGATGGGCAGGTGCCCGGGGGCCCCACGGGCAAGGGGGCCCCATAGGCAAGGCTCTTCATAAGAATAAATAATCCTGCAAAAAAATAAATCCTGCAAAAGAAAAACTACAAGGGACACTGAGCGAGTACATTTAAAAAAAGCCAGTGCATCGGGGCCTCTATATATATATATATATATATATATATATATATATATATATATATTATAGGGGCCCCGATGCACTGCTTTGCCCGGGGGCCCGTAATGTTGTTAAGATGGCCCTGGGCTGTAGTAAGAGTAATTTACGCTGGAAGATGAGTTGGACGTTGCTGCGTTCTCTGGCGAATGCTCTGATTCTGAGCATGCGTACTTCAATTTTACTTATTTTAATTATTGGCATTTACGCTTTTTAATTAGGTCCAATAGGGTTTGTATGCAATTTTATATATGCTTTCTGAAAATTTTAAGGACTCTGGTAAAAAATGTATGGAATTAACTCCTAACACATGGTTTCCGAAATCTCCTAAATGTACTTACCTTCAGTAAGATATATTTATTGTTGTATAAAAAAATAACATTGTAGAGAAAATTATGTTTACTGTCACTGCAGAATAGGACAGGATGATTGTTCTTGAAAGCATAATTGCGCTCTTATTTCCATAAGTGCTGTTAGAATTGTCCATCAAACAGGTCTTCACTGATCACTCGCACTTCAGTTCTTAAAATATAGAAAAAAACAACTCCAGAGAATCGAATTTGCAAGTATGGAATTTTTGTTTACAGTTATCTTCACAAGTAGAATTCTTTGGAAATACAATACTTGAAAACCTTATGACTAGTCTCACTGATATTCACTCACGGGAAAAAACGTTTTCTTTCTACGTCTCAGCATTAATTTTAAAAGATTAAAAGAAGCAAAAGCAAACGGCACTCAAGGGGACTACAATAGGTGCATAAAGTGTGAATTTATTACTTTTTGTTTTGAAAAAAAAGCACATTTACACATTCTTAAAAACTCAAACACTGATAACACAGAGAAGCTTTTAGATGGGTTAATAAATGTTAATGCTTTGTTAACACGAGAACAAAACACGTGTTCATTATTAATAGCCATTATGGATGAGAATCAGTTGCCTGTATCAAACATATTTGGGGGAAAGCTGCCAACTTTTTACCTATAGAGTCACAATGATAGGGCAGCAAAACTTTATGGGCCTGAGTCATTAAGGAGAGCAATGCAAAAAAAAGGAGTAACTTTGCACCTTGGCAAAAACCATGTTGCATTGGAGGAGGAGGTCAATTTAAAATGTGGGGACAGATTTATAGTTGGGGTAGGGCTTGTCCTATATCAAATGTAATAGTTTAAATTTATCAATTTTAATAGATAGTATTTTCTTTATGTGCAAAATAACAAACTAATTTGCACCCCTTACATTGTAATATAGTTTGTCCAGGATCAAATTTACTACTTTTTTTTTCCTTACTCTCCTTAATTATTCAGGCCCTACATGTTTCCAATAGCAAGTAATTATATGTTGGGATGCAGAAGTAACATCCCGTTATGATGCAAAACCTAGGATTTCTAGGCATTTCCTGAAGCCATGTCAGGAATCTACTGTGTGCTACTGTTTATTGTTTAATCATAAGTTACAAACACGCTTTGGACAATATTGCACCATTGTCCACCGGTGATTATTAAATATGGTAAAATTGGACATAATGTCTATATCGTCAGATACCGATACACTCTGCCATATCATAGTTGCTGATCTTCAATCAGTTACTTGCATTCCAATAAAGGGAAGAAAGACAGACCTACCATGGTGTAAACAGCTGCCAAAATGAGCAAAGTAAAATCCCAATACTATTGCAAGCACCAGAGCCAAAGAAAATAAACTAGCTTTGGTGTGAAAATCTGTGTGACGCATAGTTGAGGGCAGCGCTACTCCGTATCGGCAGCATCTGCCAAAATCAATCTAGAAAGCACTATCTCTTGTTGTATTTAAAATCAAACTAAAAACCTTGCTCAGTGTGTACGTTCTTTTATAGAAATAGTAAAAATAATAAGGAACTATATTAATAACTCTGAGGGGTATATTTACTAAACTGCGGGTTTGAAAAAGTGGAGATGTTGCCTATAGCAACCAATCAGATTCTAGCTGTCATGTTGTAGAATGCACTAAATAAATGAAAGCTAGAATCTGATTGGTTGCTATAGGCAACATCTCCACTTTTCCAAACCCGCAGTTTAGTAAATCTAGCCCTGAGTCTTAAGAACAATGTCCCTTGTCATTTTTAAATTTATTTTTTATGATAAATGATTTTCTACACTTAGGGGGGCCCACTACCCATTACTATGGAGAGGAATCTCAGCTCAGTTTTGCTCTAACTCTATGAGGTTTACGCAAGAATATTGGCAAACTTGGCTATGGGGACAGGCTGAATGTGTTTGAGAAATAATAATGCAATAAATAATTTAGACATGATAAAAGGAATGTCACAATATTGACAGCAATGTTAATTTAGTGCTCAAAGTAAAGGTAGTGTTCAGGGTAAAGTCACCAACAACAGTTTATTTCAGAAACAGCCTAAAGTAGAAACAGGAATTGATGGAATTACAGCCCTGTCATGTAAAAGAGATGAGCTCTGCTTTTCTCTGGGCAAGAGAAAGTAAGTACATTTACAGAAGCATTTATTGCACTTTCCTTACCAATGTGACAGTAAACAAACTTTTTTCCGCAGAGGATTTTAAAGTGTTGTTAGACTGCGTATAGTTTGACTTTAGTTTATGCTCCCAAGCACTTCTCAATTTCTCATGTTTTATATATTGGCACAGAATATTAATATAGCTGGACAGGTGGAGAAAATATATGGGAACATATTATCTCATTGTACTAAAAAAAGCGTCTAAATTCCCACCACTCTATGCGGACATATATTATTTAGTTATTTTCTGTTAGGTTCCACAAAGAGACGAAAAGAAAAATATAGTCAGATGCTAATCAACATACTGGTATGTGTTTGAACTGTTAGAGAAAACCAACCAGAGAGAATATACTCCATGTGTAGCATATTAATCTTCCTAATGATGGAAGAGTACATATTTTAATTTACAAGGAGAGTAGTAACGATATAAAAATATAAATAACAGTTTATTTAACCAATTGGTAAGAACAAGGAATTGAACATTTTATGTGGTCAGAGTTGTTATGAAGATTTCACAAAGAATATTGGCTTTTGTTAGAATATTATACGTCATGCATATATAAAAAGAAGACAAAAACAGTTATGGCTTTAGCAGTAGAGCCATATCAAACACATACAAGAATATTGTATTGAAATATTTCTCCTGATGAAGTCCGATACTGTAGTGGACGAAACGCATTGAGACTCTATCCGTGATACCTTATCGATTTTATTTTATGACTGCGGGGAATCCACTATATTGTGATACTCATCTAGGATCACCTGCATTGTATACTGGGGATTATCGGTTGCTGTTGAGCAAAGCTGATCATTTGCTACCTAATATGTGAGTGGCTATTATACATTTATTACATTTTATTATTCTAATACTACATCTGTGATTTTGCTTCATTTTCTGAGGCACTGATCGTATATTGGATATGGAAGGCGTGTGACCCATTCCCCTTGGCTGTATAATCAGATAAGCCTTAAAGGACATATCTCTGGTACGCATATTCACATTAGAGTGGCTGGTGTGAATTCTGTTATATACCTCCACATTAAGCATCACTAGTCCATTTCCTGGTGTAAGGGTCTCTATACTGTTAGACCTCTCTTGGCCTGTTTATTACTTAAATACTACACTATTGTGCGCCTTGTCCTCCCCCCCCCCCTTCTTTTCCATATATATATATATATATATATATATATATATATATATATATATATATTTATATATATATATATATATATATATATATATATTTATATATATTTATATATATATATATATATATATATATATATATATATATATATTAGGGGAATAGGTACTATCCCTCTGGTGAACAGCAGCAGTGAACCACACAATTCCAGAGGTTTCGGGATAACAGCCCCAGCCAGTTTATTCACCAGCTTGTAAACAAAACAAAATATAAACATGTAAACTAGCTAATACATTTAGCACAGAACTGCAACATATTATTGCTCACTGCAGCCGAGTGTTTCAGGAAGCAGCTCACCTCCTCCCCAGTTCTGAGACACTGATTGCCTCTTCTAGCTGCTTTTTCACAGGCACCTCACAGGTGCATCTCTTGATTAGTCTTTTTTAAACATAAAGGACAGGAACCTGGGACTTATGTACCTGCCACTTAACCTCCTTCCAGTGACTCTGTCACAAATATATATATATATATATATATATATATATATATATATATATACACATACATATATAATTTATATTTATAGGCACTCCAGTTATGGGGAAATATATTTTACCTTTTACCCTGTTGCCATGCTCTGCACTCCAATGTAGTAATTTTATAAATCCATATGAGGTGACACTCAAAGAATTTGAAGAACTTTCTAATCATTCCCTCCTTGGTTAGGCCGTTTATGTCACTATTCTAACATTCATATAGTGGTTTAACACAGTTGGTGATAAGCTAATCCTATCATTAGGACACCATGCTCTACACATAAGGGGCATTCGCAAATTATAGGACTGTTAGTATCACCTGTAAATCAGTTCTCTATTTTCATTGTGTACTCCTAGCCCACTTTCAGCCCACTGCTGAAATGACTTGAATGTTCAGCCCAGTGTTCCACTAGTGCCCTGCAATGTATCCAAGAATGAGATACCATTGTTATGCTTCAAATATTATTGTTTTAGCTAGGCCTCAGATTTTCAGTGCTTGTCAATAGAGATGTGAGAGACTGAACTTCAGAATTTGTTAACAGTTTAGTAAATAATTAAGTAACCACAAATTACTGCGTGGAGGATTATTCATTGCCCGCCTGTGTTTTCCTCTTTACATCTATCATGGGAAGGCACTCAGCTGTACAGAGTCTTATGCCTAAAGGCATATAGGAATCAGGTGGTGTCAAATGATGCCATAATGCATTATACAGCTCTAAACAAATGATATTTTATGCTTGGATGCTATATAAATTGTTGTTTGTACACTTAAAACAATTTCTTTGAATGATGGGCACAAACATGCAGCTCTTTAGATAACATATAAGGTAAAGAATATGCATAAACTCCAAAACCTGCGCGATAGTAGCGTCTAGAAGAACTTTTCCTAGGATGAGTGAGGAGTAGTGTCTGCCTAATACAAAACAATATACACCCAACAATCCTTTCTATATATAGAATTTTAATAAAGTCACAACAAATGACAATGATTCCTTGTTTCTGTAAGGTAGCTATCACCCTAACTATAAATACAGCTATACATATGAACTACTTCCTCTCCCTCAATCGCACTCCCACATTCATTATGTTACTCTTACATTCCCATACGCTAGTGTGTGTGTAACCATATGTAAAAATAAATTTGATTCCAATCCACGCAACAATTATCGCGTATAAAAATATGCGCAATTCGCTCATTTCTGTTTGCACCTCTGAAGGTGTCACGAACACCCAGCCTGTCCCAGATACAGCAATCTGAACAGCTGGCCTTGACTGGCGTTACCTTAGTCACTTAGTAATTAATACACCTTTTATGCCACCACAAAAGATTTATTATGGTGTCCTTATATTCACCAGAACCACTTATTAATGTTTCACACTTAAATCATATACACCTATAGCATGAGCCTCTCTGGGCTTTGCAAGTTCACAAAGAATCACTGAGAACATACTAGATTAAATTGATTTAATCTGAAATTGTTCCAAGGATTAGTTACAAAAATTAATAACAAGACATACAATATGTTACACAAAAAAGTTTTAGAAAATAAAATAGGAAATAAAATCAGAGTCACTACTTAGTAATTAAGACCTGGTGTGTGAGGGAACACAATTGAGAAAAATGAGACATTTCAGTCTTGATTTTAAACCCTTCTTATAGGCTCTTCACCCCCACCTTAGGAATTACATTTTCAATTAAGTCAGATTGATTCCCAAAATGACACAGAGCTTTCCGAAGTAAATTATCTATCACTAAGAAATATGTTTAGGCACCTCAGAGAATCTCTCACTTCTGCTCTGCTTGAGTGGCTAGATGGTTTACAACTTTGGGGCTTCAAACTCCTCCAAGATCCTTATCTATCCCAGCCTGACTAGTTCAAAAGACCTGCATAGGTTCAAGCTCATGTCATCTAGCACAGCACACGTTGAGATTACATTACAAGGTTACATACAATATACATTGTCATACATGAATTCAACAGAAAATAACAATCAGTCAGTAGATATAATACATAATCATCACAGAAGGTGATGGAAAGTTTTCAAAATTATTAATTTAAACCTGGAAAGCTCAGAAGATAGTACAGAAGTTCAAATAAACACCAACCTTAAATTGAAAAAAATATATAAATATATATATATATTTGGAAAAAAAAAGGTTTTATAGACTAAAATAAAACACATTATAAAAAATGTTTTTTTTCACAAGTCACTTTCCCTTTAAAGCATAATAATACATGAGATGTGTATTATGTGGGGCAGACATGTTGGTGCAGTGAATAGGTGAAACTGACAGGTGTTTGTAAAGATAAGGATAGAAGTATGTAGCATATTTGCTTGTTAAATGTATAAAAAATAAAAATGTTGGCTACATGTTAAATATCTGCAGAATAAAGTGTGTTGGTTTTATATTACATTGCGTGTAGGTTCATTTCTAAATGACAGGATTTTGTGGAGGGCTCTCCCTCTAGACAGTTAATAGTTTCACTAATTGTGCAGACTTGCCCAGCAGCATAATGTTTGTTATATAACAGGACATTTCAGCGAGCCTGCTAATGGTGAAGCATTCTTTACAGTCGTTTTCTTAGGTCAAAGAAATAGAGTTAAATTGGTGTTCAAAGTGGACTGTGGTCAAAAACCCAAAATTATATATGCGTCGTTTCATTTATTCAAAGTACCCTTCATACTTGCCTTCTCTGAGGCTCAATAATCACCTGCTATTTTACATGCTTCCACATACTGCTTCATCTTACTCAGCAATCATCCACACATCAGTCTTCATTTTTATTTAGCATCCATTAAACTCCAGCCCACTCCTTGCAAATCCCTAACTCAAACATTATTATATTTCTCAACCTCCACATTTGATTGTAAGCTCTCCTGCTTGCTTTTTGCATTGTGTACAGCATAACAGCTATGCTTATTAAAGTAAACTACATATTTTTTGAGGACTTATTACTATGATCATTTATTCATATAGCATCAATCATATTGTGAAGCGCTGTACAGAGAATATGTAATCATCTACTTCAGTCACTGCCCCATTGGAGCTTACATTCTACACTTCCTAACATATACACGTCCATTTTTGTCAAAAGTCAATTAACCTACCAGTATGTTTTTGGAGTGTGGGAGGAAACCGGGAGAAAACCACACAAACACAGGTAAAACATCCACACAAATGGATCCCTGTTGGGAACCTATGACCTCAGCACTGTGAGACAGCAATGGCCCACCCACTGTGCCTTATAACTAGAGATGGGCGGGCTCGGTTCCCCGAGAACCGAACCCGCCCGAACTTTGTCTATCCGAGTACCGAGCCGAGCCAGCTCGGTACTCTCCCGCCCGCTCGGATTCCAAATCAAGGCCAAACGTCATTGCGACGTCGTCGGATCTCGGGGCTCGGTTCTCGCGATAATTGAAAATTTTAAATACCTGCCTACACAGCAATCCATCACCATTTGACAGATGGACAGAGCAGGGTGTAGTCACAGGCTGATTAGAGCAGGGACAGTGAATATACCTTATTCTTCATCCAATTCTGATAACAATTCTGATAACAATTCTGATAACAATTGATAGAGAAGAGAGGAGGATAGAGGAGTCTTTTTTTTCAATATTTGGCACTACAAGTGCTTTTGGGTTGTCCCCCATTCTTTTGCATTAATATTTCTGGCTGTCAAAAGTCCTGTTTGTCAGCAGTCTGAAAAATAATTTTTAGTACTCCCAAGTGCTTTTGGGGTGTCCCCCATTCTTTTGCATTAATATTTCTGGCTGTCAAAAGTCCTGTTTGTCAGCAGTATCTAAAACAATTTGTAGCACTACAAGTGCTTTGGGCTCAGAATGGATTCAAAGCAGTCCACATATGAGCAAAATGAGCAACCAGGTTCTGTCACCAGTCCTGATGGTAGTGTTCCCAGTACGTCATCTGGGAAAGGCGATGTCAAACTACACAGTCTTTTGAAATCAGGCAAAAAGACACACACCAAAAATTTTTTTACCGTGTTGAAGCGAAAAAGAAGTGTAACTGAGGAAAAGTTAAGTGCCGATAAAAAAAAATTTGCCATCATGCCATTCTACACACGCAGTGGCAAAGAGAGAATTGGGTCTTCACCTTTCTCTATTAGTGGCAGATCAAAAAATGTTACCGAGCCTACAAGTGGTACACAACTACTGTTACGCGTCAAAGCCGAGCTGCAAAATAACAGTAAGGCATTAGAGGATGATGTTTGCTCTGAATCAGAAATGACACCAATCCCTGTGGAGAGTCCATCCAACAGTGGGATGTCTAATTGTGAGCATTCTGTTAGTGTACCCATAAAGAGGGGCCCTTTCAGCAGTTCTGCTGATGTGTGCCTGAACAGCCCGTGTGTAGCCGGTGATACACAAATTGAGGATGCCACTTTGGAATTAGAAGAGGGGGAGATTTGTGTAGGCGACGAGGGCGCTAATGATGATGTTGATGATTATGATACAGACAGATACCAAATTGCCTTTCTCAATTTCTATTTATATTCTATATTATATAACGGCTGAATAGTTTTCTATTTTACTCCTAGTGGAGAGGGGATCTGATGTAGACAGATACCAAACTGCCTTTGTCCATTTCTTTGTATATTCTAATTCTACAGTCTATGCAGGCTGCTTTTTTTCTATTTTACTACACGTGGATGGGGGGGCTGATGCAGACAGATACCAAACTGCCTTTGTCCATTTCTTTTTATATTCTAGTTCTACAGTCTATGCAGGCTGCTTATGTTCTAGTTTACTACAAGTGGACGGGGGGGGGGGGGTGATGCAGACAGATACCAAACTACCTTGGTCCATTTATTTTTACTTTCTAATTCTACAGTCTATGCAGGCTGCTTTTTTTTCTATTCAACTACAAGAGGAGGGTGTAATATACACCCAAAGATGATGTCTGCATTGCCAATAGGCTAAGATGAAGAGGAAGACAACCACAAAGTTTGTGTGCAGAATTAAGGACGACCTACTAGGGATTAAACTGTTTTCTAAATAATTTATTAGCTTTAGGATTACCTTACTTATCCAAGTAACAGGTGGAGCACTAAATTAGGTTATTTTATGCCCAAAAACATTGATTTTTAAACAAAATTGCAAAACAAAAGCAAACAAAACCAAAACGAAAAAGAAAACACGCAAGGGCGTTTTGGCAAAACCAAAACCAAAACACGACGGTAATCCAGATCCAAAACCAAAACACGGGGGTCAGTGAGCATCTCTACTTATAACTATACAAATATAATATAAATATATAACACACTTAAAGTATAAATATATATTATAATATATATTATAATAATGAATATAATGAATAAAATTAATTGAAAACAAACTGAAATTTATGGTGCTTGCTGCAGCATGAAATAAGGTTGGAATTCACTTTTAGATTAGCAAATGATGTCAGGAGAAACCACCTATCTCTGATAGGTTGTTATCAAGGTGTATTATAGCAACTTGTCATAGACATGAATAAATATTATGGAATTTTTTCACAACTCGCATTATTTCTGCCCATGTACCTTGAATACCCCACACAAGACAGTTTTGTGTGTGATATCCGTGAAGGGAGCTGTAGAATTTAATTGTAGCATCTAGGCAGCATTGGCAAACAATATAAACCTGTATCTAATTGAATCGCCCCCAAATAACTAAGTTTAAAATGAATAGCATGTGTTAAATGCCAAAGCGCTAGGTACTTGAATTTGTTAGAGAAAAACCGTGATCACCATGCAGGTCATGTTAAATACATGGAAGACCTGAACGCCTCTCATACAAAGCAATGCTTATAGATCCATGGAAAATCATGCAATAAGAGGAACTCCTTTGATAGTAACAATTGCATATGATTTGCTTTGGATCAATCAATGCTGAAAATGGAAAAAACCTATTATAGTCTCAGATGACACCTCAAGGTATTCCCTGATGAAAACACATGTTATTGTTGCTGGCCCTATAACTACCTCAATCATTGAGAAAAGTACATATGTGCTATTCCCATCCCCATACTCAACAAACCTAGGTGATAACATTTTTTGAGTTCATTTTGGGTCTGCATGAATTAAGTAACTAGGGGCCTAGTTACATTGCAAGTGGTGCAAATGAGTATTCTGTTTTTGCACATACGTTGCAATGTAACATGGTTTTGTCCAGGAGACTGAAATAAGAATCCTCTTCATTTAAGATCCTTAATGAATCAGGCCCTAGATGATGAATTTCAGAGAAGTTTCTTTTGTGATCTTTCACATTTCTAATACTCATACAATAAACAGGTATTTAAAGCAATATACAGTATAATCAAATGAACGCTCCATCTCTTCTGAAAACATTATAAAATTACCTTACTTAGAAAAACAAAAGTTAAAGGCCAATGAAACACATACAAGAATAATTGTATGTAATTTGGGTTAAAACTAACTTACGTATGAACTGGTTAAAAAGCCTGCTGCAGTATATACTATATAAAAGTCATTTTTTATACTATAGTACATAACAAAATGAATCAAAATAGAATGAACTTTAGAAGAATAAATATATAGTGGTTCATCACACACAGCAATGTTCTGAGTCCCAAGAGGCAAAGTGCAATAACATAAACAGATCTCAAGGCACCACATCCTTCAAATGCAACATTCTATTCCCCTTCAGGGAATGTGCCAAGAAAAACACGACCGTCCAATCAGAACATTGTCTGCTGGATACTAGAATATACATAGTATTCAATAAAATATATTTTCTGTTATGGGTTTCTCTTATGAACCAAATAGATTTTAGTTTTGCTTTAAGCTATTTGCAATGCACTAATTTTGTCATTCTTATGTGAATTTATAAAACAGTACCATAGCAGTCAATAAAGGAATTCATTTACAAAATGAATAATGTAGATTATATGAAAAAAATAAAAGATATATATATATATATATATATATATATATAATTAACTAATCACTAATATAATTTTTGCTTTATATATAGATGAAGATGGAGACAACAAAATGAAGACAATAACAAACTTCTTCATTACATAGCTAATAGAGGTAAAATGTATTTATGTAACCCTGGAGTCTATTTTAATTGAAAGGAATACACATTACAATTCAAGTTCACCTTTCACCTACACATTAAACAGATATTTCAACAGACAACATATGTACAAACTGTAATGTTCAGTTTAGGCAGCAAGGAACAATAATGAAGAACAAAGCAAAGTATAGCAATAAGATCTCCGCATTAGACACTAACCCCCAGACTAAGAGACTGAACCTATAAAGTGATGCTTCTTTAGGTGTGCCTACATAGGTGCACATCACCTTAAAGCACAAGGATGAGTGCTCGCTCAAAAGACTGTACAGGTGCACAAGGGAGAGTGCACACCTATGGAATTAGGGGTATGGTAAATGGGACAAAGGATTGAAGTGACGCATGTTGGTGAGTGATCGATGACAACCCAAATAATTATTTAACTAAAAGGCAAGATAACTTTAAAATCCATGGTTATTTAGAAATGGACAAAGGTTGCAAATGGAGCAGTACAAGGAAATGTTTTTCTCGTGCACACCTAAATATACACCTTAAATTCCTTCCCATAAGTAGGCTATCAATGCAATCTAGAAAGTAACCAGATAGGGTGATCAGTCAGTTTTGAATTATGTGTTTCTAATAGGACAGATATTTATTTATTAACTGTTAATTATATATGTAGCATCTACATATTATGCAGCACAGTATAGAGTATATCTGATCATTAGTCTCTGCTCCAGTGAAGCTCACAATCTATATTCCTTACCAGATGGAAGCAGACACTTGGGTAATTTTATTAATTTAATCAATTGACCTACCAGTATATCTTTGGAGTGTGGAGGCAACATACAACTGCACACAAACAGTGCCATGGTCATAATTGAACCCATGGCCCCAGAGCTGTAATGCAGCAATTCTAACCATTATACCACCATGTTGCCCATAAGACAAAGAGATAGAGAAAGATCTACTAAAATGTGGGTTTGCAAAATCGCATGTTTTTTGGCTTTTCTATGTGCAGTATGTAACCTGTGAGATTTACTAGAGGCACAACAACACATCAAACCTCATGATTTCAAAGTGCTAGTTCAGAAACCACCATCCATTTAAAGAATAAAAATCATACAATGTATCAAACCGACAGAAAAAGGGCAGTTTTTAGACATGGTTCTGATAGGGGGCAATAATAATCTATTTATTAAGCAGCCAATGTAAAGTTATTATTTGCATAACTATAAATTGATTATTATATAACCGGGACAATAATACTTTATTATTTTATAATGGGGCAATATAAATATCTTATTTATTTATGGGGGTAATACTACTTCATTTCTAATGGGGACAATAAGAATTTATGGTGGGAGCAACATTTATTATTTCAAGCAACAACAATTTATAGTGCACATTATTAAAGCCGTTCAAGCTACTTCAAGCTGTACTTTGTAATATATATTAAGCAGACCAACTAACGCCAAAGTCTTCCCCTTCTGGCCACTTATGCAATAAGTATAAACATGAAATCATCCTGAATTTTAACATGATCATTGCTATGATTTTTAACTATGTTGAGCCTTACATGCACACAACTTTCAAATGCAAGTACTCCCCAAGCAATAGCAGCTATGTTGTCGTACTGGAGCATGAAGTGCCCACTGGGGGTTTGCAATGGTAGGGGCACCCGAAATAGCAAATTCCTCTGAAGGTGTGTGACCAACTCCCAGACAGTCGTGCCAGCCACTAGAGGATGTAGATGGAAAGAAAAATAACTGGTATATCTCCTTTCATTCTGGCACAGTATGTGTGGTGTGACTATCATTTTAGACAGTGCTGCTCTCCAACCCCTTCCCACCTGCTTGAAATATACAGGCAATGCTGTGTGCACTACTTTAGGTGCATGCAGCTCGTCATTCATAAGTAGAGCAGTGTGAAGCCGGACATACCTAACAACCAGTGGCAGAACTACCATTGGTGCAGCAGGTGCCATGCACCGGGCCCATAGAGATAATAGGGCCCGCTGCATGGCACCAGGCCCAGGGTCGGGGGACTCTTCTCCCCGCCTCCCTGCACTGGCGTCCACAGCTCGCAAGTTCCACCTCTGCTCCCAACTCTCCCTGCAGTGGAGACAAAGTTGTGAGTAAGCAAGATAGTCACTCAAAATCGGGATGCCTCTATATTCCGTACCATTGACAGGCCATGTTGCTTTCTCCTATCTGTTTTTTAAACTTTCACTACCTGCTGCTACTTATGTTTAAGTTCATTTGCAGCTTGTCTAGATACTGGAATGGTGTGGGCCTAATTGGAAAAAGGGATAGGTACATGAAATATACCTCAGTAAACACTCTAGGCCTCACTCCCTCCAAACAGCCCTGACATTAAATCAATAGCACCCACGTTTAATAATTAAGTCTCCTTACCAGCATCCAGCTCAGTCATTTAATTAATAGCATTAACATTTACTAGATTTATTTTCCTTAACCTAACCTAACATTAAATTAATAGCATTTACATTCAATAAAGAAACCCCCCCCCCAAAAAAAAACGCCTGCCCCAACATTGAATAAATAGCCACCTTTCTTACCAAACTCAGCCCTGTGTTCAATTATTAACCTTCAATCTGCACTGCAATTAAATAAATATACACTACCATGGTGATCTATTAGATTAAGCACCCCCGTCAACTAAAGTGCCCCACCATCACGACACCAATAAATTAATATTTCCCATCCACTGTTAAATGACTAGTCCTTACCATCACCATTAAATAGGCCACTCATCCCCAAGCCACATTACATAAAAAGCTTCCTTCCCCTAACATTTACCTTCTTCCGCAACCAGCCCCGTCGTCAGATTCTCTCTAACAAGTAATCACCCACCCCCATTTCTGTCCACCAATATTACCTCTTAAAAACAAATTACACAAATAAATGTTTCGAGATCCAGTGGTAAATGTTTTAAGCATCGGTTTCTGTAAGTTGCCGGATATTAGCGACTTTGCAAGGGAGATTTAAAGTGCAATGGTTTTCAAGGTAAAATTTGCATTGAAAGCGATTGCCGTTTTAGATTTTCTCTGCAAAGTTGCCGATATCCGGCGACTTGCAAAACCTGATGCTTATTATATTTACCCTTCAGAGTAAAAATGTAGGCTTGAACAATTCAACATAATAAATAATAAATACATTGATGAGGTAATCGCACACATAGTAAAATGACAAAAATATCCAATCTATGCTGAATCTGTCTCCTCCATCTGCGAAAAACATCAAAACTTTGGTTACCTAAGCATCCCTCTTAAAATAAAAAGCCAAAACAAGCCAAATCAGATATTTGTATGTCAAATTCTTTATATAGAATTGAAATAAGTACATATAATACCTAATAGATTAACTTATACTGGTAATACCTCCATAAAACCTATTAAATAAAAAAAAACATTAATCAAATGGCAGAGAGAAACATATTAACATCCAAGCTGACATAACATACAAAGGAATGTATTACCACTCAACAATTGTGAATAGGACCATGATTAAGACTACCCTCTATATTTTCCTGTATTGTTTTGCACTCAGTGAATATGATGTCTGATAACAAATCAAAACAAAATTTGCATATTTTGTAAAATGGTATTATTCAGCAATTTGTTTACAAAACACACTGCAATGCCAAATGTATGTGGATACTCTATATAATTTGTGTATTTGGCCAATTTAGCCACATCCATTGCCAACAGGTACATAAGATCAAGCATACAGCAATGCAAAAAGTTAAATATTAGCAGTAGAATGGTCATACTGAAGATCTCAATATAAAACTGTTATAGGTTGCAACCTTTCCAACAAGTCAGTTTGTCAAATTTGTGTACTGCTAGAGCTGCCATGGTCAACTGTAAGTGCTGTTATTGTGAAGTGGAAACATCTAGGAGCATCAACAGCTCAGCCGCAAACTAGCAGGCCTCACAAGCTCACAGGACTGCTGAATGTTGTAGCACATAAAAAGTTCATAAAAAGTATCTGTCCTCGGTTGCAACGATCACAACCCAGGTCCAAACTGCCTCTGCAAACAATCTGAGCACCAGAACTGTTTGTCAGGAGCTTCATGGATTTAGTTTCCATGACTGAGCAGCCACACACAAGTCTCAGACCACCACACACAATGCCAATCATCTACTGGAGTGCTGTAAAGTACACCACCACTGGATTCTGGAACAGAGAAAATGCATTCTCTGGAGTTATGAATCACGCTTCACCATCTGGCAGTCTGACTGTCAAATCAGAGTATGGCAGATGCCAGGAGAACACTTCCTACCTGAATGTGTCAACTGTAAATTTTGGTGGAAAAGGAATAATGATATGTGACTGTTTTCCATGGTTTGGCCAGGACTCCTTAGTTCCAGTGAAAGGAAATTTTAAT
Organism: Mixophyes fleayi; assembly: GCF_038048845.1. Lineage (NCBI taxonomy): Eukaryota > Metazoa > Chordata > Amphibia > Anura > Limnodynastidae > Mixophyes > Mixophyes fleayi. The sequence goes on along the minus strand of NC_134406.1, from coordinate 222,886,932 downwards.
GTTACAGCATACAATCACATTCTAAATAATTGTTTGCTTCCAACTTTGTGGCAACAGTTTGGGGGTCCTTTCCACTTTCAGTGCACAAAGTGAGGTCCATTAAAAAATGGTTTCTTGAGTTTGATATGGAGGAGCTTGACTGGCATGCACAGAGCTCTGACCTCAACCCATTGAACTTCTTTGGAATGAGTTGGAATGTTGTCTGCCAGCCAGGCCTTATTGCCCAACATCAGCGCTCAACCTCACCACTGCTCTTTTGGCTGAATAAAATCCCCCCTGCACTGTTCCAATATCTAGTGGAAAGAATTACCAGATAAGTGGAGCCTTTTATGGCAGCAAAGGGTGGACCAACTCCATGTTAATGCCCATGGTTTTGGAATGAAATGTTCAACAAACGTATTTGGATGTGACATTCTTCTTCTTCTTCTTCTTCTTCTTCTTCTTATTATTATTATTATTATTATTATTGTTAACCTTTATTTATAGGGCATCATATGAGGTCCACAGAGTCATACAGACAACAAGACAGTACATGTTATAACAGGGCAATACTGTAAACAAATAACACTACAACTCTCAACACAGCTAATGATAGCCTGGATGAGTAATGGAGTGCAAGGGGTATATTCAGCAAAAGATTAAACCTCTGCCCATTAGTGTGAGCACAAATAACAGATTTAGAGACCCTGAAAGAGGTGTGAAGACAATGGAGGAGCATATTCAATAGGCAGAGAGTCCAAGGAGGAGGTGCAGTGTGTAGCTGGTGAGCAAAAGTTATAGGTAATGAAAACAGGAGAGAAAATGCCCTACTGACCAGAGGTTACAATCCAAATGGAAAAGGATAGACAAATGGTTGACACATGGGGTGAGACAGTTTAAGTGTGAGAGATGGAGAATAAAAGAGAGTAAGGTATACTACATAGTGAAATAAGTGAAGAACTATTAGGCTGTCAGGATTCCCAATTTGAAAACCACAGAGAGAGTGTAAGTGAAACAAAGTGGTTTATTATTACACAAGTTATACAGGTTAGGGATACAATAAATGGTAAGGCATTAAATACAAATCAGCAGAATATGGCAGATATAGCAAGGATTACTCAGGAAGCCACAGATGAAGAGGATGGTCAATAGTAATATAGTCCAAAGAAGCAGTGCTGAGAAGTCGGAGAACCCACGGGTGTCAGGATACCTGGCTTACTCTGGAGACATGAGGCACCGGATGAGTCACAGGTGTCAGGCATGCAGGTTACTTGGACTCTGGAGGCACACGTCACTGGGTGATTCACAGGTAGCAGGACTCCAGGTAACTCGGGAGGCATAAGCAAGCTGAGAAAGTGTAGTGGCCTGCAGGGTGGAGTACTCGGGGGTCCAAGAAGGCAGACAGCCAGTAGACTGGATCAGACACAGAGGTGTCTGGATATGCCACAGACTGTAGGTGCTGTATTGCTAGTGGTGCAATGGAATACAAACACAGGAGCTGGATATACCACAGAGTGTAGGTGCAGGATTGCTACTGGTGCAATGGAATGCAGACACAGTAAAGCAGAAGGGTAAAAAAAAGCCAGGGGTCAGCCACACGGTCCACCATGATACTAGGTTGAAGACACAACAAAACCTGGTCATCATCATAAGATGAGGAGCAAATCAAGGAGCCAAACAGATGTCAAAACCAGAAAATCAATCAGGATACATTTACAAAAAAAACAAAACAGCAGTAGTAAAGGCAACAAGGATGCTAGGACAGGAAGGCTTTTATAGATATAAATTGATATTTATGTAAAGTTTAATGTATTGATTACCAAATTGCAACACAAATAATGGAAACATACAATTTATATATACATTTTATATATATTTTTACAAAATTTTGTACCACAAAGTTGTTGAACATTATTTCACCACAAAGGGTTCCTGAAATGAAAATGCAAATTGTACAACTATATTCTGACCCTGTGATCAAAAAGTAATTCATTATATTAAGTAATTACTATTTTACAGCATTTTGGTAGGTCTTTCATCTTTCATATCTTTCATCTTTTAAAACTACTAAAGCCATTAAGAATATTAAACATAGTATTTCAATAGATTTTGAAAAAGCAGACTAAGGAATTTTTCCAACGAGACAGCTTTTCTCATTTTGGATGAAATATAACATTATATTTAATAGAATTGTATAGTTAGAAAAGGTGTAGTTTCTCCTAATTTTGCCAATTTTTCCCCATAAAACAGACTTCTAAAACTTTAAGTAGTTCAATATGCTAAACACATGTAAAATTAACTTTTGTAAACTAATAAATAAATAATTATTTCCAAGGAAGCAGAAGCAACTTGATAATTAGTAGGTCATAAAGAGGGAAACCTCCATGGTCCTTAAGTGGCTCATGGTGTTGTCACATTAGAATCATGAAGCATTTGGAGCTATTTTCTTATATGTTTCACTTTAAAATATCTACGGTATTATTAACTTAAGGAGGACATTAAACCAATAAAAAAAATAGGTAGACTAGTTTCACCGAATTCACATTGTATTATATTAAATTGCTTCGATAATTCTATGTAACAGTTGTTTTCTGAAATGATTTCTCTCTATAGTTTTTATTTCTAATTATGTATTTTTCGCCATAGTTTGTGTCTATTTTACAGTATTATTAATATTATTGTTACTATTGTTGTGACAGGAACATACAAGATAGGCAAAATAAGTACAGATGCAAAACAATATGGTAGGTAGGTCCCTGTTCATGACACAGCTTACATTCTAATGGTAAAAGTGCACAGCCAAGACAAGGAGAGGTAAGTGTGTACCAGTAATATAGATGGGAGTCAACATTGAACAGGGTATTTTATTATTATTTTCCAATGCATTGCAAGCAGGTTGCAAGAAGAGGATTCTTCCAGTGGCAGCATGCTTCGATACCATGGGTATACTGACAAATGTAGTTCAACAAGTGACAGCATGCTTCAATGGGATGGATATGCTGGCACTTGTAGTTTTACAGTGTCAGTATACATAAACAGTTTAGGGATGCCATGGATTGTTGGGACCTGTAGTGCACCAGAATAAACATGCTTTTATCTATTTTTAACATATATTGTCTCAAACTGGTAGTTCATACTCACGCTAATGATTATTGAAAAATGTACAGATTATCTGTTTTGGGACCTCCAAGGATCTCACAGAATCCCAACCTTTATTCTCTTTGAAATGCTGGTTGGGCAACTAAATATCTATAAAGATGCAGATATTAAGGGAGTAAAATTTTCACTTGTCTATGAAACACATCAAACCAATGCATGTTTCAAAATGTCAATGGTTCTTTGAACTTAAGTATGGCCATCACTGACAGATAATTTATAATGTCAAAGGCAAAATGGCTAGAGTCACCAGACAAAGAGGAAGGGGCAACAATTGAATGCACATTTTCTCTAGAAAGGAATGCGTGTGTTAAATAATATATATTGCAGATACCATTTACTCAGGGTTTACTATTAAAATTTTATCTTCATGACAAGATGAACTGTCATGAGCACAATCACAGGACCTTATATTTGTTTTAAATAAAGACTATGCTTAAAATATTGCAAATATCGTACCTTATGTTGGGCAGCATTCAGTGTTTCTATTGTGGGCTGGTATCCCCCCATAACTGCTAAATTTGAGAATGTGATCAACACAAATCTGATTGAGAAACATCAGGCTGTGTATGATGATTTCACTGACAAGGTGTTTCACTATCCACATATTTTACACTGTTAACTGTTTTTATACTTAAAAATGTTAATCCCACTTACAGCCTGGTACACTGGAAACTCTCTGAGGGTCGATCAGCTGGTTGACTTCACTTTCTGTTAAAAAGCAGTGATGGTATATGCAAATTAAACACTTCTTACAGGAGCTGGGTCGTGAAAATGTACTTCACAGAAAGCCAACTCCATCCATTTGAGGACCTATGCTCCCTTTCTGACAATAAAGATTTTTATAATGGCAAAGATGCGCTGCTCATGGTTATGACTAAGTGGTACAGATACCATAGTCTCCCTGACAAAATGTCTCCAAGTATCCCATCCATTTTTTTTTGGGAGATGCCACTTTGCAATCGGTGCCCCATTTTATATTGGATGGGAGAGTGCACATATGGCTTCCTTTTAGCAACATGTTAATAATGTGACCACTCAAATACTTGGCACTAAAGTGCTTCTCAACCCAGGCTTCTGGCTTCTCTTCACACCACAATCCTTATTTCCACATATTAGAAACATTTAAATAATGTGGCAAAAGCCATAATACCAATACAGCAAAAATCTGACAGAACTTCTTCTATATCTGAATGGTTCAACAGAATAGATTTATATATGTATACGGAGGATCTGATCTCTTCAGTACAAGACAAGTTCACTGAATTGACAGCTTCATGGCTAAGTTGGCTCACGTCCCATCACTCACGTACACATCTTTTGAAGTACATGCTATTTGGATGTTTAATCCATTCTCTATGCATAATGCTGTGATCTATTGCCCCCCTGGACCATACCAACAATTTCTTCAACATTTTTCTGCTTGGCTCCCTCACTTGTTATCTTCCGACATCCACATCACCATCATGGGTGATTTCAATATCCCTATTGATAATCCAAGTTTCAATTCTGCTTCCAAATTCTCTTTCTAACCTCCTTCCTCGGCCTCTCCCAGTGGGTTGATTTCTCTTACTAATCGGGATGGCCATTGCCTTGATCTTGTTTTCTCCAGACTATGCTCATTCTCTGATTTTTTAAACATTTCTTTCCCCCTCTTAGATCAACGCCTTATTAGCAACATGCTTACCTGAACTCTCTACAGAGACTTCTAATTCCCCTGGATATCTCTGCTGCATTTAACACTATTGACCACTCTCTTCTCATTCAAACACAACAATCCCTAGGTCTTCAAGACACTGTCCTATCCTGGTTCTTATCCTAACTATCTAATCACTCTTTTAGTGCTCATTTCTCTGGATCGACCTCTGCTCCGCTTCCTTTATCAGTTGGAGTACCACAAGGTTAAATACCAAGTCTTCCGATGTTCTCTATCTATATTACTTCTCTTGGAAAACTAACAAGCTATTTTGGATTTCAGTATCATCACTATGCAGAAAATACCCAAATTTATCTATCTGCTCCTGATCTCACACCATCTGTGTTCTGACTGTATCTCTGCCATTTCTTGTTGGATGTCGCCAACTCAAACTCAATCTTTCAAAAACAGTTAATAATATTTCCAACAGCCAATAGAAGTTACTTGCCTGACATTTCTATTTCTGTTGACAATATTACCATAAATCCCGCCCCGCAAGCTTGCTGCCTAAGTGTAATGCCCTACTCACAACTATCCTTTTTTCCCCACATCGGCTCTCAGAATACGTACATATCTCACACAAGATGCTGCTAGAACTTTAATTTATGCACTCATTATCTCCGGCACTGACTATTGCACTATTGCAATTCCATTCAAACTGGTCTTCCCTGAATCAGACTCTCACCCCTACAATCTATTTTGAATACAGTGGCTAAATTGATTTTCCTTGCAAATTGTTCTTCCTCTGCTGAGGTACTCTGTCAGTCTCTACTTTGGAAGCCTGTTATTTACAAAATCCAATATAAAATTCTTCTACTGACATACAAGGCCATCAACAGAACTGCACCAACATACATCTCATCACTTGGCTCAAAATATCTCTCAGCTCGACAACTCTGTTCTGCAAAAGATCAGCGTCTCTCATGCACTCTCATTACATGCTCCCATTCCCGGTCACAGGACTTTTTGTGGAATTCCCTCCCTCGCACATTAAGACTTTCCTCTAGTCTACAAACATTCAAACGTTCTCTGAAAACCCGCCTCTTCAGGCTTATAGCATTCCTCAACAACCCTCTTAACCTCACTCGGTTACCCTATTACAACCCTTTACACAGTTCACACAAGACAAGAACCCTCTAATCCTCTGACCAATATGATATATGTGACTGATATAGCCCAGTAAGCACTTTTACCTTTGCACTCTGGCTGGACCAATATATACGCATATGTAGCACTTAACCTCATGTTTCAAACTCCCATTGTTCCATAGAGTGTAAGCTTGCAAGAGGGGCCTTCTCACCTCTCTGTCTGTATTACTCTGTATTACCAAGTTTTGCTTTATTACTGTGTTTCAAATTGCATTTTTTTGCAGACCCCAACTCTCTAGGGAATCCAGCCCTGTGCTGGCCAGCCTGGGGCTGTGTGTAATTATGGTAAGAGGACCCATGCTATAGTGCCACCAGCCCTAGCTGGCAAAGCCTAGGGCTTGGTGGAGGAGAAACTGGGGACCCCACGCTGTTTGTTCCCCCAATATAGTTTAATGCTATAGCCTCACATATGGAGAATAAATACCTAACCTCTTTTAAGCATTCATTATCTAGCTTTGGCAATAAGTCAGGTAAATAACTTTCTAATTTATTAAGGCGGCTGATATGGTTTGGTACACTGGATTCTTGGATCTGCCCAATCTTTGCGCTACTCCCAGCATGACAGGCGGATGGTATTCACCGCAAGATGATTTGGACTTAGTGGCATCCGCCCGCAGGTTGTGGCCCCTACCAAGAGTGTCAGGCGAGATCCTAGGGGAGTAAATAGTAAGATGTTATATAGAGACACGATGGAAGTGGATGGAATGTAAGCTCTTTAGTCAAGTAACAGGGTGAAGACAGATACAGAGTGAACAATACAACTAGCGGGTAAATGGAGGCAAATGTAGCTTGAACAATACAGCCTGTAGTGTAGTGGCACAAAAGATAGAGGCAGCGTGAACAGTCCAGCCAGCAGGGTCACAGGGCCAAGTGCAGCTTGAGCGATACAGCCTGTAATATAATGACACAATGAAGATAGTTGCAGCACGAACAGTCCAGCTGGCAGAGTAACGGGGACAAGTGCAGCTTAGGCATTTGGGCCCATAGTATAGCAGCACAGCGAAGGCAGGTGCAGCGTGAACAGTCCAGCGAGCAAGGTAACTGCAGCTTGAGCAGTATAGCGCGTAATACAGTAAAGCCAGTACCTTCCTCCTTCCTCTCTGCTCTGTTTGCACTGAATGTTGGGTGTGACATCATCACGACACAGGGGACTTGTGGCAATGTAGTGCGAGGTAGGTGGTGGCTAATTAATGGGTGTAATTTTGTTTGTGGGGGTGATAGTGGGGCAATTTCATAGTGGGGACTATTAATTTAAGAGGGGGTGGTTTGGGGGCTAATGAATGTGGGGGTGAGTTTGGGGAGAATGAGGTCTCTTTATTAAATGTGAGTATGAATTATTATGGCAGTGATGGTTGCGGAAAATAGGCATATTTATGAAATGTAAATACTATTAATTTATTGCTGGGGCTGTTTGCATGGAGGGAAATAGGTTTATTTAATAAATGGGAATACTATTTTAATGTTGGGTCTGGAGGAAGACCTAATTATTACTCATGGGTGCTATTGATTTAATGCCGGGGCTGGTTGGAATTTTTCCAAATATGGCTCCCAACATTCCAGGACCCAGACATGCCCCAACTAAAGAAACCTGCAGCCATAGGTGGTGAAAGTGACAAGAACACATACTAGAGAGCAAGATAGTCTGTGAAATGTTGTTTTTCTAGTGGGACAATCCCAATTTTTGGTGAGTGTTCTGCCCAATGTAAGGGACAGGCCAAGACTGTGAACTCTTTTTGTACACACTGCATTCTTTATATACTACTCTATGGTGCTAGATGTCCTGAAAGTCAAGAGTGCTTGGACATATGTCGGCGAGCGGCCACTGCACCCTTGTGGCAATGGTGTACACAACGATGCAGGTTTTTTTCTGTAGGAGGGTGGCCTAGCGCTTTTCACCTGTTAACCACGCCCCAATGATGCATAGCCACGTCCACAATTGTTCGAACACAAACACTACTACTTTAGCTGTGGTGCAAATTTTTTTTACATGCTAAACTATAAGGGGGCCCCTTGAAGTTGTTGTACCAGGGCCGTGAATCCCTCTTTGCAGCCCTGCATGTAGTCAATGTACAGTAAGGATGTGCCAAGTTTAAGCACATGCAGCATCATCCAGCATCGTTCAATTCAAGCTTTGGGCATCTCAAACTTACGTGTTTTCCGGCTGTATCACTTGCACCAGCTACAGGTCTGGTTTAATTTCCGATTACTAGTAATGACAGTTGCGTATGCAAACTGAAACTTGTTTGCAATCAGGAGCAACTGTAAAAATGCATTTAATGCACAGTACAAATTAATAGCAAACTAATAAATGGGTTTTTTTTTCAATGCATGCTTTCGTGACTTTATACTCCACATACTGTAACGAGCTGTGGCGGTACTCACAGCCGCCGTGGCTCGCTTCCTGCCCTCTCCGGCGTCCCGGCCGCCACCATGACAACCGGGACGTCCCCTCCTCCCAACTCTTGACCGTTGCCAAGGCAACTTACTTTGTAAACGATGGTCACCTCAGTCCGCTTCCGATGTCCCAGCTGCGATTCGATCCCAGCAGATCAGCAGCCGCAACCCTTGTCACATCCAACCACGTCCCTCTAAGAAAGAGACAGAGATTACGGCCGTGCCTACCAGGAAAGGGCTGTCCGAGAACACGGCAATGAACAAGGACACTCTCAGTCCAAGGTCACTTGCCGCCTCCTCACTTTGCTCTCGCAAAGGCACGGGGGACTACAGGCACTTGAGACCAGGATCAGTCCCGTCTCAAGTGCTTCGCACACCACTCGATGAGGGTCCAACCGAAAGGGGGAATCGAGCGTAATACTCACCGGGACACTCCCACTTCCGATCCGGTTTTCCTGCACCTCCCGACACCTGCGGATGACAAGGAACACACAGCCTCCCTCTGCACTCTCAGTGAGACTAAGATGGGCACCCACAACGCTAAACTAACTACAACAGCGACCCGACCCTAACAACACTCTAATGGTCGGCAACGCAACTAAGTCAAACAACTATAACTAACTAGGTGTGGTGCACTAATGGAACTCACTAAGCACTACGGGGAACACCAGCCGGTGTTCACAGACTATACCGGAGAGCGGTTCCTAACCCCCTCACCCAGGTCTAACCAAGGAGACTGTCTCCTTACTATGGGGTCACCCACGAACCCTAAGGACCGGCTGAACCAAGCCCGACTGAGGCTCAATGGAACAGCCCACTAACCCTGGGGCCGACTGCTGCACGGAACAGCCGATCGAATCTGAACCGCCCGACTGCCTGTACCCGGGTATCGAACACATGTCCTTATACCCGGAACCACAAGATAACCTGCACGGAACTTGGGCTTAGGCCCCCTCAACCAGAACCACGGGCCACCCCTGGAACTGCGTTGAGCTGTGCTGCACTGCCACTGACTCTCTCACCCCCTCTGGATACTAGTGTGACCCTAGGGACCTAAGAGATGGGAAAATTACATGTGTTCTTCCCTGACTATGTGTAAGCTGGTAACTACACTTGTCTCCACAGTACGGGTTAGTACAGAACAACACAGGAAACAAGAGCCTACCTTTAATGGGGGCCTGACGTCTTGCCCCTGGAAACAATTATGTAGCACACCCCAAAATACAGTAATACAGACAATACTCGCCGCACAGACAGAATAAATAGAGTAATACAGTACTTTGTACGCTACTCACCAGAGCACACAGCTGCTAGCCAGCCAGCCGGTTGCTACAGCACCAACAGGAGCCTCCGCTCTACTTTACCTCCTAACGTTAGTGTGCTCACCTCACACAGGGCCGTGCCCTACACTCACAAGGCTCTCACGCATCTAACACACCACCAGGTCCTTCTGCCCTACACACCATGGGCCTCTGCCCAGCTACATACAAAGCCTTGTGCTCTGTCTATGGGCCTTAGCCCCCTCTCTACCTCAGGGCTCCGAGCCCACTAACTAGGGCCTTGTGCCCTGCTACCTAGGGGCACTAGCCCCTGCCTACTGAGGCCTTGTGGCCTTCCTATCTAGCTACTAGGGCCTTGTGCCCAGTCTACAGTCTATGGGCTATCAGCTCCCCTGCCAAGGCCCTGTGGCCTTTGGTATGGCCTCTAGGCCACTACCTAACTAAGGGCCTTGTGCCCTTTTACACCTGGGGCTCTGAGCCCCCCTTGCCTGGCTAACTAACAGGGCCTTGTGCCCTTTTACCACTTTGTGGCCTTCTGGCCCACTACTTAACAAGGGACTATTGCCCAGGTCCCTGGGCCTTGTGTCCCTAATTTACTGCTCCACGGGCCTTGTGCCCGACCATGGCCACGGGCCTAGTTCCTGACCTGACGCTGAGGCTACTTACCTGCTCCGCGCAGCTTTCCACGCCGTCTTCTTCCTTCTCCGGATCTTCCAGACCCTCCAGCCGGCGGCACCTCTTCTCCTCTTCAGCGCGGGTCTTCCTGCTGCTCTGGAGGCGGGGGCGCTCTCAGCCCTTACAAGGGCTCCCCGCCGATGATCTCTGCTCCTGCGGCTTGCTTGAAGTCTTCGGGCGGCAGGGTAGCTCACAGCCCTTACATGGGCCCCCTGCCGCCGCTGTCGCTGCTCCTGTTGCTGGACGTGTAGTAGTAGAGACGTCCTCCTTCCTCTCCGCCGACGGACTTCTGCCAAAATGGCACCGGCCGGCAACTTATATAGTCACCGGTGCGGCATCATCACTAGGTGCCGCCGCGAGAGCTGATTTGCTCGCTGCAGTACCAATCTTTCAAATGGCCGGGCGCGAGCCACGATTGGCTCGCGTATCCGGCCACTGATTGGCCAGCGGAGAAAGGTGAGCCCTGATTGGCTCATCCTTCCTCCGCTGACAGGACCTGGAGGAGAGAAGTCATACTCACCACCTCTGGAGCGCTGGAGGGGTAAGTCACTTCTTTCTTCTTTTTTCACCCTCTTGCTGGGCACCGCCATCAGGGGACTCTTGCGATGCCGGACATCTTCGCCCTCTTCACAGGCACCAGCTCCAGGGACATCTCTACACAGGTATGAGTTAAAGAGAAGACTGCAAGGGGAGATTTTATTGGATAGGGCCAGCACTTGAATTTCACCATTTTCAGCATTTGAACTGAACCTGACCCAACCCATCTTCAATCTACATTTCTGTTAGCTCTACTATGCAAATCATCATCATCATCATCATCTATTTATTTATATAGCGCCACTAATTCCGCAGCGCTGTACAGAGAACTCATTCACATCAGTCCCTGTCCCATTGGAGCTTACAATCTAAATCCCCTAAGACACACACACACACACACACACACACACACACACACACACAGACAGACCAAGAGAGACTAAGGGCAATGTAATAGCAGCCAATTAACCTACCAGTATGTTTTTGGAGTGTGGGAGGAACCCGGAGCACTCAGAGGAAACCCACGCAAGCACGAGGAGAACATACAAGCTCCAAACAGATAAGGCCATGTTCGGGAATTGAACTCATGACCCCTGTGCTGTGAGACAGAAGTACTAACCACTAAGCCACAGTGCTGCCCACACAACAATCCTTGGGGCCTCACACCAATCCTATGTTGGAATCTTTTCATATTCTGTTACATCCTTTTCTCACCACAATGAAGCCTTTGCAAAATCATGTTGTTTCCATCATTAATATAATAAAATGTCTCATATTCACATCTACCTCATGGCAAAAAGCTAATACATTTCTCATTTAATTATAGCAGTTCCAGGTAGATTTCCAAGACGCGCACCTCTTCCATTCATTCTGAATAGAACTGATTTAACTAACACTACAACTACAACATTTATTAGTTGCCTATTTCGCATAGGGTTCCATTAGAGCTTCTGATTCCCACTTGGTTTTTACTCTACAATGCTGATCCTGACAATATCTCTTCTCCGTAGATGGTTATAACCTAAATTTGTATGTACTAATACAATATAATTTTATATGAGGTTCTGTGATAAAAGTTCATTCATTTTCAATTATATTTTGAAACATATTTTCCTTTGTAAATCCAAATTAATAGCACAGTCATCTTTTCCTCTCTTTCTTACAACACACTCGGCAAATCCTAAACTGTGGCGAGCAACTTACAAATTCTTAATAAGAGTCTGCAAATCGATATAATCAAAGTGGTTTGCTAGTTCGGGTATTCACTGTCATCATCATCATCATCATCATCATTAGCAACATCATCATCATCTGTTACTTACACTTGCCCCTGACAAAATAAAACCACTTTTTCAGCCCTATCTGCGACTAAATCTCAGTTTAAATCCATACGCAATTAATTGAAAATGCCCTTTACTGTACATTACCTATGTTATGAAAATAACAATTAAGTAATGCAAATAGATGGCCGCTTATTAATTTAATTAGTTGATCTAGCATAGCTGCAATGCTAGGAAATGAAGTACTATAAGCTGGAGGTCGATCCACAATCAACTAATCAAAACCGGCTACATTGTGCTGTTGATTATCATCCGCTAGTTTAATTCACTAGTAGGAAAATACACAAAACAAACAAAATCCTTGCCTGTCTGGTGTTAGGAACTCCCAAGCCAGTACAGTGAAACTCGGGGACTACTCTGAAGGCCCGGTATTCGCTGGAGCCCCTAGTGGTGGGGACAGACTTGGCTGCGGGCCGACCGAGGGTCGAGTAACGTAAACTGACTTGAAGGAGAACCCAGGAGTGGAGTGATTGGCAGGCCGAAGTCAGGAGGAGATCCAAGGTCAAAAGGTCACTAGCACGGGTACGAAATCCAGGGACAGGCGAAAGGTCAGGTGCACAAGCGAAAGGAGAAAAATCTGGAGTTCAGGCAAATGGTCAGGGTAAGAAGCGAGGGTTCAATGGTCCAGAAACAAGCAGAGGTCATACACGGGTCATCAGTCAACGGTAATAATAATCAAACAGGAAGAACAAGCAGGTAGCAGAACTGAGGACAGAACGCTATAACCGGCAGCGAGGCTGCAGACCTCACTGCCTTAAATACCAGTATCAGACAATCAGAGCTTAGCTCTGATACTAGTCACAGCCCCTGCCTGATTGCGCCAGACTGCGCATGTGCCCTACAATCTAGTGCGCCCAGAGTGCCTAGGCAAACCTCCCGGCGTCCGGCCATTGCCCTGGCAACGGTCGGGCCGGATTTCCGGAAGTGACGTCCTGGTCGCCATGGCAACGGCCGGGACGTCTGAACACACAGGAACTGAGTCGCAGCGGTGCCCGTTGCCGCCGCGGCTCGTGACATCTGGCTTCTATCTAATACACATGAACTCCCTCTCTGAAGTGAGGGACTTACAGATCACAAAATGCAGTATCTCTCAGGAGCTATCTGACCTCCTCCAGGTATTGAGAGACTGAATGGACGGCCTAGTAGCCTTTTAACAGCACTTCATTATGGAAAACTCCTGATTAATAGCAACTTGCTAACTGGATGTAAAACATAACATGGGCCTTATGAATGGAGCCTGCCCTTCTCCATACATTCATACCCCAGGGGTCCATTTACTGGTTCTTCCTACAGCTGAACAAACTCTTGGAAAGCTTTTTCCCACACACAAACAATATATATATATATATAGTGTATCCATTACAACTCTTCAGGAGCTATAAAGTATGCGCTGCTTAATTACGTGAACATGTCCTTACTGTTTTATGCTCACCCATCACTTCCTTACCTTGTATCATTTCTCCAGGATTAGTGAAAAAGTTGCATTCATGCGAGTTGCATAAATGGGTGTAAATTCGCTATATCTAAATAGCACATTTCAGCAAATGCAGTAGTAAGAATTAAAATTACCTGACATGTTTCTCTGTGGCTTCAATCTTATCAAAGGCATTTCCTCAATCTTCAAGAGGTGGCATTCAAATTATAATCCTGTCAATATTGGTCATTTGTCTCCTACTGAATATAAATGTGTTGGTCTCTTTTTGGTCTTAGATTCCATGCAACAATGTTACAACAAATAATTTTTTGACTTATAAATTAAAGATATTGTTACATAATACATAACAAGTTTCAAAATAAAATAAAATAAAGTAATTTTGTCTTGTGTTTAAATTCTTATACAATATATAGCCTTCTGGCTGTCATATTCGTTGAACAGTATTTATAGCTAAAACCAAACTGTCAGAGAATTTAATTGGCTAACTTTATGAAGCTATATATTGATAGTGTCAATGACATAAAAAGTTCATTATCGTAATCACATATAAAAGATTAGTAATGATGATAATGCATGAGAAACATGATTTGTTATAAAATAGTGCCTAAAGAACACACGTATACCAAATGTTTCAGACCATATAATTATGCTCAGTGATCTGATGTATCATCATTGGCATCATAATGTTGCTATACATAGTGGGACTGCTACTGCTGTAAACTGTGTATATTGAGAATCCAGACTTTGGGCCACTGCTTAGCCTTAAATTTTTATATGAAATATTTGCAATCAAAAAATGATTTTCTTAGTTCAAAATTATTGAAAAATAATATTAAGATTAAACTGAATGATCGCAGATAGCTTAAATAAGTATCAATAGATCAACACAAATTAGCATAAAACAATGGTGCTCTACCTATTAACACAATGCTTGTATACACTCAATAACACTCCCTTATATGTGTAATTGGCTGTCAGCCTTAAAAGATTCAGATGGTAAGTCTAGTAAGTATAGTAATCTAAAAAAAAATGGGGGGAGTTCGAAGAAACAAGGTGCTTGATAGTGAAGTAATATTGGTATATTTAGGCCAATAAGACAAGATGATTAGTTGTATGCATACTATATATGTATATGTGTATAAGAACATCATTGCCGTTATTCCAAGTCACAGCAGTGGCAACATTTACTCAATCTTTTAACTCTGAACAAGGGTACCGAAAATGGAAATATAGATAACCAAATATAGTGTAATAGTTTGGTAACTCAATAGTGCAACACCCAAATAAAATGCATGTGTCTACCAGAAAGAATATGAATAATGTCAGAACAGTTTGCCATCTGTTTAAAATAGCGCGCATGCAATGGAAAAAAGGTTTACATGTAATGTCCTCAACTCATATTTAAAAATATTATGGATAAATACATACCATAGGCAATCCAATAATAACATGAATATCTATCTCAAATCTCTCATATATATGGTTTCATTAAAGCCCTATGGATGCAAAGTCCTAAAATGATGTATCCAGAAGTAGTTCCTAAGCCACAGTCTGCCAAATGATCACTCCCTCTTTCTGTTAGGGTAAAGTATTCAATTGCCGAAACTCTGATATTTTGTACATTTATTTGATGGCAGTGGTAGGAAGGACATGTGGCCCATCTTTAATATTGTAAATCCCATTTAGATTTAAAAAAAGATATATTACATATACATATCCATATGATTACATTGTCCACTTAAAAGACATCAGGATAAGGACCCTGCCAGTGGGGTTAATGATGAGCACAAATTACCCATCAGCCACCAAACAAGAGGAGAGTAAAGAAGAGTGCACTTGTAAACCAACAAGTAAGTGTCAGCCCTGTGACAAGTGAGCAAAAGAATCACCCATAAAGCTAAAGGAGAGGTAGCAATTATTTACACAAACTACATGTGTGCACCACTTCACTTCACCTGCCTCATCTCTTCTACAGATGTTTTATCTTTATCACACCTGCATGTGCAGAGATGCCTGTTTGCCCACATTGACCCATATACCTTGTGTAAAGAGAAACTGAGCTAAGACTGAATCACTAGATAGGTGTCATGAACAACACACTACCATACCACACACAGTCGAGTAGTGCTTACATCAGTCCATCATTTCTCCTAATGTAGGCCCTTGATATATTCACATGATCTTTCCACACTTTTAGTACTCCCTGTTGGCCTTGTTACATTGTTATTCAAATCTGCTTTTCAAAACAATATTTAATTGTAGGCTGTTTTATGGTCAGTGGTTATGGCTGGTTCACAAGGGCTGAAACAGAGGAGGAATAAACTTTGAACCGTCGATGGTGATAACCAATGGTTTATACTTTACATTCTATGGATATGGACTTGACTGAACTGTCCAAAATACACATGTGCCTTTTGTATTGATTGACACATTACATTTACATTTTAAGACATAGAGAACAAAGTTGGCTCATCATTTGTGTAACTGCATGTTTCTGTTGTTGTCAGTGTATGTTTGTTTATCCTCCCTTTTTTATAGTACTGCAGAAAACATTGGAATATTATAATAAAGGACTAATAATAATAATAATAGTACTGGTATTATTTAAATATACTATATTTTAATACTAATGGTTCTAATAATTCATCCCCAAGCTCTTCTAAACTCTTATTAGATGTGATATATAATTATATCAACTTTGATTCTAATTAAACAAAAGGTAGTTGTTTTGTCCTTGTGCTGGTAACCTATATATAGGAAATAGATTATTAGACTACAGTGGAAAATTCCCTTGTAAAAGAAAACAATTCGCCTTTGTGTCTATAGTCCCTGAAAACATGTATAGGTTATCATAAGGTAAATGGCCGCTGGTTACCAAAACCATTTATAGGTTATCGTATATTTCCTTGAGAATGCACTGATTTAAGAGTTTACTTCAAAGCCAACTCAATTTTGTTGGATTGAAAGATTGTAGTACAGAAATCACTGAGAGGAAATTAAATAATCTTATTTACAATACCTTAGGCACTTGACAAGTCTGTAGATATTGTGATTTGTCTCTCAGCAAATGTCAAGCTTTCTATTTCCATAGCAACACTGAGAAAAGGTCATTTTTATGGTATAGGTGTTCACGCATCCGCTCAGATATGAAGACGCAGTGTAATATCTTAAAATTATTAACATGTGAAACATCAAACTCGTGCTTTATTTGTACAATCCTCATTGCTTGTAAGGGCAATAGAAAGTATTTACTTTTATGCGCTTTGATAAATGGAAAAAATACTATCATTTATGTAGACCACCCAAAGGTAGGCTAACAATCATTTATTGTGTTCTATACATCTCCCTAATGGGTTAGTATTGTAAACCTGTAAAAGTATGAGAATTTCTGGTAAAGCTAGTGCTCCAAATTTAGCGAACAGGTTTTCCCCTAAAAGTTCAAGGGCTGTTTGCACCGAAAGGGCTGTTTAAAACAAAAACACAGTTGCTGTCAGTTCTTTTCCTTACTATTGCAGATCTATATGTGTCTAGAAAAATAAAAGTATTAGATATTGGTTCATATTATGATATAAATATTTAAACTTGTAACCCAGCCTCAAATCTCCTCATTTCTACAAGTGTCTACACTCATACCTATGCTTCTGACAACACCAAAATGCAAATAAATTCATGTTCATATTTTATTACATTTCAAGATGCTAAAATGTAATAGAAGGCTGTTTTAAACCACACTCAAGAGCTAAAAAAAACCCCTTTAGGCAATATTTAGAAACAAAATAGAAAATAACTAAGACAACACTCGACTAAACCCGTATTCTCCTGGATACCTTCATCATCAGGAAATATAAGCAGTAGTGACTGAGGAAGTTGAGATCCCAACTGAGAAATGTGATTTTGCTAAGCTGACGCCATCTTGTTGCCTTATAGCCATTTTGTTCTGTTATAGCTTAATTACAAATTAGATGCACCTGTTTTGTAGGAGTAATTTATTATTTGCAAGACTATGCTTATAACCTTGGACATAGCAGACAGGAGATAAGCCAACCCCCTGTGGAGTTTTCCTGTGTGATAATGAGAGAATATAGTAACATCTGTGTGAAGAGAGCATGAGTGGTTAAAACCTTTTGGGGCGTAGTTTTCTGTAATATGTGCTTTTTGCTATATGGATAGGGATTTGTAACTAATAAAGCAGAGTTTATTGTACACTCAAACCATGCAGTGTATTTAATTCTCTCTTCAGCTGATGAGCTCATAACTGATAAACTGACACTTACAGGTGAACAATCTGATTTAGATTCGACATTACCTGTCTCAACATTTGCCTGGTTTTAGATGCAACAGCAGTAGGAGTTACCTTGAATCACCTTTTTCCCAAATCCATCCCAATCCAATTGTTCACTAAAGTATTTAAAAATTCATTTCTAAAAAAACTGGCACTTCTTCCACACCACAGCAGAAAGGTTCACCTTTAATTCCTGAAAATTGTATTGGTAAAAGTTTAATGTTGCACCTGTGACCCATGTGTCTCCATTAGTCAATTACTCAGCTAGTCACTGTAGGATGGCTTTATATGCATTTACATATATGAATATTAAATATGAAAAAAGAGGAGGAGATTTATGGACTGCTTAAACAATTAAGTCAAGTCACGTTAGGACCTTTTAACAGTATATTTTCTGATGCTCACTGTGAATATAGTTTGTATTATTTTTCTCCAATACAGCACTAATTAGTTTTTTTAATTTATAAGAATCCTCATTTATACTTTGTGATTTTATAAGTGAATTAAGTACAAGTATCTTTAGCCACTCACTTACAAGTATAGGTGTAAGCACTATTAGATGTCAAACAAAATTTTCCTGTGAGCTCACTGGCTAAATAATTATGATACCAATATATATTGTATAGTGTGTCAGATATATATTAGTTGGTAACCTCTAATGATTGAATACTACTCGATAGTTTATAAGGTCTCTTTATTGATCCCTATCCATATATTAGCTAAGAACAGGCAAAGAAGCATTTAATAAAACAAATGTGGATATCTATATTTTTTTTATTTTTATTTCTATTTTAATTTCTATATATAGGCAATCGAAAGGTCACATTTTATCAAAATAGCTTGTCCATTAGTGGACTCGCTATATGTTTTACCAGGCCTAGTACTGTTTATTTATCTGCTCTATCCTGAATTGAATTTTTAACATAGCATAACTACATGTAATATTATGATCCACATTTGTTTTATTAAATGCTTCTTTGCCTGTTCTTAGCTAATATATGGATAGGGATCAATAAAGAGACCTTATAAACTATCGAGTAGTATTCAATCATTAGAGGTTACCAACTAATATATATCTGACACACTATACAATATATATTGGTATCATAATTATTTAGCCAGTGAGCTCACAGGAAAATTTTGTTTGCCATTGTATCACTAGGGAGGGATCCCTGGTCCTGTTTGCAGCTCCTGCATCCATTAGGAGGTGAGCGCAAATCTCCACCCCTTTATCAACTATTAGATGTCAGCAAGATGAATTGAAATAAATAACATTGTGCCATCTAAGAGATTGTTGCTCTATAATATAATTTATTATCCACAATATACATATTTTTCCATAGAACTATAGAATGTCCACAGATTCAAGTAAACATCACCATCCATGGTAACATTTATCTTTCTTCATGCACTTAAAATTAAATCGTGACATAAATGTCCCCGCATTTCCATTATCTGGATTTATGTGACAAAACAACCTATTTGTAACAGAAATGTAATGTAATGTCTTCAATCTATGGAGTACCATTATTACAGGTTGTAATTTCACTTTATAATATCTCAGACGTTATTTCATTGAGATGCCTGTTAAATAGCAGTCTTAAAGCACATACTTTGCTGTTAGGCTTAATTTTCATTTATATAATTGCTGCTATTATATATATGTCTAAAAAATGCCAAGGATCTTTCATTCAAATGCCATTGCTATATTTAATCACAATCGATAAAGTATAAAACATTATATCCATTTAAAATAACTAGTGCAAAATAGCAGATTTGTCAGTGGTTGTAAGAACAAAACACTAATTAACATTTATCCAAAATGTATGTGCACTCTTGGTCTAAAGAAGTGGATTCATTCTTGTATCTTAATAAAATTCAATGAAAAATAATTTCAAATGCCAATAAACTGCAATAATCAAATATCTGTCATTTTTAACAAAACCTAGTCCAAACTGTTTTAACAGTTTTAGTCAACTTAATTTAAATGGTATGGGCTTTATTGCTTGTTTTAAAAGTTCTTTAACCCCTTCAGTGCTAAGAATGAGTGGGGATCGTTATTAGCACACAGGTGGTTCATAAAAATTAAAGATATACTTACCTGTTCTCCATTGCCAATTTCTGTTGGGGGTGGATGGGGGAGAGGCTTAATATAATATTACACTGTTACATGATGTCATCTTTAAACCATGCCTCCACCCTCATTTCCTACAGAAAAAAATTGAAGAGCCAGGGTATGGGGAAAGGGGATTCCTCTCTTTAAAATTATATGGTCCTTTACCAGGTATTGTTTGGTGATCACATGTAATCACCAGACAATTACATCCAACAATACAGTAAACATTAAGGAGCGCAGTATGGGAAAGGAGTTTCTAATGTGCAGATCTCCCACATCCTGGTATTTAGAGACTTAAGGGAACCCATGTTTGAAAAAGGAGATTCCCCTCTTTCAAATGAAACGTCCCCTTTAAGCGGTATTCAATTGTCAGCGAGATTTTATTTTTCCACACTGTGTTTAAAAATCAAAAATCTCCCTTGGGTTTTTGCCGGCAATAGCGACCGTTTTGTGTTAGCGAAGCGTGAAAACTCGTGCAATTCAATTAAAAAAGAGGGACCGCTGCCCCCGTGCGTTAAAAATTGTGTTTGTGAAATTTTAAGGGAGTGAATGGAAGTTTTAACACTGTCATGTATAACACACAAAAAAATGGTTTTGCATACATTTCCATACATTAGATTGCATTACAAATTGATACACATTGATAATATCTACATTACAGTACTTTCTTTTAGCATATTTTTTATTGAACTATTTTTTACCATACAATCATCTATACCATGGGAAAATACATTACTACATTCTATTTTGTACCAAAAACATATATACATCTAATTAAATAGTGATTTTATTTTTTTTATTTTATTTATGGTTTTTTTATTTCAATATTTTTTCACAAGAAAATCAACTTACACACGTTAGGCATTAGTGATAAACATAAGTTTAACTTTTTTTTCCCCATTTTTACATGATTTCCAATACTTTTCAGAGGTTTTTTATTTTTAACACACCTCAAGAAGGTACAAGATAAAACAGCATATTTGCCTGTTTTACCCGCCACGTTAAAAAACAATTGAATAGCTTTTATCTGCCTTTCGCACACCCTATACTTTCAATAAACCTTCTACTGGAGCGCGAGAGGGCCGTTTGATGAAAAAAACGTAGTCTTAAAAATGGAATTCAATTGCGGGTAAAGTTAACCCACTCAAAAATGATAAAAAACAGTGTTAAAATTACTTAACACGCTCAAAAACAACAACTCGCTGACAATTGAATATCCCCCTTAAGATGTATTTTCTGGTGATCACCAGACAATAAAACTCTACAATACAATAAGCAATATAAATCCAGAGAATGTTGTATTATAAAGCCCAGATCTGACACCACCATGAATTCAATAAATACAATTGATTCAGTAGGTTGTCTAGTTTTCAAAATGATATGTCTTGTTGGGCTGCCTCTGTTGCTCCTACACATTTTATTCATATCATTCAAGACTGTACAATATAGAACAAAAAAAAGATAATTTTCAAGTGCAAATTTAATTATGAAAACCTATGTGTGGAATTCTGCTCTTTGCCATTTTAGATAGGTGAAATGATGGTAAAGGAAGAAGTATTTTTTAGTGGTGTTTACAAAAAAACAACTACATTTGGTTTTAGTTCACTTCCTTATGATTTCAACTAAAAACAAAAACACTTATTTGGCAATTTTCATATAAATGTTTGCTGTGACAGGAGGTTTTAATCAAACTATTGGCATTTTTTGAAAACTCAAAGGGGTATATTTACTAAACTGTGGGTTTGAAAAAGTCGGGATGTTGCCTATAGCAACCAATTGGATTCTAGCTTTCATTTATTTAGTACTTTCTACAAAATGACAGCTAGAATCTGGTTGCTATAGGCAACATCCCCACTTTTTCAAACCCGCAGCTTAGTAAGTCTAGCCCTAAGTCTTCGCAAAACAAAAGGGTATAACTTGTGCAGGTACAAATGTATTGATATTGATGTTGGAATATGATCAGCCCAAAAAGTGCCAAAATAGGCTCAGTGTAAAAGACCATAATGTTCAGTTAGAATTAAAACATAAAGTCATAACAGAAAAATATGAGAATAAATAATGTGTCTGATACATGTAAGAGGTCTTAGGGCTGATCTACACAACATCTGGAACAGGCCAAGGCACTATAATCTTTGAGTTATGACGGAATCACCGCAGAAATCATAACTAGAGCTGATAGTAGATTTTTTACTTACTGGGTTGCACTAGTGTTGTCACCCGTATAAAAGAGATGGATTCAATGTAAGTGACATCATCTAGGTTTAGTGAAGTACTGTATTCTGAAGATAAACATCTCTGGATTTTAAACAAATCCCTTTCTCAAGTGTTCAAATATGGACTAACACTCACCATCATCAGGTTTAGGACAGCCATAAAAAATGTATTATGCCCATATGAGCTAATGGCAAACAAAGGAAGAAACAGAAATAAAATACACTAGGGATAAAGCAATATTACTTAGAAGATGTAATGAGAGGAAGAAAAAGCTGAGGCTGTATATAATGGTGGAAGCAAGAATTGTTAAGTTGTTTGATTTGGAGGTTACAGTAGGACAGTAGTGAGGGTGATGCGGCTTGTGCGACCGCCCATGGAGCAAAGCCGAGGTGGACGCCACGTCTGCCCCTCTATTTGTACTGTGTACAAAATGCCCAGCTGGCAAGCTTGCTATGGGCACCAGTAGGATCGTTCTGCCATATCCTTGTACAGTTGGCCGCATGCTGCCTATCCCTGTATTGAGGCAGCATGCGGCCACTCCGATCACACGGGGGGCATTGTGTCGGTGTCTCTTTTTTTACCCTCCCTTTGTGTCTGTCTTTAATTTTGTGCAACTCTGTCTCCCCCTGTGTGTCCTTGTCCACCCTTTGTATTATCTAGCTCCCCACCTTCTTCTCCATTTGCCCCCAAAACCCACTTTCCCCTGTGCTGCTCATATATACCCTTTCTTCTCCCCTCTTTTTCTCTTACCTTCTTCCTCCTCTTCTGCATTGATGGAGTCCTTGCGGCTGCTGATTGGAAGAGACATGGATGAACTTGAGGAAAGCACCTAAGCACAATCTTCTAATTTTATCCAATTTTGCATACATAATGATGTTTATCACGCTCATACTCCCATTAGCAAGTGCGCTTTTTAGACAGGGATTCCTCAGTGAAGTTACATGTACTAAAGGGCAGAATTAAGAAAGCCCTATTACCAGTGACCATGGGAGCTAGAGTTTTTTTCAGTTTCCCCGTATACATCAAAGGTGTATTGCCAGTGATAACCCTGATGGTAATAAGAGTCACCCACTTTCGAAAGTGTAGGTTTCCCCTGTGAATATAACTTTAATTTGACTTCCACCACCACAATACGTGTTCTGTTATCACCATTTCACAGTGGCAATAAGAGATTAAAATCCTTTTTACATTTTTTTCAATTATTCTACAACAGTTTCTACATATTGCTTTTTTAAATATTTTTAATCTATTTTTAAACTTTACTTTAAATTCCAAATCTATCAAGCTGGCTCATGCATGCACACATCTGCAAAGAGAGGCCTGGTGAAGTGGTAGGTTAAGCCTAATTACTCTCTGCCAGTATCGCTGTGGAACCAGATTATTGCTGTTAACTTTTGGTGTAAGGGATTGTTTTTATCGCTGTAAGAAGTAGCATTGAAAATTTACATATTGCCATGAAGGGGCTGTTCATGATAAATAGACCCATATAGCTTTGAATTGGATCCCTAATGATTTTTACATAAATAAAATTTATCAAGCTCCCTGGTTATTTGATAATGCTAGATTAGAATTGCTTCATAAATATTGTGTAGCAATAAAAACACAAATAATAAATAATTTAATTAATAATCAACATTTTTTTTAAATGTAGTTCTTGTGACAGGGGTCTTATTTTAATATAGGGAGAGACCTTAAAATATCAAACTTGTGATTACATAGCATATTTACTTTGCATAGCAATACAAGCTTCATATGTGTATGGACTCCAGTTCCCTGCACTGCTCCCGAAAAGCTACAGAGGAGAAGCAGACAGGGCAGAACACCAGCTGCAAGGTAGGTGGGCCTTCAGTCATTGACTTTTATCAGTGCCTCTGGCTCTTCAATGTTGTGGAGCTAAAAGCACAGGATGGCCTACCAGAGGGCAAACTGGAACTTGTCATTCAAAAAAGCTGGAAAGCCATAGGTTACACCGTATTCAACCAGTCACATAATACCCTTTTCAAACCTGTCATATTACACTTGTGGAACTGTCAGAAAAAAATCCAATCAATCCACTTTCAAGGGAAATTTATAATTTCAGACAATAAAATTTCGATAAAAGAAAGTACCATGGCAGTCAGGACTTCAAAACCTGACATCCATTACAATTATTCATGATAGAGGCTAGCTACCACTATTAATGGAAAATCATCAGTTTGGATTTTTTTCAAAACTAATAAGGATAATATGTCAATGGCCAAGGACATGTGCACTAGCAGACATGGTTTGTAGGGAACAAACCTAGGAGTATCAGCTCTGATATTATTTTTGAAAATAAATAATAGTCTCATTTAGGAGAAACATCTGGAAAATTACCATCACTGAATGCAAGATATAGCAAATTCAATGCCGGCACATAACAATTAAAATGGCAATTCTCCGCAAATTGATGATGTTGGAGATTGCATGTACTCTGCTATTATTAACAATGTAAAATAATAGTTGTAAAAAAAATCACTGTACCTGGGTTCACAATCAGTAGAAGTATAAAAGCATATAACTTCAGTAAGCTTGACTAAAACAAAACTATCTCTTAGGTGGAAAGATCCCTCTGGAACCTCATGCAGAAAATGTTATTTTAACTATGGGATCGATGTATCGATGCACAAATTTACAAATATTCCAAATGAATTAGACAGATTGGTTTCAAATCTAATTTTGACCGATTCACTCAACTCTAGTTTATTGGAGTCATGTCTATTAAATAAAAACAACAACAATCAAAGACACTAATGTCAAGTTACTTGCAACATATGGACCAATCAATATGCAATTATACTGGTGGGAACTTTGGTGATGCGTATTTATAGTATTCCTCTTACTTTCATGGTTATGCTGTTGCTTGAAGTATGTTCCTGTGCAGATGATAATTACAGATATGCTCAGTTACCAGATTTTTGTTTCATTTGGTCACACACTGCCATATACTGTACTATGGGAACCAATAACTTCCTTAAGCTGATAAATGCACACTGTGAACAGTGACCATCATTCAGTCCCATTGAGTGAGTCCTATACATGTCTTGATTTGATTCAGTCCATGACTGATTTCTTTTGTAACCTGATTCTACTACCACTACTACTACTACTACTGGGCAAATTCCCACAATAAATGTATTTGAAAATTCCTGTATAAAGTAACAGCTTTAGAAAAGCAAAAACAAAATGTTTTATGAAGTACTTAAAGAGATCAATTTAGTATGAATTTGTATGAATTTGTCAATAGCGATTACAAATAAATAAATTAAATATTGAGATTTACACCACTTCATTCATAAGTTTTAATTATTCATAATTGTTAACAATTCCATTTAAAATGATAAATGAAATGCTTCATGCATTACTTTGATAATTTTTGTACAATTAAAAATAAGTTGAATAATACTAGCATCTTTATAAACAAGACCATAAATTAATTCTGTGTTCCTGACTCATTAAGACACTCATACTAGGCCTGATTCATTAAGGAAAGTAAATTTTAAAAAAATGAGTAACTTTGCACCTTGGCAAAAACATGATGCGTTGGAGGGGGAGGCAAATTTAAAATGTGATGGCAGATTTATAGTTGTGGTAAGGCATGTTCTAGATCAACTTTAAATTTCAGTGTACATATTAAGCTATTAAGTATGTGTGTGCTACATAAAAAAACAGCCAGTATTTAGCTTCACTGCAAAATTATAAACTAATTTGCACCCCTGGCATTGTAACATGGTTTTGTCCAACGGAAAACTTACTAATTTTTTGTCTTACATTCCTTAATGAATCAGGCCCACTGAGCACAATGTGCATTGGTTTTAAAAAGCACGTAAATCGGGTATACGTGCGCCCAAATTCAACAAAGAGCGAATGTTAAGATACGTGTGGTGATGAATACTGGTGTAATTCTACTCTGCTCTACTAGACAAAATACTGCAGGATACATCCAATATATGTGGAATATAAAATCACAAAAGAACGCACAGAAAAAAAACCTATTCAATTAATGATTCCTGTTAGTAATACAGGCATTAACGATAAAAAATTTAAAAGTGTTTTTTTTTTGTTTTTTTTTCCAGGAATTCATTTATTAGTATGTTATGACTGTCTACTATATATAAACTAGATTTTTACACTTGCGCCTGATTTCAAACAAATGTAATAGTATTCATCACTAGTAATCGGCACTTAGACTAGACATATATCTGGAGCAAGAGATGACTGAAAAACAAGTACCTGAGAGATGCCTATAACTTGAAGTGGATGCTGTGTCGCTCGAGATAGTCTTGCCTTTACTATACATTGACTACGGATAAACGCCCCTTCCCCTTAAGTTGTAGTAAGTGTTCTTTGTGCTTGAAGAGGAATTGAATGTATCTGTGTTCTGTGGCGTATAAGTTGGTTAAATGTATATGCAGAGTGGTTTTGTGGATTGTGTGCACAAAATCGCCGTTTATGTTACATGATGAATTAGGACCTGTATGTTTTTCAACATTACAACTTTTGAAGTCCAATTGATCTTTCATATGAATACATTCTTTTTTTTCAATACCATTTATTGAAGGCATTGCAAAAAATTCAAGTGAAAGTTACAGTCTAGTAATAGAAACAAACATGCAACCAGAAATAGAGATCAGTCTATAACTGAAATACAAAACATGAATACAAATACAAGCTGGCAAGATAGGTTTTACCAATGATATGGGGAGAGGGGCACGATGAGAGTCTTGGGAACAGAGTTAAGGACAAGTGGAGAGGGTGGAGGAAAAGCCATTTGGAAGAGGGTCTAGAAGAGGGGTTGATTAGTGCTGTGGAATGACAGGAACTAAATTACCTTGACTGAGAAGATCCTTCCTGAGAGGCAGACGCCAAGGATGATCCACGACATGTCTAGAAGATCTGAGTACCACTTCTGGTGCCAATAGAATCACTTTAACCCTTTCGCTCCTCACTTTCTGCAAGATCTGCGGCAGCATCAGAAGTGGAGGGTACAGGTACACCAACTTGAAGTTCCAGTGCACCGGAGGACTATTTGAGAAAACACCTCTGGATGGAGCAACCGTTCGCCAGAGTGAAGGTCATGCCAACTTAAGTATTCGGCCTCCCAGGTGTCCACCCCTGGAATGAACACAGCTGAAATTTCAGGAACCTGTTGTTGCGCCCATTTCTTGATCTTTGACACTTCCTTCATGGCAAGAGGACTCCTTGTTCCTCCTTGATGGTTTATGTAAGCTACCGCCGTAGCATTGTATTTGGATCGGCCGACGTGTCAGGAAGGACTGTGCCTGAATTTGCAATCTGAGGTGAAGAGTGACTGCACCCCACCACAACAAGCTGGCATCCGTCGTTACCACAGTCCAGTCCTACACCGAGATAGGATGCCCCTGTGTTAGAAAGTCCCTCCTCAGCCACCAGAAAAGAGACAGGCGTATTGTCTGTGACATCCAAAAGACCTGCCTTTCTAAGCGGCGATCCAACCTTGACAACTTTGCAGAATCTCCTGCTGGAACTTGCACACACCGCACCCGTAAACCAGCGCCCGCCCAGGTCCTTGGTCTCGCATACCATGTACAAGCCCCCCTGGTCTGACTGCCAACTAGTACAGTACAGAGACAGCTTTGGATTTGGCCCTGATTTCTCTTTCTGACATAATGCGAAACAGAAAGGTAAATGAGACACACTGTAGAACTATCTTATAACAAAGCAGAACTGTACAGTATATGGCAAACTGTAACACTATAGAAATACACAATAATACAGTGTTTCAGTTAAGACTAGAACCTGAAGTGTTCTATAATGTACCCCCACAGGATGTACAGCAGATAGAAAGCACACAAACACTGAAAAGATATAATAAACAGCAAAGCTACTCTATATCTATTGGTTCTTATTCCCCAGGGATGTGTCTGTGTCTGAGTGTCCTGCAGGCAGGGTGAGAAATGACTGATAAGCTTACCAGAGCCCTGGAAAAAAATAGGAGAACTAATTATTACCTAATCATGCCCACCTAACTCTTTTCTGGCCTGCACAAAATCAGCAAAACACATACAATTGTAATTGCAGAAAAAAACCACACATCACTCCCTGGCGAGGATTGCGCTCCAGTGACAGCTCCCCGCAGGCATAATATGCCTCACTATCTGTTTGCACTGCAACTTCTCCTCCAAATTCCGGCTGACAGGCTGGGCAACTGGACCACAAGCAGCTCCGCCTCCACAGCAGTCACAGGCAACCAGAACATGCTGGAAGCGGCTGGGTCCTGGACACTACTGGAGTGCCAGATGACCCTTTTCCTGGGAGCTCTACATAAATGAGGGGGGGGGGCAGCACTAAAGCACCTCTGGTGCTCTCCCTGAACTAGCCGCGGTGATCACCCGGGGACCGCCGCTTAGAAATCCTAGCTATCTATAAAACACACACAAAAACTGTAAGGGGGAATTCAATTGGCAGCGTTACTTCAAAAGTACTATTAAAAGTACTGTGCATTATTACCATTATTACAGTAAAGTGTGTGTAAATTCTGTTAATACAGTAGTTTAATGCCAGCTTTTAAAAAAGCTGGGTTAATATTGCCGTAATAACGGTAATAGTTTTTATGCTGCGGTACTTTGGGGGAAATTGAATTCCCCCCCTAAGACTAGACTATAAGTGCCCTACTCCATAGACACTAAGAAAAATACTGAGCTCTTCCTGTGGGGGCATAGTGGGGAGGGGAGCAGGCTAGACAAGTTTTTTAATGCCATTGCTCCCACAGTGCCCTCTATGCCCCAAGGTGAGCAGTGTCCCCCAACTTATGTGAAAGAGAAAGAGGCTCTCCTTCACTTTCCATAGCTGTCACTTCCTGTTTGTTGTAGCTCATGGTTAGACATCTCCAGGTAAAATTCACAACACATCACTGCTTATTGTCCCTGTGGTGTGCAACAAAGATCATCAAGATGAAATGGGTCAAGCTATATATGAATAAGAAGAAACTGGGAAGACAAGTTAAATGAACAGTTTTTCTAGTTGAAGCATCTGTGTTGAATCTCTCCTGCTATGGACAGAGCTGAACAGCATTGAAATTGTTCAGTAAAGGTCACAGCTTTATGAGAGTTCCAGGAAAGGGGCAGCATCCACACAACTATTGGGAAGGGATGGGAGGATTAGTAATTTATGAAAGTGGAAAATCCCTTAAAAGTCATGTGACTTGTAACAATGCACTTTCATGTTATATCGAATGCGGGAGATTCATCAATTTCTGAATGCTAAAGCAACTGGTGCCAGCTATTACTTCAGGGTGCATGCCAGCTGCCCAATGATTGGAACGGTCCACAAAAGATCTAACTACCCTTTTGTGTTTGTGGATCAACCTGAAAACGTGCATGGTATTAAGAATTAAATGTCACTTCAATATCATCATCATCTATTTATTTATATAGCGCCACTAATTTCAGAGCGCTGTACAGAAAACTCATTCACATCAGTCCCTGTCCCATTGGAGAATACAATCTAAATCCCCAAACATACACACACACACTGAGAGAGACTAAGGGCAAATTAATAGCGCCAATTAACCTACCAGTATGTTTTTGGAGTGTGGGAGGAAATCGGAGCACCCGGAGAAAACCCACGCAAGCACGTAGAGAAAACATACAAACTCCACACAGATAAGGCCATTCGTCAGGAATTGAACTCATAATCCCAGTGCTGTGAGGCCGAAGTGCTAACCACAGAGCCACCGTGCTGCCCCCTGTCCAGCCTACTAACTGTTTAGAAACATCACGTTTACTTAATTTAAAGTTTCAGTATTTCTCCTGAAATATTGCTTGGTTTAGCTTAATTTTTGTTTATGTAATTTTAAGAGGCAAGACTGTGTCTATTAGATGTGTCACTTTTGTGTGTTTAAAGTTTTTTTTATTATATTTGTTGAAGTGTGCCTTGATTGAAGTTCAACAGGAGGGTGTGAAATACCTCAATCTAAAAGCATACAATGGACACGTTCAGTACCACAAAATCATATCCGGTTATGGGTTGAAAAAGTATATTCATATCTAATGACTCAGTGATGTTGTTGGCTCCTAGTGAATGCATTAGCTGTATTCTCATTAACATTGGTTCATTCCACAAAATAGCTGGTTCCACAGTGTGTAGACAAGAAATACACTTTAAATGTCCTTACATATTCAGTTGTATGTAATTAACTGTCACATTTTAATATTCTGTACTTGACTTCCTAAGTAGTTCACTTAATAGTTCATATTGACATAGTTCCACACAGCTTTTAAATAATGCATAATGACTTCCTGCAGAGAATGACAATGAATCATGATGAAAATCTGAAGGAGAAAATCTAGGGAAGGTGACCAAGATTTATTCAAATTCTGTAAGACAGGGAATAATAAAAATGTGCTAGAACAAATAAAGATATAATTTAAAAGGAGCTGTCTTGTTATTAGGAAATATTTTATATACATATATTGTGTGTTGACCTTGAAAATAAAGTTAATTGGAGCTCCCATGCAGAGCTGTAATTTAAATTCATGTCTTTATAACTATATGATGGACTGCATACAAAGTCAAGTGCAGTAGCTACTAAGGTCATATATCGTCAGTATAAAATGGTACAAATAAAAATTGTAATGTCCATTTTGGACCATTAAGAAAGTGGCGGCCTGGATGAGTGGGAAATAGGGCGAACCTGATCGTCTACTGTCAGAATCCAACATAAATATCCTAGCACTCTATTTTTCTGTAAATATTTACCCCAAAGTTGTTATCCCTATTCCTGCTGCCTCTTCAGTGCTCACGTGACATTGAAAGTTCTGCTGTCCTGGTGTCTGGCCAGTGTCTCACCTGTTCGCTGACGCTCGGCACTCCTGATCGTTAAATGTGCTAACAAGAGTGGTGTGGTGCGGCTCTGGTGATGTGACCTTCATTCTGAGTCTGGGGACAGCTGTGCACGCATGTGCTGCTCCTTCCATAGCCTTTCACCATTGTTGCCT
This sequence comes from Mixophyes fleayi, assembly GCF_038048845.1. Lineage (NCBI taxonomy): Eukaryota > Metazoa > Chordata > Amphibia > Anura > Limnodynastidae > Mixophyes > Mixophyes fleayi. The sequence continues at coordinate 222,855,684 of NC_134406.1, read as the reverse complement.
TCTGGACGGGCGGCACCATTGCGTGATCCCTCACCTTGGCATAGAGTCGGCTAGCTGCGGCAGGACAATAGCATTTGGAGCTAAGTTTTGTAGTTTTGAAGGTTCCGGCATGAACAGAGAAACGGGAGAAATGTAATCAGTAGATGAGTCTCTTTTGGAGTTTAGGAAGGACAAAAGTTTTCCCCGGAGGTTGGGTAGTATCAGGCGCCATCTCCGCTTCTCTCCTGCTGGGAACGGAAGCAGCTCTTCACTTCCTATGCGCCCGGTTGTTAGGCAACGGGATGCCTCCTCCGGCCAGGCTCTGGGCGCATGCGCAGCCATTGCTACGGCACTGGGACACGCTCCACGGCTTCCTGTCGCTATCCCCGCTTCTTTCCTGCTGGGAACGGATGCAGCTCTCCACTTCCTATGCGCCCGGTTGCTAGGCAACGGGGCGCCTCCACCGGCAATGCTCTGGGCGCATGCGCTGCCGTTACTACGGCAACGGGATGAGCTCCCTGGCTTCCTGCCCATCGATTTCCTGTCCACCAATGATTACACACCTACCACTATATTAGGGAGACTCTGGCACCACTAGGTCTCCTAATGCTCCAGCACTTCTGTGGTTCTTTCTGCATCTTGACTGACTCCCTGTGTACTGAATCGGCTTGTCCTGACTTTGCATTGGATTCTCCTCTGATCTGTTTCGTGCTTCCTGGTTTTGACCCCTGGCCTTCTGATTCCGCTTTGTCCACTCCCTGGTACCTCGCTTGCCTGCACGGATACAACTTCTGCCTGTCCAACTATGATTGTTCACCATTCACCTCACTGGTAGCTTCCTGGGAGGGCTGCAACCTGCACGCCACTTGCGGCAATACCCAAATTCCCTTGCGGGGGTCCCTGGTAAAGACTCCGTGTGTAAGACTCCGTGTCTCCCTGTGAAGCGGCTGTAATACCTGCAGGTGATCTTCAGTCCGAAACATTCTGTGACAGTTTACACTGGCTATGACTTCTGAACTACTTGGTGAACCGCCGGCGCCAAGGGTCTCTGACGGTTGGTCAGTATGCTATACAGTTCTGTACGCTTTCCTCTGAATTAAAATGGAACAAAGAGGCCTTGGTGGCAACCTTCTGGCAAGGTTTGGCAGATTGTGTCAAAGTAGAATTAGTCTCCCGTGAGCTCCCAGCAGACTTGAAAATTGCCTCAGCCGCTCTTTCTCACTGCCGTGGATGGGAATCGAGTCTCTAATTGTTCTGTAACCCGGATTTCTTCTCCTGTACGTCTGACATTCTGAGTCTATTGAGTTTTTGGTGCTTCCTTGGTCTGTAAATTCCGTCATTTTGGGACTGCCTTGGCTCCAACTCCACTCACCCCAGTTCGATTGGAGTTCTGCTCAACTTACCTCATGGGGTACCCGATGTTTCAAATCTTGTCTGTCAGGAATTGAACGTAAACAATATACTATTTCTTACCAGATGCCTTCTTCTCAACCAGAGTTGCCTTCCCCTTATTCCTCCTTTTAAGATGTCTTCTGTAAAGTTGCTGCTGAGACCCTTCCTCCACATCGCTCCTGGGATTGTTCCATTAAATTGCAACCTGATAAGCCTCTTCCCAAGGGTAGGATATACCCTTTATCTCTGCCTGAAAATCAAGCTATGTCTACTTATCTTGCAGAGAATCTCCAAGGATGTTTCATCAGGAAGTCCTTCTCTCCTGCAGGTGCTGGCTTCTTTTTTGTCAAGAAAAAAGATGGGACTTTGTGTCCTTGCATTGATTATAGGCAATTGAATGCCATCACCATCAAGAATAGATACCCCCTGCTGCTCATCTCCAAGTTGTTTGACAGAATCAGTGAGTCTAAAATCTTCATTGCTGTCAACTGAAACTGCTTTTACCATCCCCGTTCCTCCTTTGGTGATGTCTGAAGCTTCCTTGGTAGCAACAGCTGCTCCAAATATAGGAAAAATTTGTTCTGACTCTAGCAACAAACAGTATGCCAAAGAAAAACACCAGGCTACACACAGTTACTTCAAGCTGGTGAATAATCACAAGAAAGCTTATCCAGCATGAAAGTGATTGAAGAGGAAGGAGATTCAGTTATGACAAATGGTAAAGGACACAGTTTTGCCAGCAGCTGACTGTCTTAAGATTTCTACAATAACAAATTCATGTCTCATGTCTCCTCCTCACAATATCGCTCCTCCCCACCACACAACACTGGTATTATTATTATTATTATTAATATTTATTTATAAGGCGCTACAAGGCATCCGCAGCGCCGTACAGAGACAAACAAAATCACAATACAATGGGAGACAGCACAGTACAGTAAACACAGCAACTCAGTACGCTCAATGCACAGCTAGAGAGGGCGGGGAAGGGGGAGGGAGGATCCGAAAACGACGGGGCCCAAGAAGGGGGGGCGCGGAAGACAGGGAGACCCCCAGGGGGGAGGAGGGAGCGAAAGTGGACGTGGGGTGGAGGACCTTTGAGGAGGAGGGCTAAGTAGCTGGAGAGCAGAGTTAGAAGTGGTGGAAACAGGAGGAGAGATGGCCCTGCTCAGAGGAGCGTACAATCTAAGGGGAGGGGTGGACAGACAGAGACGCAGGGGAGAGAGGGAGAGTAGGGGGACAGAGGCAGAAGATAAGGTAGGAAGTTAAGTGGGAGACAGAAAGGCTTTAAGAAAAAGGTGGGTTTTTAGGGCCCGTTTGAAGCTGGACAGATAAGGGGAAGTTCTGATGGAGGGAGCTTGTTCCAGTGGAGGGGGGCAGCGCGGGCGAAGTCTTGGATACGCGCGTGGGAGGAGGTTATAAGGGGGGAAGAGAGGCGATGGTCAGAGGCAGAACGGAGAGGGCGGGATGGAGCATGAATAGAGAGGAGGGTGGAGATGTAGGGCGCAGTGGAGTTGGCGAGGGCCTTGTAGGTGAGTTTGAGGAGCTTAAAGAGGATTCTGAAGGGGAATGGGAGCCAGTGAAGGGCTAGGTAGAGGGGGGAGACAAAAGAGGAGCGGCGAGAGAGGAAAATAAGCCTAGCTGCAGCGTTAAGGACGGATCAAAGGGGATCGAGATGAGAGAGGAGGTTGCAGTAGTCCAGGCGGGAGATGATCAGAGAGTGGATAAGGCATTTGGTGGCATCTTGGGAGAGGAAGGGCCGGATGCGAGCGATGTTGCGCAGCTGGAAGCGGCAGGATTTAGCAAGAGAGAGGATGTGGGGGCCAAAGGAGAGAGAGGAGTCGAGGATGACACCAAGGCAGCGAAGTTGGGGGACAGGGGAGATAGAGGTGTTGTCGACAGTGATGGAGAGGTCAGAAGGGGATGGGGTATGAGAGGGAGGAAAAACTATGAGCTCAGTTTTGGCAAGGTTAAGTTTGAGGAATCGAGAGGACATCCAGGAGGAGATGGCAGAGAGGCAGGCGGACACCCTAGAGAGGAGGGAGGGAGAGAGATCAGGAGAGGAGAGGTATAGTTGAGTGTCGTCAGCGTAAAGGTCGTAGCTGAAGCCGAAGGAGCTGATGAGTTCACCCAGGGAGGAGGTGTATAGAGAGAAGAGTAAGGGTCCCAGAACAGAGCCCTGAGGGACCCCGACTGGAAGGGTGGATGGGGGGGAGAGAGACCCAGAGGTGGTGACAGAGAAGGAACGGTGAGTAAGGTAAGAGGTGAACCACGACAGGACTGGGCCGGAGAGGCTGAAAGACTGGAGGGTGTGAAGGAGGAGGGGGTGGTCAACGGTGTCAAAGGCTGCAGAGAGGTCAAGGAGGATGAGAAGGGAGAAGTGGCCCCTGGCTTTTGCAGAGAGGAGGTCATTGGTGACTTTAGCCAGGGCAGTTTCAGTGGAGTGGAGGGGGCGGAAACCAGACTGGAGAGGATCAAGGAGGGAATATTCAGAAAGGTAGGAGGTGAGACGGCTGCAGACGAGCCTCTCAAGAATTTTGGAGGCAAAAGGGAGAAGAGATATGGGGCGATAGTTCGAGAGAGAAGTGGGGTCGAGATTAGGTTTCTTAAGAATGGGGGATACGAGAGCATGTTTGAAGGAGGAGGGGAAGATGCCAGTGGAGAGGGAGAGATTAAAGAGGTGAGCGAGGTGGGAGCAGGTGGTGGGGGAAAGGGAGCGAAGAAGGTGGGAGGGGATGGGATCCAGGGGGCAGGTAGTGGGGGGGGAGGATAAAATGAGAGAGTGGACTTCCTCGCCGGTGGTGGGACGGAAGGAGTGGAGGGGAAGGTGGTTGGGGGGGGAGGACAGAAGAGTGGGAGGGGTGGAAGAGAGAGTGGAGGAGGAGATTTCAAGTCGGATGGCCTCGATTTTAGAGGAGAAGAAGGAGGCGAAATCAGAGGCAGTCAGGGAGGAGGGGGTGGGGGGGAGGGGAGGGGGCCAGGAGAGTGCTGAAGGTGGCAAAGAGGCGGCGGGGGTTAGAGGACTGGGAAGAGATGAGGGATTTAAAGAAAGATTGTTTAGCGAGTGAGAGGGCAGAGCTGTAGGATGAAAGGATGAATTTAAAGTGGAGGAAGTCAGCCAGGGAGCGGGATTTTCTCCAGTAGAAGTGGTAGCTTCAGAGTAGCCATTAGCTGCTTTATAGCCCATACTTACTATCTTTATGATGTGTCCCTCCGAAAGGGTAAGGCTGGATGGGGCGTGGCTTGGTGAATCACTTCATTTTTGGCCCCACTCCTGTGAAGTAACAATGGTTTACCATTATTTTACAGCTGAAGCAGAGCCGAAATGGCAGCTCTAATGCTGCAAACTTCACTAGGAAATGGGCAGATCCTTTCCCAGGAGTCCATGAGACCTAACCAGAATTCGGGAGTCTCCCAGACATTCTGGGAGAGTTGGCAAGTATGCAATAGCCACAATACACTCCACCACCAGCTACAATTTTTATTCCGGTACCTTATGTATCAATATTGTAAGTTCATTTGGACAAGGAAATATTTACCTTCTGTTTCATATCATTGTAATCAGTTTGTTTGTGTCCAGTTAATGTGCAGTGCTGTATAATTTGTCAGTGCTTTAAAAATAAATAATACTACTTCTACTATTATAAAAATTATTATTATTATTAATAATAATAAAAATAATAACAATAGTATTTTGTTGTACAAATTCTATTCTATAACAACAAATGCATGGTTTTCTGCAACTGGATAAATGTTATTGATACAAAATTAATTGGTAACAGAGAGATATGAAAGTTGTATGGTTAATTATGTAGACAAAATAACTTATTGATGCTAACCCATATCGTCAAGGTTCTATTACAAGAAAGAGTTGCCCTTTTATTAGAATACCCCTTAGTGTAGCTCATGTACATAAAACAAATAGAGTATCAATTCTGTTTTTTCAGTATGCAAAATTAGAAATATATTTTCATTTGTAGACAGTTTTTGTCTTTTTATAGACAATTTGTTTAAAACAACTAGATTAATTGCATCCTTGTTTCTCTCAGTAGTATTTTTCAATTCTAACTAGTTGCAGTCATAGTCTCAATGCGCAAATCAGTGTGAAGCCACTTTTTTATTACAAGATCAAGAAAAATATTCAATGAGGCTAAATTATACCACAGAGTCATTAATATTTTTTTATGGCTTCCTAGCTTATGTTACCCCAGAGAAATTAAAACTGGACTTTTATCAAGTTCAGAGTTGCATGATGGGATATAGGAAAAATTAACCAATATATGTAAACATTATCACTGTCTTTAATCATTTTCGTGAGAGGAATGATGGAAAGCTAATATGTCAAACACCAAATAGTTGTAGTTGGAATTAACATATTTGTTTCATATAAACAACTATGTATCTATGCAGCAAAGCATTAGAGCCAGTTTAGTACTCATCAGCATCCTTTGTTTAAGTGACATCTCATCTACAGATTGTACATTAATAGTGAAATATGAGGTCCACATGTGATGTGATGTGCCACTCAGTTATGTCGTCTGACGTGACAACTTATTTGGCATCATCGACCCCAATAATGGCACTTGACTTTCTGTTGGTATAATAAAGAGAAGGAACTCATAATAAAGGTATTACGTGTGCAGCCTTTTCTCTGCTGATCCATCAGATGTATACCATACTTGCCAACTCTCCCGGAATGTCCGGGAGACTCCCGAAATTCGAGTTGGTCTCACGGACTCCCGGGAGAGCTGGCAAATCTCCAGCTACTGGCACCCCAAACTGACACGATTCGCGGCGAATCGTTTCATTTTGGCCTCTCCTCCAGAGCCGGATTTAGACCTCATAGGGCCCTAGGCAGGATACTGTTTTTGGGGCCCCTCCCTGCAACAATCCATAGCACTATATTTTTGCAGCCTACCATATACCCCTATAGTTACGTAGAAGTGAAAGCATGTGCCGCCGCATGCCTACCATATACCCCTATAGTTAAGTAGATATGAAAGTATGAAAGCATGTGCACGCCGCCAAAGGAGGTGAGGGCGTGGCTTGCATCTTTGGGGGCGTACCTAACATGTGTAAAGAGCAAGGCCACCCTGCTGCAGAAAAAGGCACCCCTAAATAATTACCAAGCAGTCCCGTTTTTTTAAGTAGTTGGGTCAAAACAACATAATAAATATTGAAGTCAGGGCAGAAATACTTAAGTTGTTTGCAAAAATAATACGCATAAATCCAAGTATGTGCTCTTATCACTTTTGTCCCTCTATCATCACACTGTGCCCCTTCATTGTCACTTTTGCCCCTTCACAATATCACATGTGCCCTTTCACCATCACCTCTGTGCCCCTTCACCATCACCACCTCTGTGCCCTTCACCATCACCACCTCTGTGCCCATCACCACTTCTGTGCCAATCACCATCACCACTTCTGTGCCAATCACCATCTCTGTGCCCTTCACCATCACCACTTCTGTGCCAATCACCATCTCTGTGCCCTTCACCACCTCTGTGCCCATCACCATCACCACTTCTGTGCCCCTTCACCATTACCACTTCTGTGCCCTTTCACCATCACCACTTCTGTGCCCCTTCACCACCTCTGTGCCCATCACCATCACCACTTCTGTGCCCCTTCACCATCACCACTTCTGTGCCCCTTCACCATCACCACTTCTGTCCCTTGTTTTACTTACCTTTCTATTGCGCGCTGCTCCTCCTCCGTCAGTCCAGATGAAAAAAAAAAAAAAGAGAAAGTCACGTGATCGCTCGTCGGGTCCCGGCAGCCTCTCCTCCTCTCTCTATCACTGAGACACTGAGAGGAGAAGAGGCTGCCAGGACCCGATTCGCGGCACCCGACCCCCCCCCTCCTCCGATTCGCGGCACCCCCCCCCCTCCCCCGACTCGCGGCACCCCCCCCCCCGCACGAGTCGCGGGGGGGGGGGGTTTGCCGCGAGTCGGGGGAGGGGCCAAATTTTTTATTTTTTTTTCATTTTTTTAAAAATTACTCCTGTCCCCCCCAGCTGTGCCCCCCCAGAGCCGCTAGGCCCTAGGCAGGTGCTTAGGTTGCCTAGCGGTAAATCCGGCCCTGCTCTCCTCCCGTTACAAAAGAGCATTTTTGTCGCGGGGGTGGGGCCATAATCATGCGTTTGGCCGAGCCCTTCCCCCTCCCGCCCTCCAATCACGCCCCTCTCCCGGAAAGAGCTATGAGAAAGTAGGTAAGTATAATGTATACAAAGAAAGTAAATGATATTCAAATACTGTACATTGGTTTAGTCATACTCAAAATGGTGTACAATCCAAACATTTTAGGTGTCAATTACTAACACAGATTATTTGGATGTGCTTCTTATTTAACTATGCACAAACATGCATATTTGTACAGCTCACACATATATGCATACCAATTTCCTAGTTTTTAAGTTGTCTTTGAGTAAACCCTATATGTGACCATATATGGGACTGTGAGCACAGATTGGATAGTGCATGGTGGTAAAAAAAAACAACATTCTGGGCCTGACACATCTTCAGACTTAAATGCTGTTGTGTGCCGTATTTTGCGTGAAATTGCTCTGCACATGCTCAGTAACTGACTTTACACCGGTTAACGCATGTGCATTCAATTCAAGTTCAAACATAAATGATTCTTCGACTACTTACGATTTGAAGTGCGAGGAGGAATAGACATAGGGCTTATTGGGACTTTTTCGGGTAGGCCGTTGGCCGCAAGAGGCTGCTTGGAGGCCAGCTAAAGTCTTTTTTTTTTCCAGCGATGGAGGGAGGAGGGGAGAGGAACGAGTATTATTGAGGAAAGTAACTATTGTGAATAAGGGTGTGAGTTATGAAGATTGGGCTTGATTATGAGATTTAAGGGGTTAATGGGCCCCTAATGGAGTTAATTATATTGAAAGGGTTATTTTGATGAGACTGAGGGAATAATGAAGGAGTTATTGAATATGAATGAAATTAATTTATGATGTAGGGGTTAATTAATAAGGGGAAGGGGGAGTTAATTATTATAATTGGGTTACGGTGGTTGATATAAAGAAAGAGTTAATGAGTTAGCGGAGGTGTTAATTAATGATGATGGGGATGACATTGTGTAGTGGTCACTAAAACGCTCTTTGTATTGACATGGCAGTCACAAGAATGCTCTCTGTATTGTATAATGATCACAAAAATGCTTTGTGTATTGTATGAATGTCACAAGAATGCTTTCTGTACTGTATGGCGGTCATTAGAATGCTTTCTGTATTGTATGGCGGCACTAACATGCTTTCTGTATTTTTATAGCGGCACTAGCATGCTTTCTGTATTGTGGTCACAAGAATGCTCTCTGTATTGTATGGTGGTCACTAGCATTATTTCTGTACGGTGGTCATTAGGATCCAGTCTGTATTGTATGGCAGTCGCTAATATTGGCCACATTATCATTCAAAGCAAAATAATACCTGCTTTGTCTTGCAATGAATTTTGGAATGTTCGTATTTTTGTTTAATTCAAACAGAAAAAAGAATTTCTTGAATTGCTGATGCTAGTGTTTACAAGTAATCACAGTTAAACCACCATGGTTGGAACATCCCAAAGTTTTGCATACAGGTAGGCAGAGGCAATGTGATTTGTTTTCTTTTATACTACTAAAGGGACTTTCGGATCAGTGGAATGCTCTATATGATAGAGGCAGGCTTCATGCAATAGCAAGGACTTCCAAAACATAAATACTATCACATTAATGTTAACCCTGGGAATTTTTTTCTGCTGGATTAAGCTGTACCCGTAACTGTAACTAATGAGTGTACTTCTTCCATTGGTGCTGAGTCTGCCCACTGCACATTGCATTGGCTTCGCCTACCACTGATGTGGTAAAGCCTGACAATGTGCTAACACCACCTACTTTTGTGTTGGTCCCCACCAACAATTGACTTGTTCCCGCCTAGATGAGGCCACTTTCAGGTTTTTTTCCGGGCCACTTTAAATTCCCAATCCACCCCTGCGCTGTATGAAATGTACAGTAAGCGTTAGAAACAACAGGTAACTGCTGTTCTCTTTTTGGCTGCAGCAGTGTTGTTTTCAGCCTGACTGTGATCACCTGAACTCCTCACCTGCAGCTCTATCTGACACCTGCCCTGATTGGCTACTACTGGTTTAAATACCTGCAAGCTTCACTCTGCCTTTGCCGGTTATAGCATTCACACGCTTGCTTCTCAGTGCTCCTGGTTCTGTGATTTGTCTGCCAGTTTCCTAATTGATATCCGTTGTGACCTCTGCCTGAATACCAACCTTGCCTGTTTGCTTGTGACCTTGACCTCTGCCTGAATACTGACCTTGCTTGTTTGTTTGTGGCCCTGACGTTTACTTGGATTCGGACTCTGCCTTTTCATCTGAGAGACCTCCTCCCATCCGCAGGATCGTGGTGCCAGCTATCCGCTCCATCAGGCTCACCTATGTCTGCAGTGTTTAACAGTACAAATGTACTGCTCCATCTTGCTATGGCATTTTTCCTGACACTGTGCTGCTCTCTAGCTAATTCTCACTCAGGCCACAGCTGATACTACACCATCCTCTACTCCACACTGCCAGTCTGTAATACTGGTGGAGGTTGGTACTGCATTCTGTTACTACTCAGTGTTCCTGCTTAATCTGGTCCAGGAGTATCTCTGCTCAGCATCCCACTTTAAGTCCCCTGTGGTGCCTACCTACCAGAGTTGAGTTTCACTACTCGAGAATAAGTCCTGGGGACAACCGAGTACCGATGAACATATCCAGTTCTATGGGAAAGGGGGTTGCTAAAGGTGAAGCTCTCGTCAACAACAGGTTCTGATAACTCAACTCATAGAGTGATTTGTGACAGTAAGGAGATGTCGAGGTCGTGGGCATGCACATTCATGCAATTCAAGCTCTGGTCATCTCATAGATATGTTATTTAAACATATCACTTGCACCAGCTACAGGGCAGGTATAAGTGGCAACTGATAACGATGACAGACACATATGCGTTCCAGTGGCAAACTTTAAAAATGCATTTTATGACCAGTAGACATTAAGCACATCCTGATATATGTATTTCATGTAAAAAGCAAATGATAAAAATGATAATGATTATGGTATTAAGAGATGTTAATTTATATGTATTGCATTTTTTCCCCATGCAACCTAACTTTATATTGCACATATGCATTGTGTGTATCCTGCAGTGTATGCTATCTGTCTGCATACGGCAAGTACCATAAAGCCAGAACCCGTATTCAAATGGAATAGTTTCTTGAGAAGCTCTTGTACTTCAATATGGGCTTACATGTTTTCCATACGATTTTAAAAAATGCAATCTGTGTTCATTTTGCATTCCTTGATGAACCAGTCTGTCTATGTACTATCACTTTAAGAACACAGTCTTAATTTATTTCAACCTTTCCATTTTTTACTCTGCTCATTCAAGCCTTATGTATGTTTAAAATAAGTCATCAGATTAAGAGGACATAGGGGCTATTTCTGTGTCATGTCACGTGTCACTATTGCATTGCTATTATATTTCTACTTTATTACATTTGTACACATAATCATGTGCTATTCCATATAAAGTGTGCCTTTCAGAAAAAGTCTCATTGAAAGAACATGTTAAAAGTAGGTCATTTTTCATAGGGACACTTGCTAAAACATCCCTTGAATTAGCACTCTTTTGCTCATTTAAATATCTCATTCCACAACAAAGGGGTTTTTGCAAGTGGGCATAAAGTGGACATAGAGGGCCTGATTCATCATTTAACGCAATTTGAACGTAACTTACATTTAAAAAAAATGGACGTATGTCCGTATTGAAATACAAGCAGATCTCAAGAAACATTTCCATTTTGGAATAAGTACACTCTACAATACAAAGACCCATCAGAATGCATGCAAAAAAATGATATTTTTATGGAAATTATAAAATGAATTTACAACTATTAATACTATAATATTTAATAAAATTACACAGTATATTAAAATGTTTTTTTTTACATTAAATACATAAATCAGTATGTTCTTAATGCATAATGTGCATAAAATGCATTTTTGTAGTTTCTATTTCTTGCAAACACATGTTCTGGCACACATACGTGTCAGTCATCACTTCAGTCATCACTTACACCTGCCCTGTAGCTGGTGGAGATTATATGGCTGAAAATATATGTACTTTAGAGATGCCCAGAGCTTGAATCGGACAAATGTTCATGTGCTCGAATATGGCACACTCTTACTGTACATTGCCTATGTTCGCCCCCCCCCCCCCCCTACCCTCCCACCCAGTTTCGCACTGAAGCCGGAGACAGTCGGAAGTATCATTTCCGTTTGAACATGAACTACATGCAATTACCTTCACTAGCATAAAGTCCGTTTCTCAGCTTGCCTAGAGAAATTTTACGTAAGATATGGCACGCAACAGGACTTGCGTCCTAAAATTAATCAGAATCAGAGTGAGAGGCTTTCCTGAATTTTTGCAGCTTTGTAAATGAGCATTGATGATTATTCACTATCCAATTGATGAAAACTCTTTTTAGCTCCATGAGCACCCCAGCCACCCAACCCTTCCCTGCAGGTGCTAGCTTAATGCACCCCTCTACCTGCCCCCAGTGTATTACTTTATGTTGAGGGAGGTGGTCATTTTTTGCTCTCACCATCATTGATATTGAGAAACAAAAAAGGTTAACTAAAAATATTCTAATTCAAATGTGCTTGATTTGTATACTTGAAAGTGGTAAAAAAAAGAAGAAATGAATAGTAACGTTACAGTGTGTTAAATTTTTAAATTATTTCCAGAAAGAGGACAATCATTTATTCATTAGTGGTCTGAACATGGTTTTCATTAAGTTTTAAGTAAGTCATGAAACAGGAACAAATTATCGTCTGATATAATCTTTGGTTTGAAAAATTTTTAAGGTTTTTTTTATTTTAGATTTATAGATGCTATTACTTAAATTTAGATTTTACAAAACAATAGAGAGACACAAGTTTTCATGCACTAAGTTTAATTAATATAAATATAAAATAGTCATGTCATTTGCAAATATAATTAAAGTATGAAAAAAAGTAGAGGTGCTGGAAATGCTATTTTGTCAAATCCAACAACAGTTTTTCACTATGTGCAATCATCTATCTGACCACACACTAATTCCATTTGTTTTTAGGTTCATCGGCAGAGACGCTTTGTTACACATTTTGTTCAGTTTTGATCTATGGAAGATCAACAGTATTATTAACTAGAATTTTTGATTTTTTTCCTCTTTAAATACTGCGTGCCTGATTCATTAAGGTAAGTCAGGCAAAAAAATGAGTAAGTTTTCTTCTGGACAAAACCATGTTACAATGCAAGGGGTGCAAATTAGTTTAGAACATGCCTTACACCAACTATAAATCTGCCATCACATTTTACATTTACCTCCCCCACATTTTACATTTGCCTCCCCCTCCAATGCAACATTGTTTTGCCAAGGTACAAAGTTACTCAATTGTTTTGCTCTACTTTCCTTAATGAATCAGGCCATGCTTGTTTACCTTCCTTAACTCCAGTAAAATAAATCTTGAGTTTATATTGGGATATGTTTCATGTGCACACATTAAAGCACTTTTGCTATAAAATGCACAATCTTATTGCCACCACTTCTGAGGTGACATACATCAAGATTAAAATATTGCAAACTAAACCACTGCAGGGCTTTTTCTGGTAAATCAATAATATATCCATTCTTCACCCTTTGTAGTTTGCTATTGTGTCTCAATACCACCCATTCTACATGGAATACCTTAAAATGACAAAATAATCATATTCAACCAGGTCCACCTATCATAAGCAGCAATAAATTGCTTTTCCCGCAGTTAACATATGATATCCTAATCCAAAGATACTCAGCTCCGTTCCCAGGTACCACCAACAGGCTATGTTTTCAGGATTTCTTTAAACATCTAATTTGATGGGTCAGTAATTATTATGTCTTCTACAGACAGCAATCCTGAAGACATGACCTGTTGGTAATGCTTGAGGGCTGGAGTAGAGCACCCCTGTCCTAATCCATGCACATGTCTATAAATTTAGGCACAAAAAAATTAGATCACATCAGAAAATAGGAATGAACAGCTTTATTGCTAAACCTCTGCATTTTACCCCATTCAGAAAAAATCCCCACGGAGTAAATCTTTATAAAAAATATAAACCTAAATCAATTATATGATTGTGGTTTCGTGCTAAAAATCTACTGTTTTGGAATAAAGATTTTGAACCATTGCTAACATCTTTGTTCTAGGACTCTCCGGCACCATGTTTTCTGACTTCTTTTATAAACCTTGTTCCTTCATTTCCTGTTTGCCGCACTAATGTGCATTCAGCATCAAATTTAGCATCTGCTGCTATTAAGTTATCTATCTTTCTACTTATTATACTAACTGCTGACATGTTTACCAAATCCAGGTTGTTACTGACTAGTCCCAAGCACAACTCCTATTATATCTACTGCCAGGGTCGGACTGGCCCGCCGGTGGACCGGACTATCCACCGGTAGGCCCCGACCCTGAATCGCTCCCCTCTTCGTTGGTGGGGGGAGCTAGAAACTTTAATAGAAAAAAAAAAAGAAAAAAAAACTCACGTGACCGCAGCGCTGGCTCCGTCCGCACTGAATGCCGGGCGTGACGTCATCACGCCCGACGTTCAGTGAGGAGCGCCGGCAAGACAGAGGAGAAGAAAAGGAAGAAGCAGATAGAAAAGGTAAGTGATAGGGGAGCATGTAACAGAAATAGAAGTATGGAACAGAGAAGGGGGAACATGGAACAGAGAAGGGGGAGCATGGAACAAAAATAGGAGTATGGAACAGAGAAGGGGGAGTATGGAACAGAGAAGGGGGAACATGGAACAGAGAAGGGGGAGCATGGAACAGAAATAGGAGTATGGAACAGAGAAGGGGGAACATGGAACAGAGAAGGGGGAGCATGGAACAGAAATAGGAGCATAGAACAGAGAAGGGGGAGCATGGAACTGAAGGGGGAGCATGGCAGTGTGAAGGGGGAGCACAGACAGTATGGCAGTGTGTGAAGAGGAGCCAGGAGAAGGGGGGAGCAAAAGCAGCATGGAGGGTGCAGTGTGATTATAAGGAGGCACATCATGGTGATGAAGGGGCGCAGTAATGTGTGTGTGATGGCACAACGGGCTTGTGGCAATGTAATGTGTGTGTGGTAGGTGGTGGCTAAATAATGGGTGCTATTTTCTTTGTAGGGTGAAGATGGGGCAATTTAATTTTATAGTGGGGACTATTAATTTAAGATGGGGTGGTTTGGGCGCTATTAATTGAATGTGGGGCTGAGTTTGAGGAGCATGAGGTATATTTATTAAATGTGAATATGAATTATTTAATGGCAGTGACGGTTGCAGGAAATAGGTATATTTATTATATGTAAATGTGATTAATTTATTGCAGGGGCTGTCTGGAGGGAGGGAAATAGGTTTATTAAATGGGAATACTATTACTTTTATGTTGGGGCTGGAGGAAGTCCTAAGTATTAAATGTGGGTCCTATTGATTTAACGCCGGGGCTGGTTGGAATTTTCTAAATGTACCCATTATTTTTTCCAAATAGGACCCCTCAACATTCCAGGAACCAGACAAGCCGCAGCTAAAGAAACCAGCAGCCACAGGTGGTGACAAGAACAGGTAGGACAGTCTGTCAAATGTTCTGAGTCTAGTGCAGGCTTGGCTAACCTGTGGCACTCCAGGTTTTGTGAAACTACAAGTCCCAGCATACCCTTCCAGCAATAGGCTGCTATATATTGGTAAAGCATGCTAAGGCTTGTAGTTTCACAACACCTGGAGTGCCACAGGTTAGTCAAGCATGGTCTAGTGGGATAATCCCGATTTTTGGTGACTGTTCTGCCCAATCTAAGGTGCAGATCAAGACTGTACTCTTTATACACACTGCATTCTTTATATACTACACTATTGTGCTAGCTGTCCTTTGTGAGCTGACCACTCCCCCTCTAGTGTCTGGTCCCGCCTCTTTGATGGTTGGCCACACCCCCTCTGGTGGGCCCCTAGCGTTGCTGTCCCCTGGTGGGCCCTTCATGCCCCAGTCCGACACTGTCTACTGCTGTCTTCTAATATCGGCTTACTTGTCGACTACCCTTTATAAAACTATCCATTTGAAACTGTTTCGGTCACAGGAATCCAATCTGGATCCTAGATCAGCACTTCTAAGAATGAGGTAGAGTATTGAATACTAACTCATTTAGGTGATGAATTTTTTTATTATTGTGTGTTATTTCTTACTGGACATGTTGTAAAGCATCATTAAATAAAATAATTATTTTATTGGATATGGAATAGTGCAAAGCTGCTTCTTCTTCTTCTACTTCATTTTGATACTATGCGGTTCGAGAAGGCCTGCCCAGGAGGTCTGAAATAAACACTATCCATCCCATGGTCTTTGTCACAGTCTGTGTTCAGAAATTTGGGAGAGTCTTGAACCCTAAATATGAAAGGAATTTCAATGCGTGGCCTACATAAGAAGTTGAGACTTTTCAAATATCAGTAGCATGAGAATGTTGGTCACTATAAGAGGATAATTGGATCCCTGCCACTCTACTTCATTGGCCAGTGTGGTAAAACACTTGTGATTGGTTTGCTGGTAAATGGGTCCGGGGGATGATTTTCTTTTTTTATCATTTGTGAATAATCTGGGAATTCATCCTCTTCTAAAAATTTGTGGCACCCAGTACTTTAAGATAAGTTTATTTGTTGTTTTCTTCCCTCATATTTCATCTTATAAATATTTTGCAGATTGAGTCTCACCAATATGCAGAATAACAGTTGTTAACCACATTCCTATTTTGAAAAGTTTTTGTCATCTCAAAACACATTTCTGTGTTAATTTTATTTTCAGTCCATAAACAAACCTTCTTTAATGTAAGGTAAAATCCATGTTCAGCAAGAATTTAGTGTATCATTTCACCTCCTGCAAAGTAGTACCACAATGCGCAAACACTTGAAAGCAACAAATTACTGAAATGGTTATTTAAATTTGTTTACAGCAAGTTCATCAACAACAACATGCTCAAACTGCATGCTAAACAGTGTGCTAGCTCTATCCTAAAAAATAAATAAATAATCTTTGCCAACGTTGATTTCTCCATAAAATTTCTCATTATAAATGTGCCATAAATCATAAAAATGAAGTGTGTGCAGATCTATCACTGTAAAAGAACAAGCACCAATAGACCATTTGTAAGCCAAGCCAAAATAATCCTATACAAAGAGATAAATGTACTACATATATGCAGTGTAAAGAGCTGCATATACATACTTCTTACACTCAGTGCAATAACGAGGGTGGTGCAGGCGGTGCCGTCGCCCAGGACACAAAGCAAAGGGGGCGCAGCAGCCGCCCGCTACCTGCTACCTACCTTCAGCCCTTAAGTTCCGCTAAAGGGCTGAAGGGAGAGAGAGATTTTAACTTACCAGAGTTTGATGCTTCAGCCGTTATGTTCCGCCACTGACAGGATGGGAGGCGCCGGTGCGGAAAGTGTGCAAACAGATGGCTCCTCACACAGGTTTCTGCTGAACCAAATTGATGTTTATTTACTTGTCAAGGTGGATAAACAGTCTTGGCAGTGCCTTCAGCAATCAAATGAAACATTCATAGAAATAAAAAGTCCCATAGCCCTAGCCTCTGACTATCACAGTTAGGTCCCTAACTGGTCACTGGCCACTTGTTGGCTTCAGTCTCCCACACACAGTTCAAACGCAGCTTTTTAAGCTTCCTGTCAGACATAACTCTGGCTGACTCCTTAATTGATTAGACCAGGTGCTCCACCGGGACTCCTATTTCTTATGTGTGTGTGTGTGTGCATGTGGGCAGATTTAACCCTCTCTGCACCTTTAGGTTGTGGTTCCTCTATTAGAAGGTGGCAAAGTGTCCCAATTGCCACAATATATATATATATATATATATATATATATATATATATATATAGGGGCAATTATATTACAGAGGATACATAGTCATACACATCATTCCCTTTCCCATTGGAGAGTACATTATAAACTCTCCACCACACCCACATGCACAGACACGGGTCCATTTTGTCAGAAGTCAATTAACTTATGACTATGTTTTTGGAGGGTTGGAGGAATCCAGAGCACCAGAAAGACCCCCCCCCCTCCCCCCACCTCTGCAAACATGTTGAGAGCATAAAAACTTCACACAGATATGGCCTTGGTTGATTTATATATCTACATCTGTATATAAAGCGTTAAGACTTTTATTGAATCTCATTATCATTTACTTCTCTGAGGTAGTAATTAATAGATGGTTAAAGAGAAGTATACAGTACCCATGGTAATTTAGCTCTTAAATGTTTTTTTCTGCAAATGAAACTAGGCTCAGTCCTTCAATGGCTACATGTTTGTGAGAAGGCCATTGTACTAATTATATTCATTATTAACAATATCAGTACACAGGTTACATAAGAGACAAGTAGACATGGGGTATATAATTAGTTTACATATTAATTAAATGGACACACTGCAGCTGAAACATTAAGGTGCGTATGATATATATTTAATATAACGTTCAATATAATGTGATATAGACCAGCAGATTACTACACTGCTTTATAATACTGTAATGATAATTTAAAAGCATCTTTGGTTACAATTTTATTTATACAGCTATTATTAGCATTCTTAAGAACATTTTAGCCTGGGTGATTAGTGGTACTAAAACGGCAATTAGTTGGCATGAGAATGTATAATTCTGGAATAATGTGGAATAATGAGTGTGTCCAATATCACAAGAGATGGGTCTATGATGCTAAAACACAGATTATTTTATTTCATTATGAAGATGAGAAAACCACACCATGGTTCTTTTATCAAATGTTAATTGATCAGAATGATCAATTATCAGACCAGATAATCAGTGGCATATTGTGGAACTAAGATTCAAAGCCATGGAAAAGTGGAGGCAGATAGTTACCACCACACTTATTTTGAGTGGAAAAAGTTGTCATGGTAATGCAAGCTATTAATTCAATAGGTACCTGTGACATCACTAACAGATGAATACACAAATGAATAGGAGGTTATTTTATTGTAAACATTAGTTTAGTTAAACATCTAATTAATTAACATAATATAACTAGAGAATATTATTCTACTGCAAATGCACACAATATTCCTCTTGATTAAAATAATGTTTAAAGTATGAAAAAAAAAATTGTTAATGGCCAATCAATTACACCACTGTGATATATAACAGTAGTAGATACTTATATATGTGCCAGTTCTGTGAAGGTATGGAGTAGACTAGTATAGCAGAGATCAGGATTACCAGGAGTGGACTGGAACAGTGGTATGAGATGCAATAACACACAGAATGTCCCAGATGACTATCGGATTGAGAGCAGGTAATATGCACACAGAATACAGTCTATGAAAGTATATTAAAGTAAGTCAAATAATCTTTGAAAAGAGTAAAATAGAAACTTCCTTTCAATAGAATCTTTTAGAAGTGTGAGAACTTGGGATTTTGTATATGGGGGAACACACTGAAAGATATATGGATGCCATACAAAGAGAGGTTGTCCTGCGGGAATACACTGAGGTGTTTGACACTGTAGGAAAAATGCTGAGGGTGCAGGTGAGTACACGAAGTGTATGGGGTTTGGCAATGTGCAACGGAGTATTCAGAGTTTGCAGGCACTGCCTGGGCAGCGCGTAGCATGTGCTAAGGTACCCAAAGGTGTTGGCACTGATTGGAAAGCGCGTAGCGTCCAATAAGGTACACCGAGGTGTTGGAACTGGTTGAACAGTGCGTAGTGTGTAAGGAGGTACACAGATGTGCTGGCACTGTTTGAAACAGCGCGTAGCATGAAATAAGGTACAGAGAGGTGTTGGCACTGGTTAAACTGACATAGCAGATAATAAGTTACACAAATGTGTTGGCACTGTTTGAACAGCACGTAGCATTCAAAAAGATACACAGATGAGTTGACACTGGTTGAACCGCAAGTAGCGTGCAATAAGGTACACAGTGTTGTTGACACTGTTAATGCAGTAAACAAATGGATACAACGGAATATAAAGCAGTGACGTTGTAGAATAGAGATAGACAACAAGTGTAGCGGACTACACACATAGATCACAATAACTAGCAGGTGCACAACAAAATACACTGGCACTGAGTCTAAGACTCCCATTGGACTTCATCAGTGATCCCCTCAAGAGGCTATGGACTTCGCTCAGTGAGGAGCCAAGATGCGGCCCATATATGGTTTCCTCTGTGAAAGCAACAGAGTACTTAGTTGGTATGAGTGCTGCTGTCAGGGAGACTGGACACATGAGATATATATTTTCATTGCATAGAAAACTTTTCAGAACCTGCTGTAACAAAATTGCTCATTTAAAACATATGTCCCCAAGCTAGATATGTATTGTAAATTTATGTTGGCACCTCACTTGATTATGTTTGAGTGCTGTGTCAATATGTTTTGGTTGTGTATGTTATAGTGTGAAACTCATAGCAAATAAACTGTTTGTATTTTTGAACTCATACTCCTATTGCCCTTATCATAACGGTTGCAATGGACAAAGACTCCTCAGCACAGATCATAATGGTTGCAAGTACAGCTTCCTCCAAATGCCTCTAGTATATAAACTTCAGCAGATGTTACATTTTCTAGTCCTCCATCACTGCATCTGCACAAACCCAGTGTTGCTGGGTGCAGTAGTTCCACACAGTCAATACTACTTGGCTCTCTCTCTAACAGCTGTCAGCACAAAATGGGCATACTGTGGAGGTTCATGCTCAGGTACCAGCAGCGATTAACTAACATCTCTGGATAGTGGAATTTCCTTGCCACTGTGCACCCCATCCCATACAGGGATCCTCTTAATCCAGTCCTACTGCTGCATCTCAAACTTTCACTTACAAATGTCATCCCAATATCCAGGGACCTTTCTCTAATAGGGAACATGCTGCAGTGACTTTAATGGATGGTTACTCAGGCAGAACTCTTCATTACATTCCAAGAGCTAGGGACTCTGCCTCATTTACAGTTGCTGCGATCCTCACTCATAGTTTTCAACCTTTACAAGAGGGCTCTACACAGGGTATTCTCTCTCACATCCCATGTGGCTTCCAGCTAATCATACTTATTCCATCTAAGGGTGTCTCTCACTGTCCATCCATGCCTCCCTCCAAACACTCTACAATCCAAAGGCTGGACTCTTTCATTTGGGACCTTTACTTGGGAATTCTCCCCCTCTTGTACACAGGTGTTAAATTGTGCAGCTCTCATATATTGTCTACTGCCCACACCTTCACTTGTGTCTCGGAAACCCTGAAGGTGGGGATCCCCCTGATGCATAAAATCTATGAGGCTCTGAATACATTGGGGCTGTCTTTTCCACCTCTGTAACAGCCCCTTCACTATAGGGCTTTCTTCATTTGGGGCTGTTTATTCCCCCAAAGGGCCTCACCCAATCATTTTATACAGTTCAGACCTCGATTCTACTTGCCACATACCCGCACCCCGACAGGCCAGGGAAGCACGGGACCTCCTCCTCTCCCATTCTAGGTCCCCAGCAAAATGGCCACACACCCTAACGGTGGAGTCCTAAACAGACATTGGTGACCACGTAAGGCTGGCATAGACAGTGCTGGTGCTTACATGTGGCTAAATTCTGAACCCTAACCTTACAACGACGCAACTGTCCATTTCAGCACATGTACTGCACCTCGTCCTTCTACAACCCTACCAATGACCTCACCTGTGGTCTATGGGGGAGGTTGGGGGCACCAACAAATAACGCTATATGCGTTACAACAGTTCCATAAAATCAGTTTATTTAGTATTGGATATTTCATCAGTAAGGTTGCAATGCAGTTTTCCTATGTAAAACCATATGTGCACTCTACGACAGCAGGCTCTGTCATTTGTGGAGTTCCGATATCGTGAGGATTCCTCTCTTCCATAGAGTAAAAAATTCCAATTGTGGAAATCCCATCTTTAAATATAATTTTTATATGTGGAATTGTCATTTATGTGTAATTTTACATTGTCCCCATGTGTAGAATTGACAAGTACATCTCTTCATGGCGTTGTGGCCAAAGCGGCACTTACACACTCACCAGAAACCCCAGTGACCTCAATACAGTGTTTCTGTGTTGGGATGTGGCATTTAACACAGTGGTGACAGAATATTATGACATGCTTTTAAACCCAACGCAGAAGAATTTCTGATGGTACCCAGCTAGTTGCCCGAATATTCCCCCTTTGTTTCAAGACTAATTGACAGGCTGGTCCCTCCCTCAGTACCAACCACTGCTGCAAATCACCTGCCCCTCTCTCCTCCACTGACCTCTGATTCGCAATCCTAGCACAAATGGGACAGGCACCAAATGACATGCATACATTCATACGTGTGCTGGAAGCGAGAGGCAGACACAGAAGTCTACCTCTCAAATACAGAGCACCTGATAGAAAAGCACTGGAGATGCTATTCAAATAAGGAACAGACTGAGAAGACCTTAACCAACTACAGCGTTGGGTAGGACACAGAATTAGTTAGAGTGAGTAAATAGGGTAAGTTTTTACCATTTCTGTACCATCTGAATCTGCCTGCAACATCATTTTAACTGCCACAATGCTACAGATACATCAAACAAGTTATAAACATTACCTGCTGTTGTCACTCTAAAGCCACTTATTACTTGTATTATTCTCTACAAACATTTCTAACACACACACACACACACACACACACACACACACACACACACACACATCAAAGCATTTACCCATCTACAGTTCACACGATTTTAAGGGGAAGAATGTAAGTGTTGTGTTGGAGGGAGACAGGGCTTTTAATGTAATGGGGGTGGTGTGGGTATTAATTTAATGATGAGGATATGAATGATAATCATTTAACAGTGTGTGGTAGATATTAATTTATTGATGGGAGCAATTTATGTGATGGTGGGGACTATTTTATTCAATAGCCTGGTAATGGTAGGGCCTATTAATTTAAAGTTTGGTGATGGTACTATTTATTTAATGCAGGGGGAGTTGGGCCTAATAATTGAATGTGGGGTTAGGTTTGGGAGATGGAGGGCTATGTATGAAATTTGAATACGAATTACTTAATGTTGGTGCAGTTTGGGGAGAAATAGGTTTAATTATTAAGTCAGGGCTATTTGAAGGGTAAATATGTTTGTTTATTTATTCATTGTGAGTGATATTTAATATAAGGGCATGTTGGATGAAATAGGTCTTTTGATTATTTCTGAATGCTATTAATTTACTGTGTGGGGCTAATTGCAATCAATGCAATAAATGTGAATTCTATTAAATTATTTAGACGTGGGTGCTATTGATTTTACGTCAGGGTTTGTTTGGGGTAAGGAGGCCTAGAGGGTTTGCTCATTGCTAGACTTTCCATATCTTATGTTCCTTTCCTTTTTTCCAAGCATAGCCCAAACATTCCAGGATTCAGACAAGCATCAGCTGAGCTGAAGACACAACCAGCAACAGGTAGTGGAAGCCTCAAGAACAGATAGGAGAGAGAAGGGCTATCTGCCATCTGCCCTGATTCTGGTGGGAGAGTGCCGAATTTGTGTGACTGTCTGTCACGGGCACTAGGAGTCTTTACCCAGGGATCACCAGGTGATGGACTTACCAGAGCAGTATAGATGGTAATATGGTACTCTGGTAGCGGGGTGATCACGGAACAGGAGACAGCAGATGGTAGAGAATGCTCGTGGAAAGTCTATGACTAGCAGCACTGGTAATATATAGATAGTAGTACACGAGGAACTGAATGGACAAAGGAAACGTGAGGGTAGTCAGTGGTCTGCGGTAGCAAGTTGTACCACTGCTATAGTGAGGAGGAATGACCAGAAGCAACGAGGAGGTGATGGAAGTCAGCGGTCTGCGTTTAGCAAGTTGTACCACTGTCTAGGTGAGGGAACGGAATCCAGGTGAAGGTATCCGGGAAGTCAGTGGTCTGCGTTAGCAAGTTGTACCACTGCTATATGGAAGGATACTGAAACAGGAATCAGTGGTCTGCCACTAGCAAGTTGTACCACTGAAATATATATGTGAGGAGGAGCACGGGGAGATAAATGTAATGCAGAGTATACACCGGCACACTGAACTTGATCCCACGATGAGTTGCACAAAGTAGTTATAACAGAGCAGCACTGCACAAATATACAAAGTCTCAGGAACTATCCAGACTAAAAGGTAACACAGTCAAATGATGGCAATAGTCTCAGTGGATAGGCAACTTCAGAGAAGAACAACTCAGTCCAGCAAGGTATGCAGTACACGAGCACAGTCAATGATAAGTATGCATACCGTGGTTCAGAAGAGCAGGCTGTCAGGAGGGAGTGCAGAGATACCTGAGCGGCAGGAGGCCGGCAGGATGCGAAGTCCCAGGGAAATGGAAGCGGTATCCAAGTAGGTGCAGCGCACAGGTAGGTAGACCAGCAACGATGGAACAATACTCAGGAAGCCGTAGTATATAGGACTGGTCACCGGGAGATCACTGAAGAGTAGAAGCGATATCCAAGCAGAGGACAGCAGCGGAGCGTTGATCCAATGCAGACAGGCGAGTTGACACAGGCAGGAACACTGTAGAAGCACGGAGAGCGGATCAGCTGGCTGCAGACACGAGTAGAACTGAAGGGTAGCGGCAAGCAGGACACTGCAGGTACACGGAGGTAGCGGATAGGAATCAGCAGGTGCAGTCACGATGAAACACGGGAGAGTTGAGATGAGCTGGAACTGTTGAGCACGGAGGCAGCGGATAGGAATCAGCTGGTGTAGTCTCGATGAAACACAGGAGAGTTGAAGTGAGTTGATAACTGTAGTGCACGGGGACAGCGGATAGGAATCAGCTAATACAGTCACGATGAAACACAGGAGAGTTGAAGTAGTCTGGAAACCACAGGAGAGTTGAAGTGGTCTGGAAACCACAGGAGAGTTGAAGTGGTCTGGAAACCACAGGAAAGTTGAAGTGGTCTGGAAACCACAGGAATCAGCTGAGCTGAATACACGATTAAACACAGGAACGCCTACAGAGGCTCATGGGGAATGAGACTCCAAGATCAGGCCACGAGGATAGACAACAGGTGCTTTAAATTGGGAGTGTTGCCTTATCAGCCAATTAACTAAAAGGAACAGGTACTGAAGGTTTGAAAGGGCTGCGCATGCGCAGACCCTCAGGATGGTGGACGACCACGGTTCCTAAACACACGGGAAGAAGCACTCACAGTCTGGTGAGTGACAGTACCCTCCCTTTTAAAGGTGGGCACAGAACACCTGGAACCGGGCTTGTCCGGATATTTGGAATAAAACTTCTTAAGAAGAGCTGGAGCGTTGAGATCTTCAGCTTTGATCCATGAACGCTCCTCAGGACCAAAGCCCTTCCAATGAACGAGGAAACGAAGAACTCCTCGCGAAATTTTTGTGTCCAATATATGAGTAATCTCGAAAATCTTCCTCCTGATGAACTTGAACTGGCTGAGGTGCTGAAGGAGGGACCGAGAAACGGTTGATGATGAGAGGTTTGAGCAAGGACACATGGAAGGCGTTGGAAATACGAAGATTCTTAGGAAGTACAAGTTTGAAACAAACTGGATTTATCACTTGAATGATCCTATATGGACCAATAAAACGGGGAGCAAATTTCATAGATGGAACCTTCAAACGAATATTTTTGGTAGATAACCAGACACGATCTCCAATTTTCAGTGGTGGAACAGCCCGCCTCTTCTTGTCTGCAAAAGACTTATATTTGGCAGATGTCTTCTTTAAACAGGTTTTGACCTGAGACCAAATATTTTTGAAGGTCTGACAAACAGTCTCTACAGCAGGAACTTGGGTGGGAGGGAGGGCTGGAAATTCCGGAAAAGACGGATGGTGACCGTAAACCACAAGCAGTTGACTTTTAGAAGATGACTCCTGAGATCCATCTTTAACGTCCGAAGACGTCACGAACGCCCGATGAGGAGGAAGGCGTTCAGACTGAACCTTATCGCACCGATCCGTAGAAGAAGGATCCTGTGGAGGGAAACCTGGTGGACCCGGTGAAATAGACGACTGGTGTATTTTGAATGGAACCACTTGAGAGAGACAACGATGATGACATTCAGCTCCCCAAGACGTAACTTGAGAAGAGTGCCAATCAATCTGGGGAGAGTGACGTTGAAGCCATGGAAGGCCTAATACAATCGGACTTGTAGTAACAGGAAGAATTAGAAATGAAATTTCTTCTTGGTGTAATACACCAATTTGAAGGGTTACTGGAGACGTACTCTGGGTGATGAGACCATTGACAATGCGTGATCCATCGATAGCAGTCACAGTAATAGGTGTCTTTAAAGTAATCACTGGTAGGGACCATTGATTCACGAGGGATTCAGAAATAAAGTTTCCCGCAGCTCCAGAGTCAATAAGTGCTTGGGACTTAAAGGATTTGGTAGCAAAGGAAACTGAAACATCAAAAGCACAGACTTTTAATTTCGTAGAACAAGGAGAGGACTCCAGGAACCCTAACCTTATCTCCCCAGTATTGGTTAGAGCCCGGCAATTCCTGGGACAAGAATTGAGCATATGCGTGGAATCAGCACAATAGATACAAAGTCTATTTTTTACTCTTCGGTCCCTCTCCTCTGAAGTTAATTTGGAGTGACCTATCTCCATGGGTATCACCGGAGATGAAACTGGGTGAAATTGAGGTACCGAGCGAAGAGGCGCCTTGAAGGAAGTTACTTTTTCGGAATAATTCTCACGAAACCTCATGTCTACACGAAGGCAAAGGGAAATCAAATCATCCAAAGAGGAGGGTACTTCTTGTGAGGTCAGTGCATTCTTAATTTTATCGGAAAGCCCCTGCCAGAAGGCGGCGATCAGTGCCTCAGCGTTCCACTGAAGTTCAGAGGCTAGTATCCGAAATTGAATGACGTACTGAGCCACAGTGCGAGATCCTTGGCGAAGACGGAGAATGCTGGATGCAGCGGAAATAACACGACCTGGTTCATCGAATACACTTCGGAACGTGGAAATAAATTTGGCACTATCCTGTAATAATGGATCGTTTCTTTCCCACAGAGGGGAAGCCCATGCGAGAGCTTGTCCAAAAAAAAAAATGAAATAAGATAGGCCACTCTGGAACGATGAGTAGAGAAATTTTGAGGTTGGAGCTCAAAATGAACTGAGCATTGAGTAAGAAAACCCCTACAAGTTTTGGGGTCTCCATCATACTTTGACGGAGTAGGCAGGTGAAGCATGGAAGCCGTAGACACCTGGGATGGCACTGGGGAAACGGAGGAAGGCACAGGAGCATCAACAGTAGCTGTGATATTTTGCACAGACGTTCTTTGGGAGGCTAACGCCTGGTAACACAGCAGCAAATGCCGTTGGCGAACTTCCTGTTGCTCAATACGGGTAACCAGATGCCGCAGCATCTCTTTAGCTGTAGGTTCCGAATCTGGGTCTGTCATTGCCTGATCTTACTGTCAGGGGCACTAGGAGTCTTTATCCAGGGATCACCAGGTGATGGACTTACCAGAGCAGTATAGATGGTAATATGGTACTCTGGTAGCGGGGTGATCACGGAACAGGAGACAGCAGATGGTAGAGAATGCTCGTGGAAAGTCTATGACTAGCAGCACTGGTAATATATAGGTAGTAGTACACGAGGAACTGAATGCACAAAGGAAACGTGAGGGTAGTCAGTGGTCTGCGGTAGCAAGTTGTACCACTGCTATAGTGAGGAGGAATGTCCAGAAGCAACGAGGAGGTGATGGAAGTCAGCGGTCTGCGTTTAGCAAGTTGTACCGCTGTCTAGGTGAGGGAACGGAATCCAGGTGAAGGTATCCGGGAAGTCAGTGGTCTGCGTTAGCAAGTTGTACCACTGCTATATGGAAGGATACTGAAACGGGAATCAGTGGTCTGCCACTAGCAAGTTGTACCACTGAAATATATATGTGAGGAGGAGCACGGGGAGATAAATGTAATGCAGAGTATACACCGGCACACTGAACTTGATCCCACGATGAGTTGCACAAAGTAGTAATAACAGAGCAGCACTGCACAAATATACAAAGTCTCAGGAACTATCCAGACTAAAAGGTAACACAGTCAAATGATGGCAATAGTCTCAGTGGATAGGCAACTTCAGAGAAGAACAACTCAGTCCAGCAAGGTATGCAGTACACGAGCACAGTCAATGATAAGTATGCATACCGTGGTTCAGAAGAGCAGGCTGTCAGGAGGGAGTGCAGAGATACCTGAGCGGCAGGAGGCCGGCAGGATGCGAAGTCCCAGGGAAATTGAAGCGGTATCCAAGTAGGTGCAGCGCACAGGTAGGTAGACCAGCAATGATGGAACAATACTCAGGAAGCCGTAGTATATAGGACTGGTCACCGGGAGATCACTGAAGAGTAGAAGCGATATCCAAGCAGAGGACAGCAGCGGAGCGTTGATCCAATGCAGACAGGCGAGTTGACACAGGCAGGAACACTGTAGAAGCACGGAGAGCGGATCAGCTGGCTGCAGACACGAGTAGAACTGAAGGGTAGCGGCAAGCAGGACACTGCAGGTACACGGAGGCAGCGGATAGGAATCAGCTGGTGTAGTCTCGATGAAACACAGGAGAGTTGAAGTGAGTTGATAACTGTAGTGCACGGGGACAGCGGATAGGAATCAGCTAATACAGTCACGATGAAACACAGGAGAGTTGAAGTAGTCTGGAAACCACAGGAGAGTTGAAGTGGTCTGGAAACCACAGGAGAGTTGAAGTGGTCTGGAAACCACAGGAAAGTTGAAGTGGTCTGGAAACCATAGGAATCAGCTGAGCTGAATACACGAGGAAACACAGGAACACCTACAGAGGCTCATGGGGAATGAGACTCCAAGATCAGGCCACGAGGATAGACAACAGGTGCTTTAAATAGGGAGTGTTGCCTGATCAGCCAATTAACTAAAAGGAACAGGTACTGAAGGTTTGAAAGGGCTGCGCATGCGCAGACCCTCAGGATGGTGGACGACCGCGGTTCCTAAACACGGGAAGAAGCACTCACAGTCTGGTGAGTGACACTGTCCCACTTAGACCTTGGCAGGTATGTCCCACTTTACAATGGTTTTGAAGGGGGAACTGTGTGAAGGGACCTGTATTAGTTGGAGAGCACTGTCTCAAATGATAGCCATGCCTCTTACATGCTGGTCATGCCCACTCTGTAGGCAAGGTGTGGAAACCCCCCTCCAGAAATCCTGCATATGGGAGGAGGGTTCCTGTCAGGTCTATTATGCTCTCCTTTAGTATTGAATAAATAAAACGACTGTTTCGCCAAAATATTTTTTTGATGTTGCAATTAGACATATAATATATATCTTCACCTTTTGATACAAGATAGCTTTAAACATTTAAGAATATACTTCTTCTCTCAGGCTATTAATTTTTACTAGCGCTGCAGCTTACTGGCTACTTATAACTCATGTGAATCTAGCGTTCTCAATTCAGTCTTTGTTATATAGCACAACGGTGACTAAATGCACAGTTTTCCTGTCTGCTAATGATGTTTACCAGCACGAAAGGTTACTGTCTAATGATGGTGTATATTATATTCAATGTACTGTTTAACAGGGCAACTGAGCTTCTCTCAGGTTATGGTGCAGCTACAGACCGCATGATTTACTTTTGCGCTCAATGGACAGCACATGTGCCTCAGCTGCACTGCTGTTATCTGCTCCCAAGCCTAATAATTTTAAACCCTTCCTCCAAAGAGGCTACATCATCCAGCATCTATATGGAGAGCTGTCGAAGTGCTCACTCTCAGCCAGATCATCCACAAATAAGTAGCAGCGTCTGCCTGCTGGTGTCACCATCCCTGAGATTCAAATAGCCCCAAAGTCGATAGTCTTACAACAAACATTTCACACTCCACTAACTACCACTATGTAACTGCATATACATATATAGAAGTACAAGTTAACCCGTGCATGATACTCATGCATTCTAGTCAAATCAAGCTACTTAAGGTGTTAAAAAGGTTCTTGTCATGCATTTAGGGCTAGGCCAGGGCTCCTCAGGGGAAGAGCGTTACTTCCCGACGTAAGCGCCCTTTTTTAACGTGGTTTTGTCCACATGTCACCACCTCATCATTCTTCTCCATCACCTCATCCTTCATCTTCATCGCCATATCCTTAATCTCCATCGTCTTACTGTTCTAAAACCTCTCGATACACAACGTTTCTGCTAAACACCTTATCGCTGTGCTCAATCAGTCTTCCTTGAAGGGCAGTATTCATAACCTGCACTTTCACATCACTGCTTCTCCGTACTCGTGAAAATGCGACATACAATTGTCCATGACCAAACACAGGCTCTGGTAAATAAATACCCACACGGTCAAGTGTTTGACCCTGTGACTTGTTAATGGTCATAGCAAATGCAGCCTTCAAAGGGAACTGCCGCCGTCTTAGCTTAAACGGCAGTCCTGTTTCGGATGGACATAAGTACATCCGAGGTATCATCACCTTCTCTCCTTCAGCAGAGCCAGTCAAAACTTCTGCTTGTATCACATTCTTTTTCAGTGCTGTCACTACTAATCGAGTGCCATTGCACAGTCCTCTCTTAACATTCAGATTTCTCACTAGCATAATAATGCTTACAACTTTCAATCTTAATCTGTGCCTTGGCATTCCGGAAGCAGTCAAGAGTTTGAGCCCTCAACTCGTAAATTTAGCCTTTACTACCCCTCCCACGGGGGGAAGGGGGGATGATGGAAGTTAACTGACTTCACTATTATAATTTTTTTGTCAAATAATGTCAGTATACCAAATTTCAGGTCAATTGGATGAGCCCTTTCTGAGAAAATAGTTTTTTCCACACACACACACACACACACACTAACACACGCCGTTAGGCTTATATATATATTAGATACTCTCACTGGAGGTACTTGTATCTTAAGTAGCAAGTGAGTCACATTAAATTTGTTCTAAAGATTTTTGCATAACTTCTTGGTCGTTGTAAAGCCTTGAGACCTAGATTGCTTGCAGATCTTAAGATAATGTACTGTATGTTACACAAAGGACACACAAA
Source organism: Mixophyes fleayi (assembly GCF_038048845.1). NCBI lineage: Eukaryota > Metazoa > Chordata > Amphibia > Anura > Limnodynastidae > Mixophyes > Mixophyes fleayi. Next base: position 222,825,190 of record NC_134406.1, on the reverse strand, counting down.
TGATTATACATTCTTATGTACTTGAATTCAATACCCTAACTTAATTGTTAAATAAATATTCTTATTTCAATATTATTATTATTATCATTATGGTTCACATAGAGGATATGCTGTGTATTAATACATGCTATAATGTCTGTTATTTGACATGCTTCTTCCTTGTTGAGAAGGAAAATGTTTACCTAAGGCAAGGCAGCTAGGCATGAGTGTTTTCTACCATTCCTGCCTCTAGTCAACAGTCCAAGTAAGTAATTGTGATACTTAAAATAGCCCAGTGTTTGTCTGTAATACCCAGTATTGTTTAATTTTTGCATTTGTTGCCAATTATAACTTTCTACAGAAAATGCTGGTGCTAAATAAATAAATAAATGTTGATGATGTTAATGATCTGATACTAGATTTATAATTCAGTGTTGAGGGAAGATGGTGGAAGACTAATTGCTTCTTGCTTGGCTGGGGCTTTATTGTTTCCCCTGGCAAACAGAGAAAACTATTTTATACACTATTGACTGCATAGCCCCAAAACTAAAGCAGGTAGGCTGTTTAAACGGGTTAAAAAAAGAATTTGAGGTTTGTTTGCTTACAGTACATGACAAGGTGACATGACTTTTACATGACAATTCTTTACTGGGAAATATAAATTAATTCTAGTTTGCTTTTGTCTGTGGATGACTCAAATGAGATCAATGTTGCAGTTATCTGACTACAATATGACCTTAAACCTGACCTCAATAAAGTTTTCAGTTGAAATAAAATGTGTCAATGCAATGGAATGAAGGGACAGGAAGCTGTAAAAATTAAGCCTAAGAGTCCAAATGTATTCGTTATGAACAGTATATTTCCAAGCTTGCTCAACCCAAGCACACATTTGCAAAGACAGACCCAGCACTGCAGCACCGTCCTGTACTGCAGAGGCTGCTTGCTCCACCCTTCCTCGGGCAGTGCCCCATCAACTTATTACTTTATGTAGAGTGGAGGGCGGCATCTTCTGTTCCTGTCAAACTGGGAGTGCAGCGCTAAACTGTGACATCGTAGACCAGCCCATCACTTAAATAGTGGAGCAGCAGCCAGCAGCTTCACAGGTTCACAAGGACTGTCTTTGTCTAGGATAGCCTGGTGGTAGCATGTTATATTATACTTACTGGAGTCCCGAGCTGTAAATGCCTCCCAAGTCACACTTAGCAGTATGTGGCCGCTGTTCCTATGTGCAGTAACAACACGATCCATTGGTTGAAAAACCTCTGTCATCGTACTGTAAAACAGACATTGATTTGTTTAACAGGAGTTAAAGAGCAAGTAGATTAACGAATGATAGGTGTCATTTTAGAAAGCTGCTTAGCAGCTTCCCTATCTTGCATAACTCTAGGTCAATATCTTTGTCTGAGTTAACAGATACTGTACCAATTGATAAATTCACACGCATGGGCAATGACAGATATTGCACTACAAGTAAGAGGGAAATTACTGATATGATATACTTTGGTATCCAAGATCTTTTTCTTCCGTTATCTGTCCTTTAATTTCAGTCCTATAAATATTTTATTGCAGGAACTCGGTTCCTGCTTATTTACACCATTGCATGGTTTCTTTAAATTCCTGTAACCTGACTGAAAATGTGTTTTTCAGTAGATGATAATTCAGAACATATACTAATAGTGTACCAGATGTCCCTACTAATGATGAATAAAATATCATTAAACATAGTTAACATAATGAGCGCTTGTTTTAAAAGACATTTTGAGTAATTTGACATTTGCATACTGTAAGCATGTGCTTCATGTGAAATAATGTAAAATTAAACAGTTTATGTTTAGTGGTATTTTATTATAGTGTAAAGTTTGTAATATCACATACTGGAAATAGTTGTTATCCGTCAACTCTGTTGATTTTCACATATTTTATGAATACGTTTGTGTGCTGGATTAAAATGCACTCTCCATAAATAATATAAACTTGGATTCAATTTATTTGTCGGAAACTAAATATGGTTAGCTTTATAAATACACATTCATGTCTTTCAAATACTGTAATGTCTTGAAAAAAATGTAAATTTACATTTATATCATTATTAACAATCTACTCCCTAACTCTAAGTCATAATGGGTGTGACAGACCCGGGCCTTATAGTGGGAAGTCTGTCCTCAGTGGGCCAATTGAACAACCGTGACCCACTCTGTTCTTAAATGCCGCCCGGTGGCCAGATCTGTTATTGCTGTGGTGTCCAGAGAGGGAGGGGGGAGGCAGCTCACAGGAAGTGTGAATCAGCTGTGGACCCTGTGACATCAAAAAGTAGTGGAAGGGGTTAAAAAGAGGAGGGTCAGGACCTTATCTAAAATCAGGAGGGGGTCTCTCCCTGTTTGCTACCTATTGTTTTAGCAACTCTGCAACACAGTCTGAATTGCACCATCACCGCAGGTGGGAGACCACAGATGTCATGCTCTACTTCCACCCCTGTTACCACCCAAACTCCACACCAGGATTGGGTGTCTTGTGAGAAAGGACAAAAAGGAGCTGTCTAAGGGAGGGGGGTGGTTGTTGGAATCTTGAGACAGCAAGGACTTGGACTGTTGGAGAGTAACCGTATTATCGCAGGGCCAGAAATTAATGCTTGAAGCAGGAGCTTCTTAACACAGATCGGGGAGTGTACCTCTAGGACTGATTCTGTCACCACTCCATCGGGAGACACTCGCAGATTCTGGGGAATTCGGTAGGGAGACTAATACCCAGGGTCACACCAAGCTGGTGGAGACTTGGCCAAGTGGCTGGGATCAGCAAGATACACCAACCAACCTTACGGCTCAGAAACCCTGGCCCACTTGGATTGTCAGCTGTTGATTTTATTACCAGGAGTTTGGGCCTGCTAGGACTCTGTACTTGGAGGTAACCTGCTGGGGACTTTGTTGGGGAGTTTTTACTTGCACTGGTGATTTTCTGACACTTGATATATTTGGTGGAGGAACAAGTTTCTCCTTGGGGAGCACTGTTGTATTTTACTAAGTGTGTGCACTTTGTTTAATAAAAGGGATTATTATTTCTTTCTTGTCTCCTTACCTGTGTGACCTGTGAACCTAGAGGACCGGGTATCTAGTAAACTTTGGTTCCAATCCTGGTGTCCTCACAATGGGCCTGAGTCATTAAGGAACATAACTGCTGATTTTGTGCGTATCGTTCACAAATATCGCGCTGCACATGCTCAGAACAGGATGATAGGCAAAAGAACGCAGTCACATCCAAGTCAGCTTTAAGTGCAAACAACACTTTACCACAGCCTATGATTTAGGGGAGTGAATGGGTTGGGAATGGGCAGATTAACGTAGACAATATACAGTAAGGTCGTTCCCGTTCAGCCACGTCCAAGTCAAACTCAGGCGCATACAGAAGTATGCAGAAGTTTTTTGCTGTATCTCTTGCTCCAACTGGGGAGCTAGCTTAAGTTACAAATACTACTGCTGATGGCTGAGTATGCGATGTATGCAAAACATGTGTGTGCAATCAGGAACAACTGTAAACATGTAGTTTGTGTACAGCAGACATTAAGGACAGCCTAATAAATGTACTTCCAAGGAAAAAATATAATAAAAAATCTTAGATGACTATATTATTGTCAGGTAACATTAATTGCTTAATTTTTCTTTCTGTGTGTTCTTTTGGGATTTTATATTCCACATATTTGTTGTTCATATTCTGCAGTGTCTGTTCTAGTAGAGCAGAGTAAACCTACACCCATAGTCAACACTACATGTATCTTTAGATCTGTTCCCTGTTGACATCAGTAGTATGCAGAGTTTATTTACATTAGAGATGCTCACTGAACCCCGTGAAGGGGTTTTGGTTTTGGATCTGGATTAGCTTTGTGCTTTGGTTTTGGTTTTGGCAAAACTGCCCTCGTGTGTTTTGCTTTTGGTTTTGGATCTGTATTTTTTTAGAAAAATTGCTAAAATATGCTAAAAACACATAATTTTGCTCTTTTTTTGATCCTACATTATTATTAACCTCAATAACACTAATTTCAAGTCATTTGCAGTCAATTTTGACAACCTCACAGGTCACATTATTATTTTCATACACTTTCGGACAAATACTGCAGCAACCTGGCTGGATGCTAAGCGATAGAGCAATGACTCAAACACATGGCAGTTCCTACCACATCTAGGACACATTGGCAGACAGCAGTGGCAGAAAAGAAAAGTCAGAAGAAAAGCCTGCAAGGCCTAGTATTTGTATTTCAGCAATTACAATTAGCAATGGAGGAATGGAGCTCTTCTCTTTGTGTGTAACCTATATAATACCGTACAATTTGACTGCAAAGTCAGAAGAAAAGCCTGCCAGTACTAGTATTTGTATTTTATGCAATGAGAATTACCATTGGAGCTCTCCTCTTTGTGTGTTACCTAAATAACACAGTAGATTTTGGCTGCAGAATTACACCAACCCTGACAGCACTGGTATTTGTATATTTCTGCAATGAGAATTACCTATGGAGCTCCTGAATGTCACTGTAGACTTTGTTGAACACTGCTATTCCCTCCTCTTTCAATTCTATCTATTTGGCTGACCAACTGATCTACACAGTGTGCTACCCCTTCTGTGTCTCTCTTTCAAATGGCGCTAGATCGCCGTGGAGGGCGGTATTTATAGATTTCAAAACTTGCAAGATCCGAGATCCGACGACGTAACGATGAGGTTTTGCCTCGTTTTCAATTCCGAAAAAGCGTGAAAGTACCGAGCCGGCTTAGCTCGGTACTCGGATCCCCTAAGTTCGGGTATATTCAGTTCTCGAGGAACCTAGCCTGAGCATCTCTAATTTACATGCAGTTTGCAACAAACGCGCAATACACTTAGTATGCCCACCTTAATGACTCAGGCCCAATATGATTATGTTAGCTCCGGGGACAGAACTCTGTTCCGGAATTTTAAAGAGAGCTGCACGCTATATTTCCGCCTCAGGCCCCGTTCCTCGGGCTCGGAGCAACAGAGGGTCAGTATTATCATCTCCTTATTTCAGGGTGATCCCCAATCCTGGGCGTTCATTCTGACCCCTGTTAATCCGGCTCTGCAGTCCGTAGACGCCTTCTTCAAAGCCCTTGGTCTCTTATATGATGATCCAGACAGGGTGGCCTCTGCCGAGTCACACCTAAGAGCGCTAAGACTAGGGCGGTGGACAGCAGAAGAGTATTGTGTCGAGTTCCGAAAATGGTCGGTCGACAGCCAGTGGAATGATCCCGCACTACGGAGTCAGTTCCGGCTAGGGTTCTCGGAGCAGATAAAGGACTCCTTAGTCCAGTATCCTTCATCACCTTCCCTGGAGGCCTTAACGCAATTAGTTATTAAAATTGACCGCAGGATCAAGGAAAGGAGGTCCGAGAGGGAGGCCGCCTCGCCATCCTGGTCCTCTTCAGCTGTCTACCCGGTACCTCAGGACTTGCCAGAGCCCATGCAGTTAGGGGCTTATCGCATGTCCCCTGAGGAAAGATCCAGGCGGCGGTCACAGGGGCGATGTCTATACTGTGGCAATAAGGGCCATCTCCTGCATAACTGCCCTAACAAGGCAGGAAAAGACCAGGCCTAGGAGTAAAGGAAGAGGTACGCCTAGGTCTCCAAATGGTCTCTTCCAAGAATTCCGTCCTAATCCCTGCTCGGATCATGTATGGTAATAGATCCATTTCCATCTCTGCTTTTCTAGACAGTGGTGCAGCTGGAAATTTTTTGGATGTCAACTTTGCCAAAACACTTGGTATTCCTTCAGTAAACTTGGACTCGGAAATCACGGTCTGCGGACTGGACGGTAGACCATTGACTGACGGAAGGATCTCATCTCAAACTCCTCCTTTGCACCTTACCGTGGGAGCTCTCCATTCTGAAGTTCTCTCATTCTTCCTGATTCCCTGTTCCTCCGTACCATTGATCCTGGGGCATCCTTAGCTCCAACTCCACAATCCTCACATCGATTGGAGAACGGGGGAAATCCTACGGTGGAGTAAGGCTTGTTCATCAACGTGTCTTGTCCTACCTCTTCGGGTTGTTCAGCCTTGTCCTGAATCTCTTCCTTTACCTTACCATGAGTTCCACGACGTGTTCTCTAAGAAGGAAGCAGACTCTCTGCCCCCACATCGTAGCTACGACTGCTCCATTGATCTGGATCCGGATGCCAAGCTTCCTAAGGGAAGGTTATATGCCCTGTCCATTCCTGAGACTAAGGCTATGGGTGACTATGTGGAGGAAAACCTACGTAAGGGATTCATTTGATCTAAATCACCCATAGGAGTGGATTTCTTCTTTGTGGCAAAAAAAGATGGGAGCCTCCGCCCGTGCATTGACTATCCGGGTCTGAATGGGATTACCGTGAAAAATACCTACCCGTTGCCGCTCATCTCCGTGCTCTTTGATCAGCTCAAACAACCTACAATCTTCTCCAAGATTGATCTAAGAGGGGCATATAACTTGGTCCAGATCAAAAAAGGGGATGAGTGGAAGATGGCCTTCAACACTCATTCAGGCCATTATAAATATCGGGTCATGCCCTTCGACCTATGTAATGCTGTCACTCACCGGACTGTGAGTGCTTCTTCCCGGACATTTAGGAACCGTGGCCGTCCTCCATCCTGAGGGACTGCGCATGCGCAGCCCTTTCTATTTCTCCAGTGTATGTTCCTTTAACTTAATTGGCAGATCAGGCAACCTCCCTATATTAAGCACCTGTGGTCATCACCACATTGCCTGATCTTGGAGTCTCATTCCCCATGAGTCTCTGAAGGTGTTCCTGTGTTTCCTTGTTTATTCAGCCCTGCTGATTCCTGTGGTTTCCAAACCACTTCTACCTCTGTGGTTTCCAAACCACTTCTGCTACTGTGGTTCCCATACCACTTCTACCATCTACTGTATCATCGTGACTGTGAGCTGATTCCTATCCGCTGCCTCCGTGCACTACAGTCTTCTAATCACTTCAACTCTACCATGTATCATTGGGACTGTTAGCTGATGCCTATCCGCTGCCTCCGTGCATTACAGGCTTCAACCACATCCACTCACCTGTTCATGATTGTGACTGCCAGCTGATTCCTATCCGCTGCCTCCGTGCACTACAGGCTTCAACCTGCAACTCGTCTGTGTTTCATCATCGTGACTGCTAGCTGATTCCTATCCGCTGCCTCCGTGCACTACAGTCTTCAACCTGCAACCCGTCTGTGTTTCATCGTGACTGTTTAGCTGATTCCTATCCGCTGCCTCTGTGCGCTTCAGTCTTCAGTCCTTGTCTACTCTACCGTGTTTCCTTGAGTCTGCTGCCACTATTGCTACCCGCTACTCTCCGTGATCATCTGTTCCAGTTCAACTCTGCTCCGGTGTCCCATCGTTACTGCACCTGCTGGTTGCTATTGGTTACCTCCGTGTTCCCGCAGAGACCCGCTGCTGTTACTTCTCAGCGCTACTCATCCATCTACTGCTGATCCGCTCTCCACGCCTTCCTGTGTTCCCTGCTGGTCTACCTACCTGTGCGCTGCACCTGCTAGACCCCTGCTTCACCCATCCAGGGACTTGTATCCTGCTGGCCTCCTGCCCTTCAGGTATCTCTGCACTCCTGTCTGACTGCCTTCTCCTGAACCACGGTATGCATACTTCCCATTGACTGTGCTGTGTATTGCATACCTTGCTGGACTGTGTTGGTTCTCCTCTGGAGTGTACTATCTGCTGACTCTACTGCCATCATTGACTGTGTTATCTTATGCCGGATTACTTCAAGAGACTTTCTATATTGGCAGTGTTGTTCAGTCATTTATACATTTATATTGTGCATATTACTGTGGATCAAAGTCAAGGTGCCCGTGTATATATTGTGTTGCAGTCTCTCCCCGTGCACCTCCTCACATATATATTCAGTAGTACAACTTGCTAGTGGCAGACCACTGACTCCTGTTTACAGTTTCACCTGTTCCAGTATCCTCTCACATAGCAGTGGTACATCTTGCTAACGCAGACCACTGACTCCCCGGATACCTCCACTTGGATTCCATTCCTTCACTCTGACAGCGGTACAACTTGCTATCCGCAGACCGCTGACTCTCATCACCTCCTCGTTTCTGTTGGACATTCCTCCTCACTATAGCAGTGGTACAACTTGCTACCGCAGACCACTGACTACCTTCACGTGTCCTTTGTCCATACAGTTCCTCGTGTATTACTACCTCCATATTGCCAGTGCTGCTAGTCATAGACTTTCCTGAGCATCTCATCATCTGCTATTTCCTGTTCCGTGATCACCCTGCTACCAGAGTACCATATTACCACCTATTCTGCTCTGGTAAGCCTATCACCTGGTGATCCCTGGGTAAAGACTCCTAGTGCCCGTGACAGTAAGATCAGGCCATGACAGACCCAGATACGGAACCTACCGCTAAGGAGATGCTGCAGCATCTGGTCAGCCGTGTGGAGCAACAGGATGCTCGCCAACAGCTGTTACTTCAATGTTACCAATCGTTAACCTCCCAAGGAACATCTGGACAGACTGTTACAGCTAGTATTGAAGCTCCTGTGCTTTCCTCCGTTTCCCCAGTGCCATCCCAGGTGTCTACAGCTCCTACGCTTCACCTGCCTACTCCGTCAAAATATGACGGGGACCCCAAAACTTGTAGAGGTTTCCTTAACCAATGTTCAGTCCATTTTGAACTCCAACCTCAAAATTTTTCTACCCATCGTTCCAGAGTGGCCTATCTTATCTCATTGTTTTCTGGACAAGCCCTGGCTTGGGCCTCCCCTCTGTGGGAAAGAAACGATCCAATTCTACAAGATAGTGCCAAATTCATTTCCACGTTCCGAAGTGTGTTCGATGAACCAGGTCGTGTGACCTCCGCTGCTTCCAGCATTCTTCGTTTGCGACAAGGCTCCCATACAGTAGGACAGTATGTCATTCAATTTAGGATCTTAGCCTCTGAACTTCAGTGGAACACTGAAGCATTAGTTGCCGCCTTCTGGCAGGGGCTCTCCGATAAAATTAAAGATGCACTGACTACCCAAGAGCTTCCTTCGTCACTAGAAGATTTGATCTCTCTTTGCCATCGTGTAGACATGAGATTTCGTGAAAGAGAATCTGAGAAAACAACTTCTGCTAAAGCACCTCTTCGTTTAAACCCTCAATTTCGTCCAGTTTCACCTTCTGTGATTCCCATGGAGATAGGACGTTCCAAATTATCTTTAGAAGAGAGGAAACGAAGAGTAAAGAATAGACTCTGTATCTATTGTGCTGATTCCACACATATGCTCAGTTCTTGCCCTAAGAAATCGGGAAATGCCAGGCCCTAACTAGTTCTGGAGAGGTGAAGTTAGGGTCCCTGGAGTCCTCTCCATTGTCTATGAAATCTAAAGTCTGCGCTTTCGATGTTACGATTTCCTTTGCTACCAAATCCTTTGAGTCACAGGCATTGATTGATTCCGGAGCAGCAGGAAATTTCATTTCTAAATCACTAGTGAATCAATGGTCCCTACCAGTGATCACTTTAAAAACACCCATTACTGTGACGGCTATAGATGGATCACGTCTCATCAATGGTCTCATCACCCAGAGTACGTCTCCAGTAACCCTTCAGATTGGTGTACTACACCATGAAGAAATTTCGTTTTTAATTCTTCCTGTTACGACTAGTCCGATTGTCTTAGGCCTTCCATGGCTTCAATGTCACTCTCCCCAGATTGACTGGCGCACCCCTCAAGTTACGTCTTGGGGGCCTGAATGTCACCATCGTTGTCTCTCTCAAGTTATTCCTCTTAAAGTACAGCAATCTTCCATCTCATCTTCCTCCCCGGGACTCCCTCCTCAGTATGCTTCATTTGCCGATGTGTTTGATAAAGCTCAGTCTGAACGTCTTCCTCCTCATCGTTCTTGGGATTGTCCGATCGACCTTCTACCTGGCAAGACTCCTCCCAGGGGTCGGGTCTATCCTCTCTCGTTACCTGAAACTCAAGCCACATCTGAGTACATACAGGAGAATCTCCAGCGTGGGTTCATTCGACCTTCCACCTCTCCCGCTGGAGCTGGGTTCTTCTTCGTCAAAAAGAAGGATGGATCATTACGCCCTTGTATAGATTTTCGTGGACTCAACGCCATTACTATCAAGAATCGGTATCCCATTCCGCTGATCACTGAGCTATTTGATCGCATCAAGGGAGCTCGGATATTTACTAAGTTGGATCTTCGTGGTGCCTACAATTTAATTAGAATCCGTTCCGGTGACGAATGGAAGACCGCGTTTAACACCAGAGATGGGCATTACGAATATTTAGTAATGCCCTTCGGGCTATGTAATGCCCCCGCGGTTTTCCAGGGTTTCATCAATGAGATCTTTCGGGACTTATTATATGTATGTGTCGTTGTCTACCTGGACGACATATTGATCTTCTCACAGGACCTGCCTTCTCATCACCAACATGTGGCAGAGGTCCTCTCCAGACTACGGAAAAACTCGTTGTTCTGTAAATTGGAAAAATGTTCATTCGAGTTACCCCAGATTCCATTCTTGGGGTATATAGTTTCCGGAGTTGGCCTGAAGATGGATCCAGACAAAGTAAATGCTGTACTACATTGGCCTCAGCCAACTACTCTTCGTGCCATCCAGCGTTTTTTAGGTTTTGCCAATTACTATAGACGCTTCATTCAAGACTTCTCATCCATTGCATCTCCCATTGTGGCCTTAACTCGGAAAGGGGCTAATACTAAGCAATGGTCATCTGAGGCTCTCCAAGCCTTTCAAATCCTCAAAGAGTCCTTCTCGTCTGCTCCCATTCTGCGACAACCTGATGTGACACTCCCCTTCTTCCTAGAAGTAGATGCCTCTAATGTGGGCTTAGGAGCTATTCTCTCCCAACGCTCGGAGCAACAAAAATTACATCCTTGTGCCTTCTACTCTCGGGGTCTTCTGCCCGCAGAGAAAAACTATACTATCGGGGACAAGGAGTTGCTGGCCATCAAAGCTGCATTAGAGGAATGGAGATACTTGTTGGAAGGAGCTCGCCATCCGGTGACGATCTTCACGGATCATAAGAACTTGTCATATTTGCAATCTGCTCAATGCTTGAACCCTCGTCAAGCAAGATGGTCTCTTTTCTTTTCCCGTTTTGAATTAATTATAACCTTCAAACCAGCTGCTAAGAACAAGAAAGCTGACGCTCTATCTCGAGCTTTTGTGACGTCCTCTGATGTAGAAGAGGTTCCCAACCATGCTATTCTAGACCCCAAATGTATTTCTCTGGCTGCTTCATCCACCAAAATGCTACCATTTGGGAAGACCCTCGTGCCTCCTACTCTGAGGAGGAAAATCCTTTCGTGGTTCCATGCCTCTCGTTTTTCTGGACACGCCGGTGAACATAAGACCTTTGAGATTCTCTCTCGTAGTTACTGGTGGCCTTCAATGAGGAGAGACGTCAAAGAGTTTATTGCTTCCTGTGATTTATGTTCTCAGTTCAAATCCTCCCGCAGAACTCCAGCAGGGTTGCTGCGACCACTACCCATTCCGTCCAAGCCTTGGACCCATATTAGTATGGATTTCGTTACTGATTTGCCACCAAGTAAGAATCACAATACTATTTGGGTAGTGGTAGACAGATTTTCGAAGATGGCTCATTTCGTCCCTCTGTCCGGTTTACCTTCCTCGTCTACTCTGGCTGAACATTTCATTAAAGAAATCTTCCGCATCCATGGATGTCCGTCTGAGATTGTGTCAGATAGAGGAGTACAATTCGTTTCCAGATTCTGGCGGGCCCTTTGTAAAACCTTGGGCATACGATTAGCACTCTCATCGTCTTACCATCCGCAATCTAACGGACAAACGGAACGAGTCAATCAAGATCTTGAGACTTTTATTAGGATGTTCTCTTCAGCCAACCAAGACAACTGGGTAGAATTGCTCCCTTGGGCTGAATTCGCCCATAACAACATGTACCATGAGTCATCATCCAAAACTCCATTCTTTGTGGTTTACGGTCACCATCCGTCTTTTCCGGAATTTCCTGCCCTCCCACCCACCCAAGTTCCTGCTGTGGAGACTGCTTGTCAGACCTTCAAAAATATCTGGTCTCAGGTCAAAACCTGTTTAAAGAAGACATCTAACAAATATAAGTCTTTCGCAGATAAGAAGAGGCGGGCTATTCCACCACTAAAAATTGGAGATCGGGTTTGGTTATCTACCAAAAATATTCGTTTGAAGGTTCCATCTATGAAATTCGCCCCTCGTTTTATTGGTCCATATAGGATCATTCAAGTTATCAATCCAGTATGTGTTAAACTTCTTCTTCCTAAGAATCTTCGGATTTCCAATGCCTTCCATGTGTCCTTGCTCAAACCTCTCATCATCAACCGTTTCTCGACTCCTCCCTCAGCACCGCAGCCAGTTCAAGTTCATCAGGAGGAGGATTTCGAGATTACTGAGGTATTGGATGCAAAAATTTCGCGAGGAGTCCTCCGTTTCCTCGTTCATTGGAGGGGCTTTGGTCCTGAAGAGCGTTCATGGATCAAAGCTGAAGATCTTAATGCTCCTGCCCTTCTGAAGAAGTTTTATTCCAAAAATCCGGACAAGCCCGGTTCCAGGCGTTCTGTGCCCACCTTTAAAAGGGGGGGTACTGTCACTCACCGGACTGTGAGTGCTTCTTCCCGGACATTTAGGAACCGTGGCCGTCCTCCATCCTGAGGGACTGCGCATGCGCAGCCCTTTCTATTTCTCCAGTGTATGTTCCTTTAACTTAATTGGCAGATCAGGCAACCTCCCTATATTAAGCACCTGTGGTCATCACCACATTGCCTGATCTTGGAGTCTCATTCCCCATGAGTCTCTGAAGGTGTTCCTGTGTTTCCTTGTTTATTCAGCCCTGCTGATTCCTGTGGTTTCCAAACCACTTCTACCTCTGTGGTTTCCAAACCACTTCTGCTACTGTGGTTCCCATACCACTTCTACCATCTACTGTATCATCGTGACTGTGAGCTGATTCCTATCCGCTGCCTCCGTGCACTACAGTCTTCTAATCACTTCAACTCTACCATGTATCATTGGGACTGTTAGCTGATGCCTATCCGCTGCCTCCGTGCATTACAGGCTTCAACCACATCCACTCACCTGTTCATGATTGTGACTGCCAGCTGATTCCTATCCGCTGCCTCCGTGCACTACAGGCTTCAACCTGCAACTCGTCTGTGTTTCATCATCGTGACTGCTAGCTGATTCCTATCCGCTGCCTCCGTGCACTACAGTCTTCAACCTGCAACCCGTCTGTGTTTCATCGTGACTGTTTAGCTGATTCCTATCCGCTGCCTCTGTGCGCTTCAGTCTTCAGTCCTTGTCTACTCTACCGTGTTTCCTTGAGTCTGCTGCCACTATTGCTACCCGCTACTCTCCGTGATCATCTGTTCCAGTTCAACTCTGCTCCGGTGTCCCATCGTTACTGCACCTGCTGGTTGCTATTGGTTACCTCCGTGTTCCCGCAGAGACCCGCTGCTGTTACTTCTCAGCGCTACTCATCCATCTACTGCTGATCCGCTCTCCACGCCTTCCTGTGTTCCCTGCTGGTCTACCTACCTGTGCGCTGCACCTGCTAGACCCCTGCTTCACCCATCCAGGGACTTGTATCCTGCTGGCCTCCTGCCCTTCAGGTATCTCTGCACTCCTGTCTGACTGCCTTCTCCTGAACCACGGTATGCATACTTCCCATTGACTGTGCTGTGTATTGCATACCTTGCTGGACTGTGTTGGTTCTCCTCTGGAGTGTACTATCTGCTGACTCTACTGCCATCATTGACTGTGTTATCTTATGCCGGATTACTTCAAGAGACTTTCTATATTGGCAGTGTTGTTCAGTCATTTATACATTTATATTGTGCATATTACTGTGGATCAAAGTCAAGGTGCCCGTGTATATATTGTGTTGCAGTCTCTCCCCGTGCACCTCCTCACATATATATTCAGTAGTACAACTTGCTAGTGGCAGACCACTGACTCCTGTTTACAGTTTCACCTGTTCCAGTATCCTCTCACATAGCAGTGGTACATCTTGCTAACGCAGACCACTGACTCCCCGGATACCTCCACTTGGATTCCATTCCTTCACTCTGACAGCGGTACAACTTGCTATCCGCAGACCGCTGACTCTCATCACCTCCTCGTTTCTGTTGGACATTCCTCCTCACTATAGCAGTGGTACAACTTGCTACCGCAGACCACTGACTACCTTCACGTGTCCTTTGTCCATACAGTTCCTCGTGTATTACTACCTCCATATTGCCAGTGCTGCTAGTCATAGACTTTCCTGAGCATCTCATCATCTGCTATTTCCTGTTCCGTGATCACCCTGCTACCAGAGTACCATATTACCACCTATTCTGCTCTGGTAAGCCTATCACCTGGTGATCCCTGGGTAAAGACTCCTAGTGCCCGTGACAAATGCCCCCGCAGTGTTCCAAGATTTTATTAACAATGTTTTACAAGAATTTCTGGGAAAGTTCGTTGTGGTATACCTCGACGACATATTGATCTATTCCAAGTCACTGGAGCAGCACCGTATTCATGTCAAAAAGGTCCTCCTCAAACTACGCCAACACTGCCTCTTTGCCAAACTTGAGAAATGCGAGTTTGAAGTCACCCAGGTCACGTTCCTCGGATACGTCATCTCTCTTTGTGGCTTCTCAATGGATTCCAGTAAGGTCCAGGCAGTTCTCGATTGGATCCGGCCAAGCAATCTAAAAGCCATTCAGAGGTTTTTAGGATTCGCTAATTATTACAGGCGATTCATCCGGTCATTCTCAGTGTTAGTAGCTCCTATTACTGCCCTTACCCGAAAAGGGGCCAATACTGTTAATTGGTCTTCCACTGCCTTGACATCTTTTAAAGCCCTCAAAGAGGCCTTCATCTCCGCACCTGTCCTCTGACATCCCAATCCGGAACTACCTTTTATTATTGAAGTAGACGCCTCTGACGTCGGGGCCAGTGCCATTCTTTCTCAGAAAGATCTCAATGATCACTGTCTGCACCCCTGTGAAATTTTCCTCCGCAGAAGCCCATTACGATGTTGGTAATCAGGAGTTGCTGGCTATCAAGTGGGCATTTGAAGAGGGGCGTCACTGGCTAGAAGGGGCTAACCATGTGGTCACAGTGTATACCGATCACAAAAATGTACAATATATCCAATCTGCCAAAATTGTGAATTCCAGACAATCCCGGTGGGTCCTTTTCCTCTGCAGCTTCAACTTCACTATTACCGTCCGGCCCGGATCCAAGAACACTAAGGCAGATGCCTTGTCTCGCAGTTTTATCGCCTTTCATCCTTCCCTCGCAGAACCTACCTTTATTATTCCGGCATCCAAAATAGTCCTTGGCCTAACTCAGGATCTTGGCACAACCCTCCGTAGTCTCCAACATTTGGCACCGCCGGCTACCCCCAGGGGTAAACTATTCGTACCTCGCCGAAGGCCATGATAATAAAATCTCGGGTCACCCTGGAGTATCCAAGACATTGGAACTTCTGTCTCGTTCTGTTTGGTGGCCCTTATTGTAAGCAAAGAGTTTGTTTTATCCTGTGAATCCTGTGCCAGGAATAAGTTTTCTCTCAGACTTCCTGCAGGTCCTCTTATGCCGCTGTCCGTTCCAGTGAGACCCTGGACACACATATCTATGGATTTCATCGTGGAACTACCCCGCTCATCCAGCTTTAACACCATCTGGGTGATAGTAGACAGATTTAGCAAGATGGCCCACTTCATCCCTCTTGCAGAATTTCCATGTGCTAAAACGTTGGCATCTCTGATTATTCAGCACATTTTCAAGCTCCATGGACTTCCCGTTAACATTGTCTCTGAATGCTCCCAATTTGTAGCCACCTTCTGGAGAGCTTTCTGTGCCCAATTGGGAATCAAACTTTGTCTGTCATCAGGCTATCACCCACAGTCCAACGGACAAACAGAAAGGGTCAACCAATCCCTTGAGCAATTTCTTAGTTTATATGTGACCGAATGCCATAGTGACTGGGCTGCTCTGCTTCCCTGGGCAGAGTTTGCCTACAACAACTCGTGCCATTCTTCTACTCTGGTATCCCCATTTTTCTGTAACCTTGGATTCCATCCTCGGTTCAACTCGCTGGAAGTTCCGAATCAATCTAAGTCTCATTCTTCGATTTCTCATCTGTGCTGGATATGGAGAAAAGTTCACATTGCCCTCAAACAAGCTTCATTCAAGTCTAAAAATTATGCTGATCAGCATCGTGGACCATGTCCTTTCAAAGTCGGGGACAAGGTGTGGCTGTCTACCCGCAACATTAAACTCAAGCAACCTTGTAGGAAACTAGGTCCAAGGTTCATTGGACCCTTCTCCATTATTAAGCAAATTAACCCGGTGGCTTTTAAGTTAAAACTTCCTCCTTCACTCAAGATTCCTAATACCTTTCATTGTTCCTTGCTGAAAGCAGTCACATGGTCGCATAAGTTCAGGCCACATCAATTGCACAGACCTCGATGGCAATAGTCTCAGTGGATAGGCAACTCCAGAGAAGAACAACTCAGTCCAGCAAGGTATGCAATACACGAGCACAGTCAATGATAAGTATGCATACCGTGGTTCAGAAGAGCAGGCTGTCAGAAAGGAGTGCAGGGATACCTGAGCGGCAGGAGGCCGGCAGGATGCAAAGTCCCAGGGAAATGGAAGCGGTATCCAAGTAGGTGCAGCGCACAGGTAGGTAGACCAGCAACGATGGAAACAATACTCAGGAAGCAGTAGTATATAGGACTGGTCACCTGGAGATCACTGAAGAGTAGAAGTGGTATGGCAGAGAAGACAGCAGTGGAGCGTTGATCCAAAGCAGACAGGCGAGTTGACACAGCCAGGAACACTGTAGAAGCACGGAGAGCGTATTAGCTGGCTGCAGACACGAGGAGTACTGGAAGGTAGCGATAAGCAGGACACTGCAGATACACAGAGGTAGCGGATAGGAATCAGCAGGTGCAGTCACGATGAAACACGAGAGAGTTGAGGTAAGCTGGAACTGTTGAGCACGGAGACAGCAGATAGGAATCAGCTGGTGCAGTCTCGATGAAACAAGGGAGAGTTGAAGTGAGCTGATAACTGTAGTGCACGGAGGCAGCGGATAGGAATCAGCTGGTGCAGTCTCGATGAAACACAGGAGAGTTGAAGTGGTCTGGAAACCACAGGAGAGTTGAAGTGGTCTGGAAACCACAGGGGAGTTGAAGTGAGCTGATAACTGTAGTGCACGGAGGCAGCGGATGGGAATCAGCTGGTGCAGTCTCGATGAAACACGGGAGAGTTGAAGTGAGCTGGTAACTGTAGTGCACGGAGGCAGCGGATAGGAATCAGCTGGTGCAGTCTCGATGAAACACAGGAGAGTTGAAGTGGTCTGGAAACCACAGGAGAGTTGAAGTGGTCTGGAAACCACAGGAGAGTTGAAGTGGTCTGAGAACCACAGGAATCAGCTGGGCTGAATACACGAGGAAACACAGGAACACCTTCAGAGGCTCATGGGGAATGAGACTCCAAGATCAGGCAACGAAGTATAGACAGCAGGTGCTTTAAATAGGGAGTGTTGCCTGATCAGCCAATTAGCTAAAAGGATATATAACACTGCCTCTGGAACCATATAGGTGTTTGTTATGTCTCCAGACTTCCTGTGTATGATCTCGGCTAGCTTCTCCTGGATTTTCCCTGTTGGACTCTACTTAATCTCAGTGTTTGACCTTGTTACTTGACTACTCTTCCAGATCTCCCTTGTGCACCTCTGCTGCCGGAAAGTTACAGACCCGGTTTGCTGTGACTAGTCCTCCAGGATCATCCTAGTGTACTTCCGTTATCCGCACGTTACCAACCCAGTTTCTCTGACAGTGCATTGCTTACTGTATGGGGTTCAGGGGCGGACGTAGACTTTATGTTTAGGGGGGGATTTTGCATAACCACGCCCCTCCTTTACTCTGATTGGCTAGCTTGCATTTTGCCCCGCCTTCCGCCCCCTCCCATTTTGATCGGTGGCTGGGACCTAATTTAAAGGTAGGCTTTCTGCTGCTAGGGGGGGCGAATACCCCGATTGCCCCATCCCTCCCCCTCCCGGATCCGCCACTGATGGGGTTACACACAATTCCAGCACACAATCTTTCACTCACCTATCACACAGGATATAGATTTGCTGAATTGCCCCAAACAGTGCTCTCACACCCATACACACCTATGATCTGTCCCCACCTATTGAATAACAATAGCACCCTAGTATACTGTCACACACTGGCACAACCTATTCACTTTGTTACACACCGGTTGGCAATGCATACACCAGTATTCACAGGGTTAACACAGCAAAATTCTGTTACACAAACGTAGCTACTGGTACACACGAGACTTGTTAGTCAAATTAAACAAAAATTCACTCACCAGCATTCAAAATGTAACATGGTCAAGCAATCCTTTTCATTAAAGGCTAATGGATTAGTTAGAGTATCAAGGACAAAACATATTAAATTTTAGATTTAACATACAAAGATACAGGGCATTTGGATATTATAAAAAAAGAAAATATCATAAATGACATACAAGAAAAATAAATGCAATACAGATATAAAAACAACGAAATTACAGAGAATAAAAACGTATGTATGACAATCTGTAAGACTGGAACAACGCATAATTAAATGGACAGTCCTTCAATTAGATGGAGACCCCAAGAGCTGACCATCTGTTCTTTCATACGCAGAGTTTTTAAGCAGGTCTAACTGTGAGGGCAATCAGAGCGGCAGTGTATATGCTAGTGTGGGAGAGGAAACATCCCCTGGGTGTCAATTATGGTTTGTCCAAAAATAGTCAAAAAGATTTGACCTTCCATAACCTTTCTCAGACATATAATTAGGACATAACTCCCCCTGCAGTAAACCAGTCATAACCTCCCGCACATTTAAATATCAAATTTGATGTAATTATGACAATATCAAATGTCATTCCAAAAGATACGTGACTACTGTGGTTTTCCTGCACAGTTGGTATCTGTACTTCACAACTCTTGTATAGAGTGGAAAACTGATATCCCGAAATATGAAGGCATGTCCTTTAAAGTTAATATTTTCTATATTTTGTATTGGACTAAACACTACTCTAGCATATGGCTTTCCCTAATTTACACCTAGTGGTTTACTTGTTTTTTTACAATACCTTAATTAGTCAGTCTATTCTAAGTAAGGGGCATGCATGATCGAAAGGGAATGCATGGCTGTGATCTGCATATGTTAAGCTTCCTGAAAGTATGTCTAAGCTTAAGCTAATTACCTCCCACTGGGCTGAATGACCGAATATTTTCAAACACTTTTATCTGAAGGGGAATCATTTACATTCATATTTATCAGTTTAATATTGTATATTGACCCTCACCCTGACAGCGTGCCAATCTGGAGCACACACAGCAGTGTCTGATTCAAGCTCTGAACATCTCAATAGTACTCAGCAATATCTGTTGCTCTAGCTATAGTTCTGTGTATACATGCTAGAAAAAGTGTTTGCAATCAGGAGCAACTGTTAAAAAAATATTTTATGTACAGTAGACATCAAGAACATACTAATAAATGTGTATTATGGAGGGGGGGTGAATTTATTTTTTTTATATTGAAATTTTTTGCCGTTCATGACTATCTTTTTTTTTTTTTTTTTTTTTTTAGTTGAAGAGGTTGAAAAAAGACACCAGTCCATCAAGTTCAACCTATTTTGGATCTCCTGCGATCCTGCACTTATATTTGAAATTGATTCAGAGTAAGCAACCACCAATCTGTTTCAATTGTGAAAATCCCCCCAGACTAAATATTGTAGTCCCATTTTTACCCTATATCCACTACTATCCTTCATTTTAATTAACGGTTGTTCCCCTGGATGCACTTTTCCGCTAAAAATTTGTCTAACCCTTTATTAAATATATCTATTGAATCTGCCATCACAACCTTCGCTGGCAATGAATTCCATATCTTGACTGCCCTTACTGTAAAGAACCCCTTCCTTTGCTGGTTGTGAAATTTCCTCTCCTCTAACCTTAGGGGGTGACCACGTGTCCTGTGTATAGTCCTTGGGGTAAAAAGTTCCCATGAAAGATCTCTGTATTGACCCTCAATGTATTTGTACATAGTAATAATATCTCCCCGTTAGACGCCTCTTTTCTAAAGTAAACATGCCTAAACTTTTTAGGATGCCAATACTTTGTTTGCCCTTGCAGCTGCTGCTTGACATTGAGCACTATTGCCAAGTCTACTGTCTACAAGCACTCCCAAATCCTTTTCCATTATAGATTCTCCTAAATTAATTCCATTTAATTTATAGATTGCATTCTTGTTTTTGATCCCTAAATGCATAACCTTACATTTATCTATGTTAAACCTCATATTCCATTTGGCCGCCCAGTCCTCCAGTTTATTTAAGTCCCTCTGTAGAGAAGCTACATCTTGCTCTAATTTTATTACCTTACAGAGTTTAGTGTCAACTGCAAAAATAGAAACTTTACTCTCTAAACCATCACCAAGATCATTAATAAATATATTAAAAAGGAGTGGCCCCAGCACAGAACCTTGAGGTACTCCACTTAAAACTTTTGACCAATTAGAAAATGTTCCATTTATCACAACTCTCTGTTCCCTATTTTCTAACCCATTTTCAATCCAAGTACAAATGTTGATTCCTAGACCCAGTTCCCTTATTTTGTAAACCAACCTCTTGTATGGCACTATATCAAAGGCCTTTGCAAAATCTAAGTAGACCACATCTACTGTGCTGCCCTGGTCTAAGTTCCCACTAACTTCCTCATAGAAACTAATTAGATTAGTTTGACATGACCTATCCCTCACAAATCCATGTTGATTCCCACTAATAATTTTATTGCGCACCAAGCAATCCTGAATACTATCCCTTAAAATACCTTCCAGTAGTTTCCCCACTATTGATGTCAGGCTTACAGGTCTATAATTCCCTGGTTGTGATCTCGTCCTCTTTTTAAACAACTGCACCACATCTGCTATTTGCCAATCCCTTGACACAGAGCCTGATGAAATTCAATCTCTGAAAATTAAGAATAGCGGTCTAGCAATTTTCGAGTTTAACTCCATAAGGACACTTGGGTGTATGCCATCTGGACCTGGAGCTTTATTTATCTTAATATTCTTCAGTCGCCTTTGGACTTTTTCCTCTGACAACCAAGTATTAATTAATGGTATGGTTTAATTTCCATTTTTATGTATTACTCCTACCATTTGTTCCTCTCTAGTAAATACTTAGGAAAATAAATTGTTTAATACCTCTGCTTTTTCCTTAGTATCATTTATCAATTCACCCATCTCACTTCTTAGCGGTCCTATATTATCTTTTTTAGTCTTTTTGCCATTTATATACTTAAAAACTTTTTGGGGTTTGTCTTACTTTCTTTTGCAACTTGCCTTTCATTTTCTAATTTAGCCAATCTAATTTCCTTTTTGCATGTTTTATTACATTTCTTGTACCTACGGAAGGACTCCTCTGACCCTTTTGACTTAAACAAATTAAATGCATGCTTCTTCCTTTGCATTTCTTCCCTTACCTTTTTATTTAGCCACATTGGTTTAGATTTAATTCTTTTACATTTATTTCCCATAGGAATGAACTTATACGTGTATGTTTCCAACAACATTTTAAAGACAGCCCACTTTTCTTCCGTATTATTTCCTTCAAAGGCTTTGTCCCAGTCTATGCTCTTTATAGACTCCTTTAGCATATTAAAATTTGCCTTTCTAAAGTTTAAAGTCCTAGTTGATCCCTTATACCATGGTTGTCCAACACGTGGCCCGTGGGCCGCATGCGGCCCTGCATGCCTGTAAATGTGGCCCACCAGGAGTTTTGGTTGTGGGAAGGGGGCACCGCTGAAAAGAAAAATCCTGCAAAAAAAAAAAGAAAATACTTACCTTGCGGTCACGTCAGCTGGCGCTCCGGCTCCCTCCCTGGTCTCCTCCTCCGTGTGGCGCTCGCAGTGAATGTCGGGGGTGACGTCATCACACCCGACAACCATTGCGTAGCACAGCACAGAGGAGTCACCCGCGCGAACTATCAGCAGCAGTGAAAGATTATCCAGTATCTTATTGTTGTTACTCTGAATTTGGACTTTCTGCACCATGCAATTATGAACTAGCTGTGTTCTCTGTATGTATCTAATATAAATATCAAGAGATGATTGTATTTTTTATATTTTTAACCATTTTAAATGTGCAGTGCTGAGTAGGGTGAAAATATCACCCTCATGAACCATTTTTCCCGCCACCCTATCTTTAAATCTCTGTAGATTTCTATTAGTCCGCTTCATGCTACCTATATCGGTGACCATTTCAAACTGGTCAATAAAAAAAATGATTCATGGGTGCAGAAAGACAGTAAAAAAAAGTTTTTGGCATTTAATTCCCCGAACCCCACTAAGGGACAGATGCAGGTAAGTTAAATTGTAGCTGGTAATGGGACTACTGCTTTAATCATGATTCTGCAACAGGTTTCCTAACTCTTACTAACTTAATTTCCAAGTGAGTTTAATATGTTAACTATGTTTTCTATGTTTTTTTCGATGATCAGCTATCGTTAGGGTTAGTGTATTTTATGTGCGGCCCAAACCAAATCGTCGTCTTCCAATGTGGCCCAGGGAAGCTAAAAGGTTGGACACCCCTGCCTTATACCATTGCTTCTGGAAACTAATTTCAAATGAGACCATATTATGATCACTGTTTCCCAAGTGCTCCCTTACTTGCATATTTGATATTACGTCTACATTGTTTGTTATTACTAGGTCCAGTATAGTCCGGTTCCTAGTTGGTTCCTCTACTAATTGGGACATGTAATGGTCTTGTAGGGTGCTCAGAATCCCATTTCCCCTAGCTGTACCGCAGGTCTCAGTACTCCAATCAATGTCCGGATCATTAAAATCCCCCATAATTAAAATTTGACCTAGTTGTGTAGCCTTCTCAATTTGCTGTAGAAGTTGGGCTTCCTCAATAGTACTAATATCTGGCGGTTTATAGCATATCCCTATCAGCAACTTCTCTGAACTTTTTCCTCTGCTGGATATTTCCACCCACAATGCCTCTATAATATCACCAATATTCTCGTATATAACTTCCTGAATACTTGGTTTTAATTCTGGCTTAATATAAAGACATACTCCTCCTCCCCTTTTATTTACCCTATCCCTCCTGAAGAGAGAATAGCCTTCCAAGTTGACTGCCCAGTCATGTGTATCATCTTATTAACATAGAACATTAGTTAAATAGTATTTGTACATTTTCTGTGCGTTATTTGAAATTCCACATATATATTGGACGTAACCTGTTGTGGCCTGTCTAGTAGAGCAGACAAACACCCATATTCAACTCCATACGTATCTTCACATATGCGCCTTTTAGAATTTCGGCATATGTATAACTGATTTACGTGCATTTTAAAACAAACACAGATTCGGCCTGATTCATTAAGGAAAGTAAGGCAAAGAAAACAAAAAAAAAAATTCTGCCGGACAAACTATGTTACAATGCAAGGGGTGCAAATTAGTTTATTATTTTGCACATAAGTTAAATACTGGCTGATTTTCCATGTAAAATACTTGATAGTGTAATTTGTGCACTGAACTTTAAAGATTTAGAACACTCCCTACCCCAACTATAAATCTATCCCCCCATTTTAAATTGACTTCCTCCTCCAATGCAACATGGTTTTGCTAAGGTGCAAAGTTACAACTTTTTTTTGCTTTACTTTCCTTAATCATTATCACAATCATTTATTTATATAGCACCACTGATTCTGCAGCGCTGTACAGAGAACTCATTCACATCAGTCCCTGCCCCATTGAAGCTTACAGTTTAAATTCCCTAACATACACACACAGAGAGAGGGAGAGACTAGGGTCAATTTTGATAGCAGCCAATTAACATACCAGTATGTTTTTGGAGTGTGGGAGGAAACAGGAGCACCCAGAGGAAACCCACGCAAATATGGGGAGAACATACAAACTCCACACAGATAAGGCAATGGTCGGGAATTGAACTCATGACCCCAGTGCTGTGAGGCAGAAGTGCTAACCACTTAGCCACCATGCTGCCCATTAATGAACCAGGACCATTGTGTTCAGTATGCATCCCTTTATGAATCAGGCCCAAAATGTATATATTTTGGAGGTCTCCTGATGGAGTTTTGTGCTATGTTTTCTGCTACACATAAAGACACCTGAGGAGTGGTGATTAGATTTTAATCCGTCTTCAGTGGATTACCTTTTGCCCCAAAATGTAAAGTTGTGGCAATTGATCCAATGGGTATTATTTTAGGTAAAATAATTTAATTAATTAAGGGGGTGGTCCAAATATTATAGTAGGTAGTACTTTTAAGGTGACATTTTTAAATTACTGATCACCAGGTCATTTATTTTGACCTGCTGATCAGGCAAAGTGATAGGATTTTCCTAAACATAGGAGGGCCTGAGTCATTAAGGAGAGCAAAGCATAAAAAAGGAGTATCATTTACACCTGGGCAAAACCATGTTGCATTGGAGGAAGAGGAAAATTTAAAATGTGGAGACAGATTTATAGTTGGGGTGGGGCACATCCTAGATCAACAATAAATTTCAGTGTAATAATAAAGGTATTACGTTTTTGTGTGTCAGATGAAAAAAACAGCCAGTATTTAACTTATTTGCAAAATAATAAACTAATTTGCACCCCTTGCATTGAAACATGGTTTGTCCCAGAGAACATTTACTCCTTTTTTGCCTTAATGACTCAGGCCCAGACAGTTTTTCTGTATGTCATACTTGCCTACTCTTCCGGATGTCATGCCCCCCTCACACTTGCCACCTGACCTTCCTTCCCGAGTTTCCCAAAGGGGAGCAACAAAAAGTTATATATACAATATACAGTTAGAAAATTAATTTTGTCTCTTAGATTTGCAGGAAAATATGATGTGACTGTGACTGTTCATGTTGGGAATGTGTGTTATCCATTTTACTGAAGGACAAATGTAATAGAAAAAACAACTTTATTTTGACCATATCTATGTCTACAGTAGAATACCTGCACATTGCTTTAAATATTGAGTCCACATAGTTAAATACAGAAGCACACTGGATCTAAAGTACATTGTAAATACACTAAGGCTGCTAGTATTTCTGCTTCAAGAGATACCTATAAACATACATTTGAAGAACTATTAATCTCCCAAATTTAGTGATATATTTTTAATGAAGGTAAAATAGACTGTTCAATGTTAACCTGAAATGCCACAGCAGCTCTATTAAAAAGTATTTTTTCATGATTATTATCTTCCCACTCCATTACAGACAGCTAATGATCCTCCCACTAGGTCTGCCCTTGGATATGACTTTACCAATTCACGCAATGCATTTCTGCAGAATATTCTGAAAACCTGTCAGCCATCCTCTGATCACAAACATCTACCAAACATGGTAACATAATGCAGTTGAGTGACACAGTGAAACACAACTTGATGGACATATTTAGTGAAGTATAAACACATTAGTTACTTCTTGTGTATCATTCATATATACAGTGTAGTTAAAGTCTTTGACCTGTAAGGAAATTAGTGTGTTTACTTGCTTTTTACATGAAAGGGGGTTCTATTCCCCGTAAAAGTACATTAATAATCATAGTTGTGTTTATAAAAATGTAGCTTCCAATTACTGTAAGCAATCTCTAGGACATTGCTTTAAATTTACAATGTAATCAGCGCACATTTAATAAACACTGATGGTGAGAACCTTGGAGAAAATTTCTTGATTTTATTGAGTCACATAGAATGTTATGTGCCATTAAATTGTGACCTTACAGTGTTGATATATAAATGCCACACAAACACTTAAACAAGCTGGGTTTACTGAACTAAAGGCTGAGGTTTTAAAAAACAGAACATTCTGGTGATGTGGTATACTTATGTTCATATAAAGATATAAAGATTCAGAATATACATTTTAGTCCTATATTGTCTCCCTTGGATTAAGTCGCACAACATCTGGTCAATCACCCACTGGCCTTAAAATGTATGCTTTTACTTGTAAAGGCATGTAAACAGCTATGGGGGTGTAACCTATTGTTTCCAATGACCCCATACCGAATTGTGATTTTAGGTTTTTTTGCTTGAAATCGAGATCGGAACCAGCATCTTTTGGATGCCGCCTATTCTATTTACTGTCATTAGAGTGTATATCGTTGATCGCATTCCTCTGTATGTACAAGCTCTGGTTACACATGAAAGAATTATCTTGGTTGACATGTAGGGGCATATTATAATTAGATCTAGACAAAGCGGATATGCGCCGCTGTGCATGTAGAGTGACAACATGTTACTGCAACATCACAGATTTCCCTTTCGCAAACCTATGGGGTGCGAACGGAAATCTGCGATGTTGCGGTAATGTGTTGACAGTTGGAGCGCGTATCCGCAATGTTTAGACCTAATTGAATATGCCCTGTAGTGTCACTAATTGTTTTTTGGGGGTGTGCTGTTGTTTTTTTTTTTAATATCAGCTCCGCAAATATTGCATCGCAATAACATTTAGACGCGGTCAAATCATTTCTCAGTAAACCTCTCATTCTTCATACCATTTTTTACAGCATGTGCTTTGGACCATGTGTGTTTTGGAGCATGTATTATGTCCTAAATATATTTCTGGTTTGAAAATTTGTATTCAGACAAACATATGGTTTTTGTTTTTTTTGGGACGTTCTGTGGCTCCTTCTTTAGTCAATTTATGGGTTTCACCGAAAAGTATTTTCACTTTTCTTTTGATTGGTATTCATATTGCACCACGTGCTTGTAGTTGTGAAATACAGATGAAGTCAGACAAACAGCACTCAGAATTGTATTATAGGTAGACAGCGCAATTTAGTTAATTCTAGAGATGAGTGGTTCGGATTCGGAGAAATCCGACAGATCCGAGATTTGTGGATCCGAGAATAAACAAAACGTGACTCGATTGTTTGCGCCAAGATCAGATCTGAAAACGAAGCAAAACGTCATTTCCAGGGTAAAAAAAATTCTCCCCCCTGTTATGAACTGCCATTATAGAACACACAGTGTGTAGGGAGGAAGGTGGCATACAGGCTGTGCTCCTAAAATAGCGCATAGAGAGTGACTAGAGCATTACAGGGTAAAAGAGGGAATTTTACATATAAAAAAATGCTATGATGATTAATATTGCAGTTTATTGCTTTAGCGATCAGTCAGCTAGAATAGTCTGCAGATCAATTGGGTGTAGTCTTAAAGACCATTTAGATAGAGTACTGGCTACCGTGTGTTTATATAGTATAGTATTCCATATCAATCCCTCCCTCTCTCTATCTCTTTATATATATATATATATATATATAAATGTGGATATACAGTCAGGTCCATAAATATTGGGACATCGACACAATTCTCATATTTTGGGCTCTATACACCACCACAATGGATTTGAAATGAAACAAACATGATGTGCTTTAACTGCAGACTTTCAGCTTTGATTTGAGGGAATTTACATCCAAATCAGGTGAACAGTTTAGGAATTACAACGGTTTCTATATGTGCCTCCCACTTTTTAAGGGACCAAAAGTAATGGGACAAACTAAACAATCCTACATCAAACTTTCACTTTTGAATACTTTGTTGCAAATCCTTGGCAGTCAATTACAGCCTGAGGTCTGGAACGCATAGACATCACCAGACGCTGGGTTTCATCCCTGGTGATGCTCTGCCAGGCCTCTACTGCAAATGTCTTCAGTTACTGCTTGTTCTTGGGGCATTTTCCCTTCCGTTTTGTCTTCATGAAGTGAAATGCATGCTCAATCGGATTCAGGTCAGGTGATTGACTTGGCCATTGCATAACATTCCACTTGTTAGCCTTAAAAAACTCTTTGGTTGCTTTTGCAGTATGCTTCGGGTCATTGTCCATCTGCACTGTGAAGCACCATCCAATGAGTTCTGAAGCATTTGACTGAATATGAGCAGATAATATTGGCCGAAACACTTCAGAATTCATCCTGCTGCTTTTGTCAGCAGTCACATCATCAATAAATACAAGGGAACCAGTTCCATTGACAGCCATACATGCCCACGCCATGTCACTACCACCACCATGCTTCACTGATGAGGTGGTATGTTTTGGATCATGAGCAGTTCCTTTTCTTCTCCATACTCTTCTCTTCCCATCACTCTGGTACAAGTTGATCTTTGTCTCATCTGTCCATAGGATGTTGTTCCAGAACTTTAATGGCTTATTTAGATGTTGTTTGCCAAACTATAATCTGGTCTTCCTGTTTTTGTGGCTCACAAATGGTTTACATCTTGTGGTGAGCCCTCTATATTCACTCTTGTGAAGTCTTCTCTTGATTGTTGACTTTGACACATATACACCTACCTCCTGGAGAGTGTTTTCTGTGGTCTTCCGGGTCTTTTGGTGTTGCTGAGCATTCTGGTGCGTTCTTTCTTTTTAAGAATGTTCCAAACAGTTGATTTGGCCACACCCAATGTTTTTGCTATCTCTCTGATGGGTTTGTTTTGATTTTTCAGCCTAATGACTTGCTTCACTGATAGTGACAGCTCTTTGGATTTCATATTGATAGTCGACAGCAACAGATTGCAAATGCAAATGTCATACCTAGAATCAACTCCAGACCTTTTACCTGCTTAATTGATGATGAAATGATGAGGGAATAGCCCACACATGTCCATGAAATAGCTTTGGAGTCGATTGTCCCATTACTTTTGGTCCCTTAAAAAGTGGGAGGCACATATAGAAACCGTTGTAATTCCTACACCGTTCACCTGATTTGGATGTAAATACCCTCAAATTAAAGATGAAAGTCTGCAGTTAAAGCACATCTTGTTTGTTTAATTTCAAATCTATTGTGGTGGTGTATAGAGCCCAAAATATGAGAATTGTGTCGATGTCCCAATATTTATGGACCTGACTGTATATACGAGGGGGTACCCAAAAGTAACCAGAATCATGTTCTAGAAGGCGGGGAACGTGTAGTATGGGCTTCTGCTGCTAGGTGAATGTTTGCAGAACAATTCTGAGCCAGTATGTCTGCCGACATTGCGGGAGGAAGGTAGCGTTTGACTCCAGTGATTTTTTTTTGTCAGCGAGTTATTCAATCTTTCGCCTATTTTTTGTGATGACTGATTCACACGAACAACGTGCTTCTGTAAAATGTTGTTTTCTTTTTGGAAAAAATGCAGCAGAAATGGTTGTTATGCTACAAACAGCATACAAGGAAGCTGTCATCAGTAAAACACAAGTTTCTGAATGGCTCTCCAGTTTCAAACGAGGTGAAATGTCAATTGACAATCAAGCTCGTTCCACACGTCCTTGGACTGCCTGAACAGGGGAAAATGTTATGAAAATTCGTCAAGCCATTCTGGAAGATCGCCGTCGGACCATCGATGAATGTGGAGTGGACTGGGATTTCATGGAGTTCCTGTCAGCAAATTTTAAACGAGGACTTGGGCATGAAATGAGTTGCAGCAAAATTCATGCTCCCAGTGTTTGCTGTTAACCAGAGAGACTAATGCACCTGCCCACACAGCGATGTGTGTTAAGCAATTT
Source organism: Mixophyes fleayi (assembly GCF_038048845.1). Lineage (NCBI taxonomy): Eukaryota > Metazoa > Chordata > Amphibia > Anura > Limnodynastidae > Mixophyes > Mixophyes fleayi. Next base: position 222,795,601 of record NC_134406.1, on the reverse strand, counting down.
TTAGCCTAAAACAACATGATACCTTTGTTTCACTCACCGTAGTCACCCGATCTTGCCCCCTGCGACCTTTCTGATTTCTTCAAATGAAAAAAGACCGTAAAGGAAAACATTTTGCTGATATTGAAGAGGTGAAACAAAAAAGGCAAAAGTACTAAAAGGCATCAACGATGTTGAGTTTAAAAAATGTTTTGAGCAATCGAAAAACATTTGGACAAATGCATTGATTCAAGTGGAGAGTACTTTGCAGGTGACTGAAGTTTTAAAATGTACAAATACATACACAATTTTTTTATAAATTGATTCTGGTTTCTTTTGGGTACCCCCTCGTATGTATATATATATATATATATATATATATATATATATATATATATATATATAAAAAAAATGGATACCTAATATTAGGCGCTTAAACAATTTATCAGTTATACACTTGGAGTATATAGTCCAAATAAAAGTCTTTATAAACACTTCCTGCGTGCCAGTCCTCCAGAAACCAAACGGTGTGATATGGAATAATCTGGAACAAGAGAATAGGGAAGTACAAGGCGCACAATAGTGTAGTGCAATGTAATATATATAAGCCTAGCGGCGTGTGTTAGTGTGTGTGTGTGTGTGGAAAAAACAATTTTCTCAGAAAGGGCTCATCCAATTGACCTGACATTTGGTATACTGACATTATTTGACAAAAAAATTATAATAGTGAAGTCAGTTAACTTTCATCATCCCCCTTCCCCCCGTGGGAGGGGTAGTAAAGGCTAAATTTACCAGTTAGGGCTCAAACTCTTGACCGTGTGGGTATTTATTTACCAGAGCCTGTGTTTGGTCATGGACAATTGTATGTCGCATTTTCACGAGTACGGAGAAGCAGTGATGTGAAAGTGCCGGTTATGAATACTGCCCTTCAAGGAAGACTGATTGAGCACAGCGATAAGGTGTTTAGCAGAAACGTTGTGTATCGAGAGGTTTTAGAACAGTAAGACGATGGAGATTAAGGATGTGGCGATGAAGATGAAGGATGAGGTGATGGAGAAGAATGATGAGGTGGTGACATGTGGACAAAACCACGTTAAAAAAGGGTGCTTACGTCGGGAAGTAACGCTCTTCCCCTGAGGAGGCCTGGCCTAGCCCCAAATGCATGACAAGAACCTTTTTAACACCTTAAGTAGCTTGATTTTACTAGAATGCATGAGTATCATGCACGGGTTAACTTGTAATAAATATGTTAGTACAGGTCCAAGAGAGATCCAGACAAATCCTTGTCACCAGAGAGAAGTAATAAATGGTCTCAGTGCAATAGATAAAGCCTATATTTCACCAATCACTCGTGTGTGTGAATATGCGTACCAGAAGATAGGTCTTTAAGGCTTATCAAATGATATTTCCAGGAAACAGGTCACACTTTTTTCAATGTTCCACACATGTGTTTATATTCCTCAGGAATAGAACAGATTGGAGACCAAGGATATAATATCTCAATAGTACAATTTATTAAAAACACATAAGCCACTTACATGTTAAGTAGCAGATAATCAGCATATCTGTATCAGCATTCACGGATCAGGTACAGGTAACAATAAGCGATCCACATTAAACAGCAGTACTTAGTTCTCAACGCGTTTCGTCTGTTTTAATTACCAGACTTCATCAGGAGAATAAAAGATAATAATGCCACAATCTTGTCTCTTAATATAGTGCGCCGCGCCATCTTGCGCGTGCGCACTAATAACCGGAAGTGGTAAGAGCGTCAATGCGTATCCATAGCAACATGCCATCCTGTTTGCGCATGTGATGCAAGTAAATAAAATCGCTATAATATAAAAAAATAAGGCATATAAAATATCGGTAATCAGCCGAATCTTACTACAAAAAACATGGCACAATAGTAATTATTATTATGGTAAGAACGATCAAAATGGATCGAAAAAGCGCATGCGCCGACTCAACAATTTGCCGGCTCCACTTAAGTAGTAACACATTTATCACATTCTATCGTGCATATAAACATAATAATAAACATGATAAAAAAGGACCCCCATGCCAATATGTAAAAAAGCATAATACTAAGGAAATTAACCCATTATGTGCATGTGGTGTGCCGTACTCATATACACACCCAGCACATAACACACGGGCATAAAACCAATACTGAAGTGACATAGTAGACAACACAATGCATAAATAAAGTATTACATAAAATAGTGATACATCCATTACAGAGATAGAAATCAACAGTAAAAAAAGACCCAATTAAAACCATAAAAACTATAAAAATGGGGCTACTTCAAAGCTCTCATTTAACCCCAAGGGTGAAAGCGTGTTAAGCTCATAGATCCAAAACATCTCCCGTTGTGCCAATTTTCTACCCAAGTCACCACCCCTTGGACCCAGCGTCACTTGTTCAATAGCCATAAATTTCAAATGTTTGGGATCTGACTAATGGACTTCTAAAAAATGTTTTGAGACAGAATGGCTAAGGATTTTGTTCTTGATATTCCTTATATCATCATCATCATCATTTATTTATATAGCGCCAGCAAATTCCGTAGCGCTTTACAATTGGGAACAAACATTAATAAGACAATACTGGGTAATACATACAGACAGAGAGGTAAGAGAACCCTGCTCGAAAGCCTACAATCTATAGGACAATGGGAGTTAGAAACACAAGGGCATGTGCTACATCATATTGCACAATGGACCAGCCAGACTGCAAAGGTAAAAGTACTGAGTGGGCTATGTGTGTTGCAATGTTGGTCAGAGGGTTGTTGTCCTGCGTTAGCAGTGTAGAGGATGGTAATAGGGTAATCTAGGGAAATTAAGATGATGGTTGAGGAATATCATAACCTTGTCTGAAGAGGTGGGTTTTCAGTGAACGCTTGAAGGTTTCAAGACTAGAGGAAAGTCTTAATGTGCGTGGGAGGGAATTCCACAAAGTGGGTGCAGCCCGGAAAAAATCCTGTAACCGAGAATGGGAGGATGTGATGAGAGTGGAGGAGAGACGTAGATCTTGTGCAGAACGGAGGTGTCGAGTAGGGAGATATTTCGAGACAAGTGAGGAAATGTATGTCGGTGCAATTTTGTTGATGGCCTTGTATGTTAGTAGAAGAATTTTATATTGGATTCGTTGAAATACAGGCTGCCAATGTAGAGACTGACAGAGTGGCTCAGCGGAGGAGTAATAACGGTTTGCAAGGAAAATCAATCTAGCAGCTGCGTGCAAAATAGATTGTAGGGGTTCAAGTCTGACTTTGGGAAGACCAGTAAGGAGGGAATTGCAATAGTCGATGCGGGAGATGATGAGTGCATGAATTAATGTTTTTGCGGTGTCTTGTGTCAGATATGTGCGTATTCTGGAAATTTTCTTTAGGTGTATGTAACATGATTTAGATATAGAGTTGATGTGGGGAATAAACAACAGTTGTGAATCAAGGATTACACCTAGGCAACGAGCTTGCGGGGTGGGATTTATGGTCATGTTATCAACAGAAATAGAAATGTCAGGCAGGAAGCTTCTGTTTTTGGGTGGGAATATTATTAATTCAGTTTTTTGAAAGATTGAGTTTGAGTTGGCGAGAAGACATCCAAGATGAAATGGCAGAAAGACAGTCAGTAACGCGAGACAACACAGATGGTGAAAGATCAGGAGAGGATAGATAAATTTGTGTATCATCCACATAGAGATGATACTGAAATCCAAAGGAGCTTATTAGTTTTTCAAGAGAAGTGGTGTAGATAGAGAATAGCAGAAGACCTAGGACTGAGCCTTGTGGAACTCCATCTGATAAAGGAAGCAGAGCAGAGGTGGATCCAGAGAAATTAACACTGAAAGAGCGATTAGATAGGTAGGATGAAAACCGGGATAGGACAGTGCCTTCAAGACCTAGGGATTGTAGCATTTGTATGAGGAGAGAGTGGTCAACAGTGTCAAATGCAGCAGAGAGATCCAGGAGAATTAGAAGAGAGTATTGGTTATTATTTTTTGCTGTGATCAAATCATTGACAACTTTGGTCAGCGCAGTCTCTGTGGAGTGTTGAGAGCGAAAGCCTGACTGAAGAGGATCCAATAGGTTGTTTGCTGTTAGAAAGTGTGTGAGGCGGGTGTAGGCAATTCTCTCGAGAAGCTTGGAGGGGCATGGGAGCTGGGAGATGGGGCGGTAATTTATGAGAGAGTTAGGGTCAGAATTCTGTTTTTTTAAAATGGGAGTAATCACTGCATGCTTGAATAGTGATGGAAAAATACCAGTAGAAAGAGATAGATTACAGATTTTAGTTAGAGGGGGAATGAGCACAGGAGACAGGGACATACCAATTTGTGAGGGAATGGGATCAAGAGGACACGAGGTAGAGTAGGAAGATGAGAATAGAGTAGAAACTTCCTCTTCATTTGTGGCATAAAATGAAGAGAGAGTGTCAGAGGGTGCTACAAAGGAATTGAGCAGATTGCTTGTCAAGGGAGATGATATAATTTCAAGCCTGATATTATCAATTTTGTCCTTGAAATAGGAAGCAAGATCCTGTGCCTTGATGTTAGTTGGAGGGTTTGGGGCAGGAGGATTCAGAAGAGAGTTTGGGGTTAGAAGCCTGAGCATAGATGAGAAAATGGTAGTATGCTTGTTTAGCAGTGTCCAGAGCATTTCTGTAGGAGTGATAGATATTAGTATATGTGATGAAGTCATTAGAGGCACAAGATTTACGCCAGTGACGTTCTGCTTTACGAGAAAGTTTTTGTAGAGTTCGTGTTACTGTAGTGTGCCACAGTATGTAGTGTCGCTGGAGCCACTTGATCCAGGGCAGTTGCTAGGGTTTGATGAAATTGAGTTACTGCCCGATCAGGGGAGGAGAATGTAGAAATTGGGGAGAGAAGGTGTTGGAGAGAGGTGGAAAACTGTTGAAAATTAATAGCGTTGTTATTCCTGCGGGTACGAGGAGGCTTGGAAGAGTTCGACACTAGGGAGGGTAAAGAACTGGGGGTGAGCGAGTATCTAATAAGGTGATGATCCGAGAGGGGGAAAGGAGTGTTAAGGAAATCAAAAACTGAGCATAGTCTAGAGAAAACAAGATCAAGACAGTGGCCATCCTGTTGAGTAGCAGATTCAATCCACTGGGAGAGGTCAAGTGCTCCTGAATTCAGAGCTTAAGTACTCTTTTGGTTTTACCAACGAATCCAAGACCACATGAACATGTCAATAAATATATTATTGATGAAGAAGTACAATTCATCAGATTTTTAATAGTATAACTTTTACTACCATTAGAGTTATAAAAAGTTTTATTATATATATATATATATATATATATATATATATATATATATATATATATATATATTGTAAGAAAAGGAGGCATTTAGCTGGCAATATGCAGAGAAAGCAGGTAAGTAGAGTAAAACATTGGCACAGTTATGTACCTAGGTGGAGATTAAACCAGTTAAAAACATATGTGTAGTAAAAGTTTGTACAGAGTTTGGGGGTCTATGAAATGCTGGGTCACTATTCCTGAACCCAAAGTGGACTACCTTTCCCGTGATGCTGTGCAGCAAGGTGTGATTTGGCCTTGTTGGGTTATATAAGCATGAGGAGTTGCTGATAAGTTTGATGTCGCGGTTGTTTTAGAACATACATTGTATCCATCATTAAGGAGATTTGGTTGCAGATCATACTCCGGGATTTCAAAGGAGCTACTATACAGATAAGCGGTTTGATTTTATATATCTGGTACGCACACCACCTATTATTATTCTGCACGATCAATATACAGATCAACTTTATCCTGCACTTCAGTATTTATGAGTCACTTGCGGTGCATGTATACAGACACCGTCCTGTTATAACTCCTCTGGACTATTTTGTGTACATCTGTGCTTATATGTTTATATACATTGTATACACCTGAAGGCGCCGCCCTTCACCATATATATCTTACTATATATTTATATATATATATATATATATATATATATATATATATATATATATATATATACACATGCATACATATATATAGCTCTATAGACATAATTCTGAACTACTATTTCTATTTAGTGGGACATCATTCTGAGATACTATTATTTCTTTCTTATTCTGTTTAGTGGAAAAATAGGATGCTGTATGACTCTATGCAGCAACCCCCGGGAGGTTTCCCTTTACAAGGCAGCGCCGCTACCTATATTTTGAGGCTAACATCCCTCTCTCATGAGGCAGTGTAACATCATTTAACAACAGTAACACACTAAAATGCATAGAATGGAGGAATTAACTAGTCTAATTGTTCTATTGCACATACCCACCACCTCTTCTGCTGGCCATTCAAATGGACAGATGTTGACGTGAACAGAAAGAGACATTGAGGGAAGGAGTGTGATGATAAAGGTCTGAGGGGAAACATATAGAAGAGGGGATAAAGTGAAAGAGGTTATAATTAGACAGGTCTGAAGTAATGTGAGGAAAGGATTATAGTGATTATAGTCAGTTAGAGAGAAGTGCCTGACAGATAAGCAATATGAGGTAAAGTGATAATAAGCGAGGAGAATCAGTCATAGAACAGTGACAGGCAGGGAAGTAATGTGAGGAAAATATTAAATTATTTAAGAGAATCATCAAGGGGCATATTAAGCAAGGACTGCAAAACATGAAAAATAGTTTTCAATCCTTATCGCATCGATAAGGATTGAACTTTTTCTCGCATTTATGAAAAAACTTACACAGGAGCAGCAGTTCCGATAAACTGCCGTTCCTGTGAAAAAAATAGACTTACCACGCAGCTTCAGAATGCGATCCTGACTGGTCTCTTCGTTTCTCATTTCACTTTCTGTGCGCATGTGTCAGGTGCTGTCCCCGCACATTTACCCAGTGCCAAGGACAGACTACTTCCTCTGTGGCAGCGCCATTGAGTACCGTCGAGTAGCAACGGGACGCATCTCTTCTTCCTGGTCACGGCCAATGAGTACATGCGCAGTAGGTGCACATCTTCGTTGCTAGGCAACGGGATGCTGGTTGTTCGGCAATCAGCTGTTCCTCCATCCTATTCACTGCCACCAATGAGAGAGCAGCACTGTCTATTTAAAGGTGGCTCTGGCGCCATTCTGGTGCCAGAGTCACAAGGTCTCCTTATGCTCCAGTGTTCCTGGAGCACGGTATTGCTTCCCAAGCATTCTGACTGACTCCTCGGCTCCAGACTTGGCTTCCCTTGACCTCCCTTTTGGATCTCCTTCTGGCATTTATATATTTCCTGGCTTGATCTGCGGCTTTCTGACTACACTCCTGTCTCTGTTGTACTTCTCTGCTCGCATGGCCTGACCTCGGATTGCTTGACCTTGCTTATTCACCTATTACTTCACTGGTGGCTAGCTCGGAGGGCTGTGACTTGTGTGTCTATGCAGCTAAGTCCAAACTCCCTTGCGAGGATCCCTGGCAAAGACCATTGGCACGTCTAGACTCTGCGCCTCCTTGTTTAGCAGTGTCAATACCAGTAAGTAGGCCTCAGTTTCCTTCTAGCCGTGACAGCATTCGCCGATTGAAGCTACCGGGCATGCGCACAGAGAACAGTACAGTCAGTGAAACAGGGAGAGATCACATGATCCCCCTACACATGCGCTGTCCAGCTCTGCTCTTCGGAGCAAAGCTGGACAGAAATGAAAAGATATGAAAAGCTTCACATACGAATATGTACGTCGGCTTCAGTTAGTGTACATTAACAAAACAAGATTCCGAAAATTTGTCTTTTTGGGAACTTGTTGAATTGCGTTAAGGAGCAGTCCCCATACTCTTTTATGGGGACTGCACAGAAAAACGAAATGGGATGCAAAGCAGCAGATATCCATGATATCTGCTGTGATTCAACATTCATAAATTTGAAGTATACTTATGTTTATGGTGGATTCACAGTAAGTGTACTTTTAGGCCATTGTATTGCTTCATAAATAGGCCCCAGGAGAGAAGTGATAGTCAATGAGGTAATAGATTGAGAAGCTTTTTAGAATCAGAGAGGGAAGTGCCAGAGAGAGAGAGAGAACAATAGAAAAAAAGTAAAGATATATAAGGAGATGCAGGAAGAAATGGAGAAAAATGCAATAAATAAACCAAGTGAGGGAAGAAAAACGAGAGTCAGAAAGAGAGCAGTAAATTAGAATGTAAAAGCAGGTAACAGAGGGTGGAAGAGAGAAACTTGAATCCAAGGTTCCTAGAATATCTTCCTGCAATAATAATCCTACCTAGGTGACACAACTACATAACCCAACTATAGAAACATAGAAACATAGAATTTGACGATAGATAAGAACCGCTTTGTCCATCTAGTCTGCCCATTTTTTTAATTAGCCTATTTATTAACTATCTCGGGACATATATCCAGATAAGTGGTACACCTAACAATAGACAATTCTAGCACAATGTAACAAGTCCTGCAAGGTTAAGCTTCTTTTCATATCTATACCTACACATATTTGAGCACTAGTTATCAGGGATGAACAGGAGACAGCAACTAATTTTCTTCTACAAGATAATGAGGATTATCAAACAAGTAATTACTATAGTGGCAACCGTTTCCACTCATCTTTTCTAATGGATATTGCCTGAAACTTATACACAGCCATAGGACGTAATAGTAAGGGATCAAGGACTGATGCCTATGTTAATTTCTGCATTGCTGCACTGTAATAAATTTACTAAAGTTTCCTAGAATCTGTCTTTCTCTGAAAGATCTAAAATACTCATCCGTCAATTGTCCTGTTTTGAGCTGTTGAATTGTAAAGGAATGTAAACTGTTTTTAGGAAAGTTTGATTTTAAATAAATTTTAATTGTAATGTTATATGGATTGGGTTATTTGTAAACTGTCCCCAATCACCCCATAAGTGACTGATTACTACTATGCTCCTTGCATGCTAGGCTTCAGATGTCAGAGCAGATGGTATTTTGGAAAGGTTGTGTCAACAACATATTTATCATAAGGCAAATGTGGATAGCAGCATTCCAGCTGCAGTTCCATCTTTATTTCTGCTTTGTGGGTGTAGGAGAGTGACTAAAGATGAGCAAAATCATGGAAAATTTTGAGAGAATTGAGTTTCATGGTAATACAGTCTTTAATTTCCGCTTTTGCTTCAGAACATATGTCACACTGATTACGATGGTCCACATAACAAACATTTTGATCTATGTGAATAAAATTGTGCTAAAATGTAGTTACTATCCTTGCTTTCCACACTACCACAACCTGACAGAATCACTTTAACTCACCTGCACTCTCCAGGTATTCAAGACTACATCCATGACAGCCAATTATATGTTAAGACAGCTCCCCCCTGGTTAGAAACCAGATTCTTGACATGATGTGTTTGAATAATGTATGAATTGTCAGAGCCGGATCATTTTATGTCATACATTAGATGCATGTATGTTGCCTGACAGTTTTCTACTGTGCTGAGTCTGCTCACATTCGTCTACTCTGTTGGTTAAAAAGCAAAACAATGATCTTGTGGAAGAGTGGTTTTTTTCCCCTTGAAATAATATCCACATTTGTGTATTCAGGAGGTAGCTAATTGTATGAATAACACACTGGGCAATTGTCTCATCTGATTCTACTCTAACTGGGGATAAGTCCTTACATCATGGTTAATATTTGTGCTTGACAGATTTTTGTGGTTATTTAATTTTTGTAAATCTCTTTATTTAAAGTGTTTCCAAAAAGATTGAATGCAGATTGTTTGGTTACAGATCACACAGTAAGATTTGACAGTTATACATGAGTTTGTTAATGCATTTCTACCTTGCTTGATGTACAATGATGGTTGTAGCATTTTCAGATTATGTCAATAAATAATGTAGTAAATCAGCCCATTGTATGTCCTGTGACTATGTTCTGCAAATCCATCCAAGGTGAGGGAGATTTTAAAAAAAAAATTTTCTTTTCACATTGGGTTATGGGGAGAAGGTAACAAATTTTTAAGGGAGGATGAGGGTAAGGTAGGAAGGCATGTGAGTTGAAAGAAAAGGGGAGGAGGTGGATGGTTGGGATGGGGAGGGGATTTGGGGATGATCATTTTGCTATCATTTTACTCTTTCTGAGAATCCCTGAATTTATGTGGCATGAAAGTAGTACCATGGATCACAAACTTGGTGAAATTTATTTTTTGTATTATTTTGCAAGCTGGTTATATATTTCATATTGGATATAAACCTGATGAACTTCATTACTGTCTGCTTCATGGGGATATATTTTTCTAATTAAATGCATGAGGTGTTTCAATGCACAAAAGAAATGCATAATGGACTTGCTTCATTACAGCATTTAATTGCCATTATGTGCTGTATTTTGCACAAAATCGCTCTGCGCATACACAGAAATGAACCATATACCAGGGAATGCAGCAATGTCCAATTCATCTTCCAGTGCAAAACACCCTTACTACAGCCTATGATTTCAGAGGTGGGACAGGGAGGGGGCTGGGCATATGCACATAGTCAATGTACAGTAAGGGCGTGCCAAGCTCGAGCACATGAAGCAGCACCCGATTCATGGCATGTGATTGTCAGTCGTATCACTTGCACCAGCTACAGGTCTGGTGTAATTGCCGGTTACTAGTGATGACGGCTGTGTATATGTATGCTAGAACATGTATATGCAATCAGGAGCAAGTTTGGAAGAGTTAAGTTTTAGGGTAACTCTGTGATTTTGCAGATTAGTGTTTTGTTCCAGTAGGGTATAGTTTTATAACGGGACCCCAAATGTTGTGGAAACTGTGAGGATACATGCGATGAAATCCTTCTAGTACTAGGTGCTACCTAGTGCAAACTTTAAAAGCGGCTTTTATGTTGCATGGGCCTTGTAAGTCCTGTTTTCCCTGTTGTACAGAGCTGTGGAGCACTGTGGTGCCTTACAAATCTACGATAATAATAATAATAATGATAATAATAGTAACAGTATCCTGTGTGGGTAGGTCTGGGATTTCCTGGCTGTCTTGTGTCAGTTGCGTGACAGGCGTTGTCCCACGTTCCTCTGCCACAGCATATAATAAAGCAGGATGTGTAATAAAAACAGAATTTCAAGTAGTTAGTATGATAATAGATGTGTGCATGCATTCAACATTAAAATAATCATCTCTTGCAGTATTCAGCTACAGTTGAGGAATAGGAACTTATTGCTGAAGAATTTGAAACACTGTGCAATTTCCCAAATTGTGACGGGACTATAGATGGCAAATATGTAAGAATTATGTCACCCTCAAAAAGTGCATCCTACTACTTCAACTACAAGGGATTCTTCAGCATTATACTGATGGTCATTGTTGATGTCAAATATGAATTTCTATTTGTGGACATTGGTAAAAATGGAAAAATGTCAGGTGGTGGTGCATTGGAGCAGACTTCCTTCCATGAAAAAAATTAAAGACAATGGACTTAATTTGTCACAACACACACCAAAGAACAATTCTGACTCAATTTTGTGTTTGTAACTGATGAAGCCTTTGCATTGCATAATAATACATAAAAAAAAATTCCCAGAACCTCACACCTGAAAGGAGGATCTTTAATTTAAGATTGTCAAGAGTCAGGCGAATTGTGGACAATGCTTTAGGTATATTATATTATGCAATAGATTTAGGATTTTCCATTCCGCCATAAACATGCACATAGACAAAATAAACAAGGTGGTGATGGCTATTTGTTTTCTATACAAATTTATTAAGCAGAAAAGCCCCATTGTGCAAAGTGCACCTAGTAAAATGGAGAACACTCTAGAAGTTGGGTTGACACCACTGGAGTCTTCCCAGATAAGAAATGCCAGCAAAATGGCAAAGTTAAACAGCGAGGCTTATTTGGAAAATTTTAATGGTGAGGGGGCTGTGTGCTTACAGAATGACATTTTGTCATGTATGTACAATCGCATTGTATGTCGCATTGAATAATTAATTGTCATCTAAATGTAAATAGATAAATATTTTATGCATTATGCAATGTTGTATGTTTTACTTACTACGTCCCTTGCGGGGTTGTCTTCCGTTTCCGGAACGTCAGGTGAGTAAATACTCTCCATCTGGGGCATGTTGCTGGTAGAGAGTCTGGCTATTCCTAGGTACATACACATCATCAGCCCCTGCCCCTGATCCTCTTGAGCCCTCCAATTTATTAAGTTCCTTTTTGAAGACAGTCCTCATATTCTGGATCTTTCGTTTGACCCAATCTACATTTGCCTCTGGATAATGGGGAAGTCTCACTCTGATCATGTCCTCCAAAACCAAGCTCCTATTCTGCCTGTTGGAAGACTCCTTTGACTTTGTCTTCCACAAGCAGGATTGGGACCTGTAGCCCTCAATGAAGTCCTTTATGAGCTCAACAGTTTTGTCACATGCCATTTTAACTGTCCCCCCCACCAAAAAAAAAAAATTACACATATAAGACATATAACAAATGTCTTGTAATATTTACATACACACCAAAAAAACCAAAAACTACACAACCTCGCATGCTATAAAATACTTACCTTGCTATAATAGCGATGAAATTAGGTAAAGAGATCATTGTATCCTTTTGTATACTACAAAAACTTTATACAAATTCTTTGGACACAGCTGCAAATACGAAGGCTAGAGACGAATGAAGAAGAAGGAATGCAATAGAAAGAGGTTAAAAGAGCCAAGCCATTGAGCCCAAGGGAGATGGAGATGATGGCGAGAGTGCTGGACCAGCACGGCTATGACTGTCACAAGAAGAAACACTGAGAAATCAATCACCGGAGGAGCTAATTATGCAGAAGCTCATAAACATGCTATTTAAAAAACTCGGTTAAGGAAGAAGCAAGTTCCAGATTCAGAAAAGGTGGTCAGATCTAAAGAACAAGGAGCAAAGAAAGTTTAAGAGAATCCGAGCAAAAATAAAAAAAAGTGATTATTAAAAGTGGTGATAAAAACTTTGTATAATTAGTTATAAATAGTGTTAGTATTTAATGGTAACAATACTGACCAGTATGATTATTAGTCTATTAACACTTCTATTTTTGGAAGCATTCTTACTTTGCAGTATTTTTTCCACACCTGCCTAAGAGGTATAGAAAAAAACATGTAATAATGTTAATATAATAATACAGAACTGAAGAAATGGACACGTCACATTAGTAAATAAATTAGACTTTAATGAGAATATGTATTTTCACATGTGTTATTAATGTATATTGAATACACTTGCATACAGGAACACATAAATAACATATGGAGCATGTAAAACAGGTTTATTATTGCTTTACCATTAATAGAGCACTATTTCCTTTTGGCTGATGTTTTGACAGCACACCACGTGACAGACATAGAGACAACATCATTAATTTAACTATACATGCCCAGAAAAGTGTCGCTGTTGGAGGAACTATCTGCAGATTGTCGAACAGATGGTTGTAAGTACGTATGCGCTGCAGGATTGGAACAATGTTGTTCCATCGTTAAACGAGATTTTTAGTTCAGTTTAAAAGTGAAATAAAACGATAGGATGAGCTTTGGAACGTTAATCATTCATTGTTGCAGTGTACACACTAATGTGATATTGGGCTGAACGCTCTTTTATCGTGTGATTGGCCCGATAATCGGTTGTAAACCGTGTAGTGTGTACCTAGCCTTAATCCTTTTTTCGTAACAGCACTTAACACCGCCTCTATACCTGAACTTATTCTTCAATCCTCTCTTCTATTTTATCTCTTTCCCTCTTTGAAAAAAACTGTTCAGCACCTACGACTACCAACCTCCTAGATGAACGTTTTCCTTTACTCTTATTTACTACAAATGTTTTTTTATACACGCTACTCTGTTTCTGAGTGTTTATATGTATAGTGTTTTCCATGAAGTCATTGTCTGATGTTATATGTTGAACTTTGAATAAATAAAGTTATTAAAAAAAAACAAAAAACACATTTCTCATATTTCTAACTACAACAAAACGTGTGTTAAACTCAATTTTCGCAGTGTATGTTTACCTAAAGCTATGTAAGCAAAGTTGTGTTCATTTTAACAGTGGTTGTTGTTTTGTTTTTTTTATTTAAAACAAACAAACAAGAAAAAGCGTTTTACTGCTGTTTACAATTTTGAATATTTCACCTGGTCCCTCCTATTGAGTACACTGTCTACAGGTGCCCACATATGTTGTGACTTTTTTCACAGATTTCTGTGATAGTAATCATGTCTTATGTATTAGGCTTAATTCCTTGCTATAATTGCATTTTGCATTTTGTACAATGTTTAATCTCTCTTTTATATGAGTTGTCCTGTATTTGGACAATGTAATTTGTTGCTTAATGTTATAGCATACTTGCCAACTTTTCCTCGTTGGCTTCAGGGAGATCCCGGGGGAGGTGGGTGTGCGGGGGCGGGTCTGGAACTACTTGCATCATTTTGGCCCTGCCCCTAAATGATTGTCACAATTTTGGCGAATTACAGCAAGATGACGTGATATTTGCATCAATAAGCCCCGCCCCCACCACTTATCAATTGTGGGGGCAAGAACCGGGAGGCCGCCCTGCTCTCCCGGGAGTTCTTCCAGAAATGCGGGAGTCTCCCAGTCATTCCCGGGAGAGTAGGCAACTATGCGTTAAAGAAAAGCAGCTAATGAATCTCTAGAGACTGAAGTGTCTTTTACATTTCTGTCTCCATTACTGAAGTTATGTTGTCTTACCTGTCAGTCTTTGATTAAATCTTGGTCTCCATGAAAATGGCCACCTCCATAGGCATCAATACATGGACATAGGACACAATTTCTGAACTGTGTCATCACAGAAGGCGAAGCCAACCACGTCTTGTACTGGCTCAGCATCAGGGAGAATGCCAGACTCTTCAGGGAGTGAGGGAGATCACCCCTATTTCAGGGAGTCTCCCTGACATTCACGGAGAGTTGGCAAGTATGTGTTATAGATGTTGTGACAAAAATTACAATTAGAGACTTTGTAAGCAGTAAGTTTTTTTCAATTGTCTCTCATTTCCATAGAGTAAGAACATGTTGCAGAGCTCCCACCATCAGAATCCTGAAAGTAGATACAATATCACCAACAACAGGGCTGCAGAAATTGAGATAAACCAAAATCTACTTCAGCAACTACTTGCAGTGCCAGAAAGACTATTAGAAGGTATGGCAGGTGTTGATGTAACGTCACCAAGGTTGGTCTCTGCAAAGGAAATTTTGTCCTCTGCCTGAGATGACCAAATTATTATCATCTAGGCAATGTTGCTTGAGCTATATAAATGGAAATTCCTTACAGCGCTTCACAAACAACTGCTGCAGTTCTATTCACCAAAGACTAAACACACGAGTCACAATATAAAACAAAATAAAATAAAAATAAGTGAATAATTCTGCGCTGTAGTATCACTATGATAGACGGAAAAAGTATATAGAAACATATGCAAATTAATAAAAATACTTAAATTCTTGAATTTAAGTATTTTTATTTTATTGTATATATTTTTATATACTTTTCTGTCTATCGTAGTGATACTACAGCGCAGAATTATTCACTTATTTTTATTTTATAATGTTGCTTGAGCTCAAAAACATGAGGGCTCAGTAGATTCAGGGTCCAGAAGAAGTTGTTCAGAGTGATGCATGAGATGCGGATGAGCAACAGCCAAAGGAGCCACAAAAGCCAACCACTCCCAAAGCCAGGTGTGTTCCTAAAGGTCAAGTCAAGAGCCTGGGGGTACGCAATTAAAAAAAACACTGAATCTTTTTTTATAGTATATATTTTGAGTGATAAAATATATATTAATCTTAATAAATGTCTGCTTGCTTGATTAGATATCCATGCATATTGAACCATAGGGTGTAATGTACAAACAGCTCTTCTAAGAGATATGATGGAAAACAATCATGTTATGGTGCAGGGGGTTTATCTTATTTCATTTTGAGAGTAACTTCTCCTAATCCAATTAACCAATTAAGTAACAAAACACAGCTGACCAATACCAATTTAGGCAGCATGCATTACTTATTCAGATTGCTAGCACTTGCATTGCAATATATTCATGGTTTCACAGTTCAGCCTGATGTTTTAGCTAAATTTAAGTGTTAATCAGACCCATAGCTTAATGCTTCTATGACTTTTATGTTATACTTACAACAGAAGTATTGTTGGATAACAAGATCCCTCTTCCTTTGGCCAACTTCCATGGTTGCAGGTTCAGAATTATTATCGAAGGCTTCCTCTAATAAAAGTCCCTCATCTAATGGCACCCTTTAAATAATGGCAATGTTTGAAATATAGCACACAGAGCAATTTTCCTGCACATAAATAAGGGCTTCTTGAGAGGTCAAGACAATGAAAATGAGAATGTTTGTTTGACCGATATACCGTAGACATATACCAAATTGAATTCCAATTCTTAATTCTTAGAAGTGTGAGGAGCCATGCTTGCAGAGTTTAAGCACTTTGTCCTTCAATTAGAACACATTTTGAAACAAAGGACCAATGTGTTTTTACATACTATCCTAACTAATTAAATTGTCAGAACTCTCTAATGTTCAGCTTTGAAAAGCATCATTCATAGAATACAATTTTTGTAAGAGGCCATGACATGTTGTGATAAAGGGGGTCAAACATTTCAGCTAAAACAGTTTTAAACTAAATCATGTTAAAGTGGGTTGCAAATTAAATGAACATTATTTAAAAAAATATATCTGGCAGAATTTGTGTGCAGCATACAAAATATATTTTTTGATTGGTACACTGAAATTTTGCACAGCTGGCAAAACTAAATTGATATGACACATTAAATTCCTGTTCAGTTATAGTAGCTTCCGTGTGCTAGGATTACTGATGAGTTTTAATTAGTTTTCTTTGTCAACACCACCACCACCACTCTGGAAACATGTTGTAAAAGTGCTCCTTTATCTGCAAGGAGTTCGAGACATACCTCTTTATTTGAAGTTTCAGTAGCATTACCTTTATTAACCAGATCTGACTTATTTGTGCACAGTATTATGTATCCTATGGGGGGAATTCAATCGGGCGCGTTACAGTAATAGTGTGAGTTAATACCGTTATTATGGTAGTTTTAATGCCGGCTTTTTGCTCGCAGCAGAAAGCCGGGTTAAACTTACCGTATTAAGGGTAATAGCTTTAATGCGGCGGTACTTCAGGGGGAATTGAATTCCCCGTATATATGACCAGTAATCTGTCTGTTGGCATGTCATTGTTATATGCCCTATTTCCCTATTGTACAACTAATAATAATAATAATAATAATAATAATAATAATAATAAATAATCAAAAAGGAATAACATGTCACTAAATTATTGCTTGCCATTACCAATCACGCTATTGCTATTTGTTGAATACATTTCTATTTCATTCAAAGTATCTGTGTTGTAAAATATAAAGCAAGACCACATACTGAGTCAATTCACCACCACATTTAAATATCCAATCAAAATGTTCTACTGTATAAAAAAGACAGCCAAAATTTCCTGAAAAAATGCTAAGAGTTTGGTAGCTTGTCTAGCCCACAGGGGATACCTGTGCTACAAATATTTTTGAACATTCTGATAAATATGCAATTTCTGTAATGAGGCGTTAGAAAAGATGTTTCTTTGTGAGCATTGAAGTTAATGAATTTCATTGAATTAATAATGTTTATGTGACAAAGTGGTTTGACCGATGATGTATTATGCTTGTATTCCTTCTAAACCTACAGTATGCCAAGCCAGGCTCACTTGTCATTGTCAATCTGTCTTACTTACTCTTCAGTATCATTTCATCCTTAATGTACATGTACAGAATTAATGCGTATGTATAGAATACCCAAACGCATTTATCATTAATTATAGCATAAATTCTTTTTATAGGTCATTCTGCTGTGAACTTATTGTTGATAATTCAGTATTTGGTGGCATGTTAGTATGTAAAATCCTAATAATGCAAGCTTTACTTTGATAACATATTCTGAGGAATTCATTTTCAAAAATGCGTTTTTCATCAGCGGTAATATCATGTAATTTTAGCAAACTAGTAGTAGATAAGATGAAAGGTAATATTTAGAGTGCATAAAATGATGATGTCTGCTCTCTAATAATAATTCCATGTAAAAAGATACAGCAAAGTAATAAATATCAATCCAAACTCCTTAAAGTGTACCGATCACCAGTATGCAGTCAATTTGTGAGCTGAACCAGTTCATGAGAATACCCAGTATCAAGTCACCAAATATCAGATCCTCCTGTCTTTGTGATGCCACTTTTTCCTTGTGAATTAATAGGCTGCATTCTCAAGACTATTGATTTTGCCCACAAAATGGCTACATCGACGGTGTGTAGAAACCACATGAAAGGTCTGATTCATTGAAGGATACAAACTGAATGCAATGTGCAGGGCAACCTTCTGCATCCTGCCCACTCCGTTCGTGAAGTGGTTGGGGGCGGGGCTAAGTGACAGTCAATCGCGTCATCGCGGCCCTAATGGTGCAATTTTTGGGACCACGTCCCCAGAACTCAGCAGCAAGTTCTCCCTTCCCAGAGGGGAGATCTCAGAAGTTGGTAAGTATGCTTCTGCTCCTTTCCCATTTTTTCATCTCCATATTTCCAGCTTTTACAACCCCCCCCTCCACTCACCTTATCCCCTCTCTCCGCTTCCATACCCCTCATTCCTCCATTTACCTCACCCACCCCCATTTTCATGCCCCTCACTCCCCCGTTCCTCTCATATCCCCTTCAGCTGCCACTCCCCCCACACGCACTCCATTTACCATGTGCCACTTTGTTCACCCCCTCTCTGCACAGCCAGTTTCTCCACACTCCCAGACTCGGGCTTCTGCCATGAGTGTTTCCTCTACTTAGACAGACAGCTCTTTTACCTGACAGTCTCCTCAAACGTGAGCCGTATTAGTGAGCAGGTGATGTCTGTACTAAGTAAGGGGGATTCCCTTTCCATCACTTAACTCGTGCTGGCTAGACAGCAGTGAAACAGCCCTTTATCAAGTCTTGATAAAGGGCTGTGTGGAGCCCGAAACGTTGACTTATTTTCTAATGGAATGAATACTTTAACAATCTGGAAAATTCCTGTGAGCGCCTCCTAATCAGAGCCGTAACGAGGCCGGTGCGGCCGGTGCCACCGCCCCGAGCGCAGTCCCAAGGGGGCGCAGTGGCCGCCCGCACCGACCTCTGTGTGAGCACTGAAAAAAAATTTGAAAAAAAAAACCAGACCTCAGATTCAGACTGCCGGCCGCCCGGCGCATCCAAGATGGCGGCCGGCACCCGGCTCCTCCTACTTTTTAACTCTGCCCTCTGTCCCTGCAGCATCAGAGGTCATGATGCTGCTGGGAGCAGATGAGCAGAGAGAAAGACACCGTTCCACTGGCACTCTACTTACTGGCACCCCTCCCATATGGACAGCAGTAAACGTTTGGGGCCGGACTGGACTAGGGGCAGTAGGTGATAATATCAAATGCTCCCAACATTTTCTATTTGTCACCACATTTTACCTACACATTACATAATTCTAAAATGTATCAGAATTTCGGTTTTAGAATATAGAGGACAAAAGAGGGACAGGGATTAAAAACAGAGTTTTGTACCCAAAACCATTAGTGTGGTGAATGCTATTTCCATTTCAGTCATTTGAAAACGGTGCCGCAGTTTTGCTGGTCTTTAGTTTCTTCTGACCTATGTGCAAGAAAACCTCTCATTGCAAACAGGACCAGTTCCCGTTTTTTGGGGTTAGCGGGCAACGCTGGGTGTGACTAGAAATAGGTGAGCAGCGCTGGTTGGTTATCTGAGTGAGAGTTAAAGAGGTGATTGTGGCAGGTGTGGCTTTAACTTTGTCATCTTCATCATCATCATCATTGTACAGAACATCTTGGTGGATTTATTTTCAGGTATTTATTATTAGTTTAATGAAGCTAATTATTGTAGTATTGGACTTAAATCAGAAAACCTGAGAAAATTGTACCCCTGCAGTTTTTTTTACGCATGTTCCTCTTCCCTCACCTGTATGGGAGCACCCCCATATTCTGTATCTGAGAACTGCCCCACAGAGCGTTTCCAGGATTGTGGGCCCAATTTGAAATGTTGAAATGTGCAAAAACATCACTTTAAAGTCCA
Organism: Mixophyes fleayi; assembly: GCF_038048845.1. Taxonomy (NCBI): domain Eukaryota; kingdom Metazoa; phylum Chordata; class Amphibia; order Anura; family Limnodynastidae; genus Mixophyes; species Mixophyes fleayi. Next base: position 222,775,536 of record NC_134406.1, on the reverse strand, counting down.
TCCTAATAGAACGTAAGGACCATGAACTTCATTAAGTTATTCAATTAACTTCTTGTGTTAGTAACATGTGTAAGTAACGTACATTTTAAGAATTTTATTCCAAACAAAGCTAAAAATGCAATTTTCTGCAATATGTGCAACAAGAAGGATCATCATGAGACCCACTGAATGACTGGTCTGATGCCTATTGTCAGCTACCTCCAAAGACATGCAAAACTAAACCCGTCTGTGTGGGGGTGGGGGGGGGGGGAATGTATGGAGCAGCCCTATAAACAGTAAAACACTCCCCTGCCCTGTGCCCTAAATACTCTTTCTTTACCATTTTACATTTCTGCAAAAATGAAGCAAAAATTGAAAGTACTGTGATTCTATGAATGCTCATTACATAAATATCCCTACAAAGCCAGAATGGAGAGGGAGGGGGTTTTAGTGCTGTCTAGCACTGGTAAAGCGCTAGCCACGCCCCCACAGGAGGTTGGACATGCCCACTCAGAAAATGACACTCCCACTTAGATGGGGGGCGCCGGTGCCCTGTCTCGCCCAGGGCACCAAAATGTCTAGTTACGGCACTGCTCCTAATTATACATTCATGTTATTGGAGAGTTCCTGCACCTAGGCAGGATAAATATCTACAAACGTGAGTGCCTTTCCTGTTATGTGTTTTACATTTATATATATGAATATATAAATATGTAGCAAATACTGTATATCTCAATGAATAGCTTAATTATCTTACTTTCATTCCAACATATAATATGTCCAAACATGCTGCATACAGAAAAGGCAGCCAATTTGTGGTATGAATCAATATTCATTTTTCATACTTCAGTGATGTCATAAGTGATTTCCAATCCGCTAGGTGTTGTGACACACCTGCCAATACAGAAGACACAGTATATTATTTTTTTTAATAATAGAATATTGTTATAAGTAAACAAGAATGGTTAAATTGTTAAATATGATTTGAAAACCATTTGCTAATTATAGTTATTTTACATGATTTAATGTAAAATTAAATAAGAGTTTCAAATAATCCTAATTGGCCAGGAGATTACCTAGATACTTGTGGACAACATAAAGCCCTCACATACATGAACCAGACAATTTCTCATCTTCCTCATGTTGTTGCAATTCCCTCTAGTGATGCTGTTATAATAACGCTGTTAACCAATCACAGACTCACTTTTGTCACTATGACGGCATCCACACACATCTCTAAGTGAAACTCCAGTAAACCCAAGGAAGTGGGAAATTGTCTGCAGCCGCACTACTGCTGCATGGGGCATTGGCTGGAGAAGTGGGCCCCTCCTGCTGTGGGGTCCATATCAGCTGTATCCATGCTATCACCGTAGTTCTGCCTCTGCTAATGACATATTTTAAACTTAAAGAATTTTCCAAATTCTTGGGATACATCAAGTCCTCTGTTGTGGGTATTGATAAGCTGCATTCTCATGAATTTTAGTTAAAAAAACTAGATGCATCTTCTGTGTGCAGGCAACATGTCTTCTAGAGTTAGGCAGTCCTGACAAGGCCACAGGTATGGCACATACCTGAGTCAATCTAAGAAATTCCATATATGTAAATGTTAAAGATCAAAATGATATCATTAAATAATTTCTTTTATTATGTAACTTGATTTTCATTTTTTTGGACCAGCATCCTATCTATGGTTAGCACATAACTGTGGGGCAGAACATTTATTATATACTGTATAAGGAGACAAAAATATTTTACACTGTTGTTTTTTTACACTGGTTTTATATATTTTATATAATTAATATATTTTACATTTTATACAAATATAACATTACCTAGACTTTGAAAAATAATTGAGTAGACACAAAACATGAGGCAAGCTGTGTCTTTAAAAGGCCAAGATAATTAAGAGGAGCAACATATCTATGCTCTCTGGGCCTGAGTCATTAAGGAGAGTAAAGCATAAAAAAGGAGTAACTTTGTATCTGGGCAAAACCATGTTGCATTGGAGGGGGAGGTAAATGTAAAATGTGGGGACAGATTTATAGTTGGGGTAGGGCATATCCTAGATCAACTTTTAAATTTTCCTTACGTGCAAAATAATAAACTAATTTGCACCCCTTGCATTGTAACATGGTTTGTCCCAGAGAACATTTACTCCTTTTTTTTGCCTTACTTTCCTTAATGACTCAGACCCCCTGACTCTATATAGCCTTCTTCACTTCATTTTGTACTGCTACACTGCTTTGTGCACTGGACTCTGCCTACACAGATTTATTAAGAAAAGTAAGGCAAAAAATTGTGTACATTTTCTTCTGGACAAAACCATGTTACAATTCAAGGGGTGCAAATTACTTTATTATTTTGCACGTAAGGAAAATACTGGCTGTTTTTCCATGTAGCACACAAATACTTGATAACTTATTTGTACACTGAAATTTAAAGTTGATCTAGGACATGCCCTACCCCAAATATAAAGCGACCATCACATTGTAAATTTACCTCCCCCTTCAATGCAACATGGTTTAGCCACGGTGAAAAGTTATTATTTATTTGCTTTACTTTCCTTAATGAATCAGGACCAGTATGTTTACACCCTTTGTGTAACACTGTGATAGATATTAATAAGTATATTCGAGAATAACTGCTTTGTAAGTTGTATGTTGTTGTTATAAGCTATATTAAACATACTGAACATGATGAAATGCTTCTACTTTGCTTAACATGCATCCTATAAATCGCAACATACTTTTTTGTACCAGCAGTCATTTGACTTTCCCTACAAGAATCCTTAAATCTTTTTTTAGACTAATAAATAGGTGATGCCACTTGTTATTTGCATTCTACCAATTGTGACCAATTCTGGCAGCAGCTCAGTCTTCTCTCTGTTCAGCTGCACATCCTCCCCCTTGTTTCTTCTACCATGCTGCTCTCTCTTTCTCCTCCTTCCTGCACATCCTCTTCCTGTTACTCCCCCAGCCAATCAGGGCCTTCATCCTCCTCCTGTCAATCACTCCTGGGCACAAGTTTTCAGGAGCACAATTAACCCCTTGTAGCCCTGCGTTTTAAAAGTGTTTATGCACTCCTCTGTGCTGTTTAACAGGGCTTTGGGGCACCACACATCAATAAGTAAACGACAATTTAATTATACTTTTCATATGGTGCATATTCTTTTATTTTAAATTAGCTTATATTAAACTTTGAGGGAATTATAAAATGGGTGACCATAATTAATTAGGTACAATAACTAAAGCTAATGGCAGATTTGCCATTTTGTGTGCCTTTATAACTTTTCTTTGGTGGCATTTGGTGTGATAGATACCTATGTCCCTAGATACCACAGATTGTAACTGAATAATGTTTTTCAACAATCACTATGCTGACTGGCTGCCTGAGATCATGAAGGCAGTCCTTGTCAACATAAGCACTATGATGCACTCATATATATTGCCAAAGCCCTTTATCTAAAATGACTGCTAAGCAAACATTCAGGTTACATTTCCTTAAAATAGAAAAATAATCACAATGATTCTTATAATTACAGATTTTATGGTGAAGTGTTCAGTGCATTTTATCTTATAGTAGTACACATGAAAGTATTCTAATATATGGGAGTATTCTATATGAGTTGAGTTAAATGGTCTTTAAAATATAGTAATTTACTTCCATAGTCTATCAAAAATTCCACCACTTTCTGCTTATAAAACTGAAGCTAACAGTGTGGTATTTCTTATATAATATATTACAGATAACTCCATTTTCTGCTTCCTCCACTTTAAAAGAATTCTACCCAATAGAACACAAAATATGGTGGGTATGTTGTTGTATACTGCTGGCTTCTTGTAATATATAAACTCCAGATTTTTGAAGACATATCTAGACTAGCAATATTTTTGAATTTTTTTAAAGAATCCATATTTCAATAACTTAAGTATGCTCTTAAAATGTCATTCCAACCTAATTATCCTAAAGGATTGTTATCTAGTTGTAGATTCAAAAATGGATAGAAAACAAACTCCCATACTCAGCTCAGCCACTGATAATACCTCAAAAAAAGGTAATTATACATTTTTCCTAATCATGAATAATTCTTATTCTGATCAAAGGGCCGTACCGTATTCTGCACCAAAGCCAATAAGATCAATTGTATGATCATACCATGCTTCCTTTTTATAAGTATGGAACAGTAAAATAGCACCAAGACTTAGAGACTCTTCAATTATTTGTTGACCATCCTGGAATCCAAATTGGCCTTATTGGAAGCATTAACATTATAAATGCAATCCAACCAGATGCTTCATTTTTCACCTACATGTGCTTTCTTAAAACTGTTTTGAGAGGTATATACAAATGGGCTTCAGACTGAAAAAGATGAAAATTAAAACACAATCAGGTCATGTTAGTTCCACATATTGCAATATATGTTAAGCTGACCAACTCACACGAAGTCTTCCCATTCTGGTCAGTCCTAACATGAACTAACATTCCCTGTTTTTAATATAGAAAAGTATTTAGTACAGCATTAATTATGTGTTTGGAGAGTGCAGAGTATCCCTGTTTTCTGTCTATGCAATGTGGACAACCCCCTCTTGCACCCCAGTCTGTGCATGGAGAGTGCAGAGGATCTGCGTCTGCTTTTGTTTATACAATGTAAGTCCCATCACTCTTGCTCTCCATTCTTTACATTAATTAATTCCAACTTGTGCCAGGTGAGTCCCAGGTCTCCCATGGCTGCTAGTGCTAGGGAAAGACTTGCCTTTAAAAGCTGCGTGCAGGTAAGGCTTAAGCCCAGATAAAAAAGCATAGCATTTGATCATGTTAGGACTGACCAGAATGGAAAGACTTTGGCGTGAGTTGGTCAGCTTATCATATATTGCAATATGTGGAACTAACATTCCCTGTTTTTAATATAGAAAAGTATTTAGTACAGCATTTGGAGAGTGCAGAATATTCCTGTTTTTTGTCTATACAATGTGGGCAACCCTCTCTTCCACTCCAATCTGTACATGGAGAGAGCAGAGTATCCACGTCTGTTTTTGTTTATACAAAATAAATACAGCAAGATTATTCAGCTTCTTTGGATGCAGAGAAAGTTTTTGATATCCATTGGATATATATATGCAAGAAGTACTAGAAGTATTAGATTTGGTTTTCGAGATTACCTATTGAAATCGATATTAGCTCTATATAGCGGTCTTTCTGCTATGGTTTTCAGTAATGATTTCCTCTCTGACACGCTAAAATTACAAATGGTACAAGGCAGGGAAGCCTTATTTCTCCTTTAATTTTTGTATTAGAAATTGTACCCCATGGCGAGAAAATCAGTTATTCTTTTAGTTTTACAGGTATTACCCTAAATGCAGAAAAGCTATTACAACATACTTGTTAATATTCACCTATGCCGGTGATAGTCTCTACTAAGCTAGTGCGCTCTTTATACTGATCTTTCTTTTAATTGCTATGGTGACCCGGAATGAACCTTGGATTTTGCTATTTTCTCCTGCCTTTGACCACGGCCTGTTTTTGGATCTGTTATTGACCTCTGTTTACTGATTTTGCCTTGAAATCTGCCAGCCCAGACCTGAGCCTACATTACTGTTGTTTCTATTATATGCAGTCACCGCTAGCCTTAGCTAATATTTTGACCCTGCCTCAGATCTCAGCCTACAATATAGTGTATACCTTTACTACCACGAGTTAAGACCTGGGGACAACGAAGTACTTTGGAACATGTTACGTTCCTTGGAAGGGGGTTGATATAGGAAAAGACTTTGTGAAGAGGGTTCTAGGGGTTTATAATCCCATATGATATTTCCCTAACAATACTGTAAGATTGCAGTCTAAAATTGTATAACAAGATAACAGTAATTATAAGTTTCATAATCATTTTTACCTTAATCTCACCAAGTCCGTGCACTAAATTTCATACTACAAAATTGCATTAGCTGAGTGTTAAATAGTCCCAATGGCATAGATAAGCAATAACTCATACGGTATAAATCTGTTAGCATGTAAATGAGTTCTTAGCTGTTAATTCTTTATTTGCTTATTAGCATATACAGCATTAAAATTAGTGTGACATATTAATGCAGGAAAAAATTCAACAAAGGTTGAATTTTCAGTAGTAAGAGTATTTGTGGTTTTTTTTTATCATAAATTATAAGAGTAATGTAAGTATACTTTTTTCTAGGGGTGGCAAGAAGAGGCAATTTATTGTTACTAATACCTATCATATCTGTTTGTTAATGACAGTTTAGTACAAATTTAACTAGCTGCAATGATCTGCTCTGTGTCACATTAATCAGAAATGCCACTATTTTTAGCAGTGAAAGGACATAACTCATAGTAAAAAAAAAAAAATATTAAAAAAATTTAAAGTTTTCCGTTTTGCAAAAAATACAGTTGTTTGAAGAAATATAAAACAAAACAAAAAACACCAGAGAACCTGGGTGATGCACCTCAGAATAATCTTTAGATATAGTCACAACAGAAAAAGGTACACGATTCTGTTCAGATGCACTATTGTTTCCACTATTATTTAAAATATAATTTTATAAATTGATTAGTTAAAACACATTCATATATTTAACCACCCCAAAGTTTTGCAATGTACTAAATGTATTGTGTAAATGGTGTAGTGTGATAATGATTGTTATTATTATTATTTATTTATTTATAATGAATGAAAAAACTTTTAAAAGAAATGTACTAGTTGGTCTAATATGAATGCTTGATTCTATATCCTATCAAAATCCTATCTTCCGGCACCTTAATAACTATACTTTGTTGATGCTCCCGGCCAAGAGCCACATTTCAAAGCTCATAAAGCCACATGTGGCTCTAGAGCCACAGGAGGGCCACCGCAGACCTAAGCTCTTTCCACACTTCCCACAAATGCATTTTTTATTCACATGCACAGTTGGGAAATGCATATTTTCTAATCAAAGAGATGAGTTGGCACTTCTGATCTGTCATCTGACTCTTGATGGGAGACGTTTACCTGAACGCCCTGCTGAGATGTGATACCAGATCAAAGGAGGCATCAGTTTTCAGAATCAGGTTAAACATTTCTACTTTATTTATTCACCCTTTGATATTTCTTATATGGCTGTCTAGCCAGGGCCACCTTAACAACTTTATGGGCCCCCCGGCAATGCAGTGTACCGGGCCCCTAAAAAAAAAAAATATATATATATATATATATATATAGGGGCCCCCTTAACTTACCTTAAGTCCGATCCTCTTCTTTTTTCCGCGCCGCTGAGTCTCTTCTGCCCTCTTCCGTGCTGTGGTTGCATTCACTGCGAGCACAGCACGGAAAAGGGGACCAGGGAGGGAGCCAGATCACCGCTGATGTGACCGCAAGGTAAGTATTTAAAAAAAAAAAAAAAAAAACGGGCCCCCCTTGCCTGCAGGGCCCCCGGGCACCTGCCCATTGTGCCCAATGGAAGAGACGGCCCTGTGTCTGGCTGGTAAATTGTTTCAAACACCATTTTGCCTACTCTCCCGGGATATCCAGAAGACTCCCAAATTTCGGCAGGCCATCCTGAACCCTTTCTAGTTAAGTGGGCAGGATGGGAGCCTCAATAACGCGATTACCGGCAGATCGCGGTCAAATATTTGAGCCAAAATTATGCAATTCGCCGCCCCACCCACTTCCATCCTCACACTTCACCTCCCTTCTGAGATCTCCCAGAGAGGAGATGTAAAATGTTGTATAGTATGATTAGTGTTCTGAAGCTGACCTCCCCACTTTATTTTTGTTTGGCTGCCCCATGGCCTGATGGTTTAGTTAATCATTCAGGCTCTATTGTTTACAGTGGTAGAGCAAAGTGCTTAAATTTCACAGACAGAGCCGAGCTCTTGCATCTGACAGCATGAATCTGTATTGCAATTAATTCTGTCCATAAGCCATTAGATGTTTTTGAATATATAACAAATCTAGTTACTTGAATCTGATTATGAGGCTGCCATTGTGTTTTCAAAAAGAAGAAACAAAAGTAGAAATTTGACTTCCCTGTCAAATAACTTCTAAACAGTATTAGATCTATTGCTATATGTAAATGAAAAACAGTCTTTCCTGTGGTAATAGAAAATAAAATTTGCATTATTGTCACCATAACTGTGATGGATAACTCATCTGTAGTACTGAACTGAAATACACACTGCTTCAATCATGCAACGTGTTCTGCTCAACCAACAGTAACTGAAGTGTGTCATTTCCATGGGTGCAAGTAAAACAATTTTTTACAAAACTTGGGATATAAACTTACACTATGCTGGATTCCAGAGATCAACCATTTTACATTGTGTATTAATTATTTGCAAATGATTAGTTGACTAACCTTATAAGAGATCTGCAGAATATTGATGTGCTTAAACTCCATTTTGATGGATACAAATGTATATATTTTTCAGATCATCCAGACAGTTTTAATTATTAAAAATAAGGAGCATTTCCAAAATTTAATTTGTTTAATATCTTCCTTCTTGAACATGTAGTTCTCATATGAATATCTTACCTACTTACACCTAAGAAATTTCTGTTGCCATCGGGGTCCAAACTGCGTACACAATATTAATAATAATAATATTAAAAATGGTGGTGAATAGTGGGCATTCAAAATACTCTGGTGCCCACACTTTCAAGTGGGGGACTGAATATTATACTCCCACTGCCTCCTACTGATATCAGGGATGAGAGGTAAGAATTATTTATAATATAGATATCGAGGGCGGCATACCTGTGAGATACTTTTGTTCAGTGGCTTAAATGGACATTTAGTTGTGGTGGTAAGGAAATTTTAGAAGTGGAGTTATGAAAAATGTAATGGGAACATAAGTGTACACCCCCACTTCAACCACTGCTTCTGCTGCCATAAAACTGCTCTGTAGAACCAAGCTCTAGAAAAGATTGTGGACCATCTTTTAATTTATGAGTTTGAAACGTTACTTTAAGAGCCTACTGGTCCCTCTGTATAGTGCTGAGGACCTCATGTGGTGCTCTAGAAATAAAAAATAATAATAATAATAATAATACTGGTTCACAATAAATAAATAAGTGTAAGCATAATTTGTAAGACAGACACATCTGTTACATAACAAAAAGAAAGTTGTCAGCGCTTATCCTTTAAACTGCATATCTGTGTGTGTCTAGCAAAATGAAAACATGAGGTATTAGTTCATATTTTGATCAAAAGACTTAAGCCTGCATCCCAACATCAAGGGTACCTCATTATATGCAGGTCCTACACTGACCTATATGCTTTAAACACTATTAAAATGCAGTTAAAATCAGATGCACTCACCTCCCAGGTATAGGGGTTTACATCTAGCAAAGGCTGGCTTGTGAGCTACACCCAAATGTGCCTTAAATAGGCTTGATGGACAGCTGCTATGACAAAAAGGCAATATTTTGAAACAAAACCAGAGAAAAATAAGCCCGCGCTCTATATATCCCACATTATATATGGTACCAGCTGCTTGGCAACAAGCCCGCACTCGGTATATCCCATATTGTATGTGGTACCAGCTACATGGCAATATAAATGCCCATATATGTATACAAAGCAAAAAGAAAGTTGTCAGTGCTTATCCTTTAAACTGCATATCTGTGTGTGTCTAGCAAAATGAAAACATGAGGTATTAGTTCATATTTTGATCAAAAGACTTAAGCCTGTATCCGTCACTCACCGGACCGTGAGTGCCTCTTCCCGGACATTTAGGAACCGTGGCCGTCCACCATCCTGAGGGTCTGCGCATGCGCAGCCCTTTTCTATACTTCAGTGTATACCCCTTTAACTCAATTGGCAGATCAGGCAACACTCCCTATATTAAGCACCTGTGGTCAACACCACGTTGCCTGATCTTGGAGTCTCATTCCTCATGAGTCTCTGAAGGTGTTCCTGTATTACTCGTGTATTCAGCGCTGCTGATTCCTGTGGTTTCCAAACCACTTCTACTACTGTGGTTCCATACCACTTCTACCATCAACTGTATCATCATGACTGTTTGCTGATTCCTATCCGCTGCCTCCGTGCACTACAGTCTTTTAAACCACTTCTACGTTATTTTACATCTATGTGACTGTTTGCTCATTGCTATCCGCTGCCTCCGTGCACTCCAGCTTTTACTTCACTCACCTGCTTCTCATCAAGTCTGTTTGCTGATTACTATCCGCTGCCTCCGTGCACTACAGTCTCCTGCTTTCAACTCGCCTGTGTTCAACATCGTGACTGCCAGCTGATTACTATCCGCTGCCTCCGTGCACTACAGTCTCATCTCATCTTTGCTGTGACTTCCTCGAGCCTGCCGCTTTCATTACCATCTGCTACACTTCGTGATCAACAGCTCCTGCCCTGCGCTGCACTCCTGTTTCCCATCGCTGTTGGTTCCTGTGGTTGCTACTGGTTACCTCCGTGTGCCGCTGAGTCCTGCTGCTGTGGTCAGCGCTATCCTCCATCTCCTGCTGATCCACTCTCCACGCCTTCACGTGTTCCACTGGTCTCTACCCTCCTGTCAGCATTTGATTTGTATCTCATCTACTACCCTCTGCTGGATCATCTCCATTCTCCTGGGTCTCCTATGAGTCCAGTTCCACGTGTTGCTGACTCCTGTGAATTCGTGTCCCTGTTGGTCTACTCACCTGTGCGCTGCACCTGCTAGACCGCTGCCTCACCTATCCAGGGACTTCCTATCCAGGCGGCCTCCCGCCGCTCAGGTACCGCTGCTATCCCATCTGACTGCTACTGCTGAACCACGGTATGCATACTTCTCATTGACTGTGCTGTGTATTGCATATCTTGCTGGACTGTGTTTGGTTCTCTCTGGAGTCTGCTATCCGCTGAGTCTATTGCCATCATTGACTGTGTTATAATTGTGCTGGACTACTTCAAGAGACTTTCTAGATTGCAGACCTGCTCAGTCATTTATATCTATATGTATATCTATATTGTGCATATTACTGTGGATCGTGTATAAGGTGCCTGTGTATATCCTGTGTTGCAGTCTTCCCCTGTGCACCTCCTCACATATATATTCAGTGGTACAACTTGCTGATGTCAGACCACTGATCCCTGTTTCCGGTATCACCTGTTCCATCATCCTCTCACATAGCAGTGGTACAACTTGCTGCCGCAGACCACTGACTACCCGGATACCTCCACTTGGATTCCATTCCTTCACTCAGACAGCGGTACAACTTGCTACCCGCAGACCGCTGACTCTCATCACCTCCTTGTTTCTGTTGGACATTCCTCCTTCCTATAGCAGTGGTACAACTTGCTATCGCAGACCACTGACTATCTTCACGTGTCCTTGTCCATACAGTTCCTTGTGTATTATTACCTCATTATTACCAGTGTTGCTAGTCATAGACTTTCCTGAGCATCTCATCGGCCATCATTTCATGTTCCGTGATCACCTAGCTACCAGAGTACTTGATTACCATCTACATTGCTCTGGTAAGCCTACCATCTGGTGATCCCTGGGTAAAGACTCCTAGTGCCCGTGACAGTAAGATCAGGCCATGACAGACCCAGATGTGGAACCTACCGCCAAAGAGATGCTGCAACATCTGGTTAGCCGTGTGGAGCAACAGGATGCCCGCCAACAGCTGTTACTTCAGTGTTATCAGTCATTAACCTCCCAAGGAACATCTGGACAGACTGTGACAGCTACTACTGAAGCTCCTGTGCTTTCCTCCGTTTCCCCATTGCCATCCCAGGTGTCTACAGCTTCCACGCTTCACCTGCCTACTCCGTCAAAGTACGATGGAGACCCCAAAACTTGTAGGGGTTTCCTTAACCAATGTTCAGTCCATTTTGAGCTCCAACCTCAAAATTTTTCTACCCATCGCTCCAGAGTGGCCTATCTTATCTCTTTGTTTTCAGGACAAGCCCTGGCTTGGGCCTCCCCTCTGTGGGAGAGGAACGATCCAATATTACAAGATAGTGCCAAATTCATTTCTACATTCTGAAGTGTGTTCGATGAACCAGGTCGTGTGACCTCCGCTGCTTCCAGCATCCTCCGTCTGCGACAAGGATCTCATACTGTAGGCCAGTACGTCATTCAATTTAGGATCTTAGCCTCTGAACTTCAGTGGAACACTGAAGCCCTAGTTGCCGCCTTCTGGCAGGGGCTTTCCGATAAAATTAAAGATGCACTGACTACCCAAGAGCTTCCTTCGTCACTTGAAGATTTGATCTCTCTATGCCATCGTGTTGATATGAGATTTCGTGAAAGAGAGGCTGAGAAAACGACTTCTGCTAAAGCACCTCTTCGCTCTAACCCTCAATTTCGTCCAGTGTCACCCGCTGTGATTCCCATGGAGATAGGACGTTCCAAGTTATCTTCTGAGGAGAGGAAACGAAGAGTCAAGAATAGACTCTGTATCTATTGTGCTGATTCCACTCATGTCCTCAGCTCCTGCCCTAAGAGATCGGGAAATGCCAGGCCCTAACTAGTTCTGGAGAGGTGAAGTTAGGGTCCCTGGAGTCCTCTCCATCGTCTATGAAATCTAAAGTCTGCGCTTTTGATGTGACTATTTCCTTTGCTACCAAAACCTTTGAGTCACAGGCATTGATTGATTCCGGAGCAGCAGGAAATTTTATTTCCAAATCGTTAGTAAATCAATGGTCTCTACCAGTGATTACCTTAAAAACTCCCATTACTGTGACGGCTATCGATGGATCACGTCTCATCAACGGTCTCATCACCCAGAGTACGTCTCCAGTAACCCTTCAGATTGGTGCTCTGCATCATGAAGAGATATCGTTTTTAATTCTTCCTGTTACGACAAGTCCGATTGTCCTAGGCCTTCCATGGCTTCAGTGTCACTCTCCCCAGATTGACTGGCGCACCCCTCAAGTCACGTCTTGGGGGTCTGAATGTCACCATCATTGCCTTTCCCAAGTCATTCCTCTCAAGGTACAGCAAGCTTCCATCTCAGCTATTTCACCAGGACTCCCTCCTCAATATGCTTCATTTACCGATGTTTTTGATAAAGCTCAGTCTGAACGTCTTCCTCCTCATCGTTCTTGGGATTGTCCGATTGACCTTCTTCCTGGCAAGACTCCTCCCAGGGGCCGGGTCTATCCACTCTCGTTACCTGAAACTCAAGCTACATCTGAATATATACGGGAGAACCTCCAGCGTGGGTTCATTCGACCTTCCACCTCGCCCGCTGGAGCTGGGTTCTTCTTTGTCAAAAAGAAGGATGAATCATTACGCCCTTGTATAGATTTTCGTGGACTCAATGCCATTACTATCAAGAATCGGTATCCCATTCCGTTGATCACTGAGCTATTTGACCGCATCAAGGGAGCCCGTATTTTTACTAAGTTGGATCTTCGTGGTGCCTACAATTTAATCAGAATTCGTTCCGGTGACGAATGGAAGACAGCGTTTAACACCAGAGACGGGCATTACGAATATCTGGTAATGCCTTTCGGGCTATGTAATGCCCCCGCTGTTTTTCAGGGCTTCATCAATGAGATTTTTCGGGACTTATTATATGTATGTGTCGTCGTCTACCTGGACGACATATTGATTTTTTCACAGGACCTGCCCTCTCACCACCAACATGTGGCAGAAGTCCTCTCCAGGCTACGGGAAAATTCATTGTTCTGTAAATTAGAAAAATGTTCATTCGAATTACCCCAGATTCCATTCTTGGGGTATATAGTTTCCGGAGTTGGCCTGAAGATGGATCCTGACAAAGTAAATGCTGTACTACATTGGCCCCAGCCAACTACTCTTCGTGCGATCCAGCGTTTTTTAGGTTTTGCCAATTACTATAGACGCTTCATTCAAGACTTTTCTTCCATTGCATCTCCTATTGTGGCCCTGACTCGAAAAGGGGCTAATCCTAAGCAATGGTCAACTGAGGCTATTCAAGCCTTTCAAACATTAAAAGAGTCCTTCTCTTCGGCTCCAATCCTTCGACAGCCTGATGTGACACTCCCCTTCTTCCTAGAAGTAGATGCCTCTAATGTGGGCTTAGGAGCTATTCTCTCCCAACGCTCGGAACAGCAAAAATTCCACCCTTGTGCCTTCTATTCTCGGGGTCTCCTACCCGCAGAGAAAAATTATACCATCGGGGACAAGGAATTACTGGCTATCAAAGTCGCACTAGAGGAATGGAGATACTTGTTGGAGGGAGCTCGCCATCCGGTGACGATCTTCACAGATCATAAGAATTTGTCATATCTCCAGTCTGCCCAATGCTTGAACCCTCGTCAAGCAAGATGGTCTCTTTTCTTTTCCCGTTTTGAATTAATAATTACCTTCAAACCAGCTGCCAAGAACAAAAAAGCTGATGCCTTATCTAGAGCCTTTGTTACGTCCTCTGATATAGAAGAGGTTTCCAACCATACCATTCTAGACCCCAAATGTATCTCACTGGCTGCTTCATCCACCAGAACGCTACCATTTGGGAAGACCCTTGTGCCTCCTATACTAAGGAGGAAAATCCTTTCGTGGTTCCATGCCTCTCGCTTTTCTGGACACGCCGGTGAACACAAGACTTTTGAGATCCTCTCTCGAAGTTACTGGTGGCCTTCAATGAGGAGAGACGTCAAAGAGTTCATTGCTTCCTGTGAATTATGTTCGCAATTCAAATCCTCTCGCAGAACCCCAGCAGGGTTGCTGCGACCACTACCCATTCCGTCCAAACCATGGACCCATATTAGTATGGATTTCGTTACTGACTTACCACCTAGTAAGAACCATAACACTATTTGGGTGGTAGTGGACAGATTTTCGAAGATGGCTCATTTCATCCCTCTGTCTGGTTTGCCTTCCTCGTCTATTCTGGCTGAACATTTCATTAAAGAGATCTTCTGTATCCATGGATGTCCATCTGAGATTGTGTCTGATAGAGGAGTACAATTCGTGTCCAGATTCTGGCGAGCCCTTTGTAAAACCTTGGGCATACGATTAGCACTCTCATCTTCTTACCATCCGCAATCCAATGGACAAACCGAACGTGTCAATCAAGATCTTGAGACTTTTATAAGGATATTTTCATCAGCCAATCAAGACAACTGGGTAGAGTTACTCCCTTGGGCTGAGTTCGCCCATAACAACATGTACCATGAGTCATCATCCAAAACTCCATTTTTTGTGGTCTACGGTCACCATCCGTCTTTTCCGGAATTTCCTGCCCTCCCGCCCACCCAAGTTCCTGCGGTGGAAACTGTTTGTCAGACTTTTAAAAATATCTGGTCTCAGGTCAGAACCTGTTTAAAGAAGACATCTGTCAAATATAAATCTTTCGCTGATAAGAAGAGGCGGGCTATTCCACCACTAAAAATTGGAGATCGTGTCTGGTTATCCACAAAAAATATTCGTTTGAAGGTTCCATCCATGAAATTCGCCCCTCGTTTTATTGGTCCATATAGGATCATTCAAGTTATCAATCCAGTATGTGTGAAACTCCTTCTTCCTAAGAGTCTTCGGATTTCTAATGCCTTCCATGTATCCTTGCTCAAACCTCTTATTATCAACCGTTTCTCAACTCCTCCCTCAGCTCCGCAGCCAGTTCAAGTTCATCAGGAGGAGGATTTTGAGATTACCGAGGTACTAGATGCAAAAATTTCGCGAGGAGTCCTCCACTTCCTCGTTCATTGGAAGGGCTTTGGTCCTGAGGAGCGCTCTTGGATCAAAGCTGAAGACCTTAATGCTCCTGCCCTTTTGAAGAAGTTTTACTCCAAAAATCCGGACAAGCCCGGTTCCAGGCGTTCTGTGCCCACCTTTAAAAGGGGGGGTACTGTCACTCACCGGACCGTGAGTGCCTCTTCCCGGACATTTAGGAACCGTGGCCGTCCACCATCCTGAGGGTCTGCGCATGCGCAGCCCTTTTCTATACTTCAGTGTATACCCCTTTAACTCAATTGGCAGATCAGGCAACACTCCCTATATTAAGCACCTGTGGTCAACACCACGTTGCCTGATCTTGGAGTCTCATTCCTCATGAGTCTCTGAAGGTGTTCCTGTATTACTCGTGTATTCAGCGCTGCTGATTCCTGTGGTTTCCAAACCACTTCTACTACTGTGGTTCCATACCACTTCTACCATCAACTGTATCATCATGACTGTTTGCTGATTCCTATCCGCTGCCTCCGTGCACTACAGTCTTTTAAACCACTTCTACGTTATTTTACATCTATGTGACTGTTTGCTCATTGCTATCCGCTGCCTCCGTGCACTCCAGCTTTTACTTCACTCACCTGCTTCTCATCAAGTCTGTTTGCTGATTACTATCCGCTGCCTCCGTGCACTACAGTCTCCTGCTTTCAACTCGCCTGTGTTCAACATCGTGACTGCCAGCTGATTACTATCCGCTGCCTCCGTGCACTACAGTCTCATCTCATCTTTGCTGTGACTTCCTCGAGCCTGCCGCTTTCATTACCATCTGCTACACTTCGTGATCAACAGCTCCTGCCCTGCGCTGCACTCCTGTTTCCCATCGCTGTTGGTTCCTGTGGTTGCTACTGGTTACCTCCGTGTGCCGCTGAGTCCTGCTGCTGTGGTCAGCGCTATCCTCCATCTCCTGCTGATCCACTCTCCACGCCTTCACGTGTTCCACTGGTCTCTACCCTCCTGTCAGCATTTGATTTGTATCTCATCTACTACCCTCTGCTGGATCATCTCCATTCTCCTGGGTCTCCTATGAGTCCAGTTCCACGTGTTGCTGACTCCTGTGAATTCGTGTCCCTGTTGGTCTACTCACCTGTGCGCTGCACCTGCTAGACCGCTGCCTCACCTATCCAGGGACTTCCTATCCAGGCGGCCTCCCGCCGCTCAGGTACCGCTGCTATCCCATCTGACTGCTACTGCTGAACCACGGTATGCATACTTCTCATTGACTGTGCTGTGTATTGCATATCTTGCTGGACTGTGTTTGGTTCTCTCTGGAGTCTGCTATCCGCTGAGTCTATTGCCATCATTGACTGTGTTATAATTGTGCTGGACTACTTCAAGAGACTTTCTAGATTGCAGACCTGCTCAGTCATTTATATCTATATGTATATCTATATTGTGCATATTACTGTGGATCGTGTATAAGGTGCCTGTGTATATCCTGTGTTGCAGTCTTCCCCTGTGCACCTCCTCACATATATATTCAGTGGTACAACTTGCTGATGTCAGACCACTGATCCCTGTTTCCGGTATCACCTGTTCCATCATCCTCTCACATAGCAGTGGTACAACTTGCTGCCGCAGACCACTGACTACCCGGATACCTCCACTTGGATTCCATTCCTTCACTCAGACAGCGGTACAACTTGCTACCCGCAGACCGCTGACTCTCATCACCTCCTTGTTTCTGTTGGACATTCCTCCTTCCTATAGCAGTGGTACAACTTGCTATCGCAGACCACTGACTATCTTCACGTGTCCTTGTCCATACAGTTCCTTGTGTATTATTACCTCATTATTACCAGTGTTGCTAGTCATAGACTTTCCTGAGCATCTCATCGGCCATCATTTCATGTTCCGTGATCACCTAGCTACCAGAGTACTCGATTACCATCTACATTGCTCTGGTAAGCCTACCATCTGGTGATCCCTGGGTAAAGACTCCTAGTGGCCGTGACAGTATCCCAACGTCAAGGGTACCTCATTATATGCAGGTCCTACACTGACCTATATGCTTTAAACACTATTAAAATGCCGTTAAAATCAATTTAAATAGGCTTGATGGACAGCTACTATGACAAAAAGGCAATATTTTGAAACTAAACCAGAGAAAAATAAGCCCGCGCTCGGTATTTCCCACATTATATATGGTACCATCTGTTACATTTCTAGGGGGTTGAATACTATATGCAGTACTGTGCAAAAGTTTTAGGCAGGTGTAGAAAAAATGCAAAGTAAAAATGCTTTCAAAAATAGAAGTGTTAATGGTTTTTGTTCATTAACAAAATGTAAAGTAAATGAACAGAAGAGAGATCTAACTAAAAACGATATTTTGTGTGACCATCTTTTGCATTCAAAACAGCATCAGTTCTTCTAGGTACACTTGAACAAAATCAGGGATTTTGTATGATTATAGTCAGGTGTATAATTAACCAATCATACCAAACGTGATAATGATCATCATTTTCATATGTAGGTTGAAACACAGTCATTAACTGAAACAGAAAAAGCTGTGTAGGAGGCTTAAAACTGGATGCGGAACAGTCAAACTCTACTGCAAGGTTGTGGAAGACAGTTTCATGTCACAGGTCATACACCATGGCAACACTGAGCACAACAACAAGACACAAGGTTATACTGCATCAGCAATGTCTCTCCCAAGGAAAGATTTCAAAGCAGACTGGAGTTTCAAGATGTGTTGTTCAAGCTCTTTTGAAGAAGCACAAAGAAACAGGCAACGTTGAGGACCGTAGACGGAGTGGTCGGCAGCAGATGAAAGACAGTGCATCAGATTAAAGACACATCATGCTTAAGCTAGGTACACACTACACAGTTTTCATCCAATAATTGGCTACATCAGCCGACATACGACCGCTCTTTCAAAAGTGGGTGCAGTGACACGATGGTCGAAAGTCTGCCCAAATGGACGATTGTCGCCTCATTTGGTTGGTCGTACCGTTTAGTATTTTCATTCCAATCTCGTTTCCGTTGTGTAGTGTGTATAAACTTCCGACCAATCCACAACAGTGAGTACGAAATTACAGTCATTGCTCACGACAACATGGCTGTAACAAGTCGCTAAAGGGACATCCGCTCTTCCCTTTATTGTTCTAAACAAGGCTAGTGTGTATGCAGTCCATGGACCGAGCCATCGGACCATTGATCGCATGTAAAATCGATCGGCATAAAAAGTTGGTGGAAAATTCTGTAGTGTGTACCCAGCTTTACTTCCCTTTAAAATCGGAAGATGTCCAGAAGTGCCATCAGTTCAGAACTCAGGCTCAATAATTGCAGGGATTCCTTACGTTGGCGGTGTGCACCTTAAGCTGTCCGGACAGAAAACAACAAGTAGTCACAAAAGTTCAGTGTATAAAGGAGATGTAATCCGGTGGTTAGATAGAGAGAAAGATGTCTTAGTATTCTGTACTTTCAAAAAGAATACCAATCAAAGATTTTAGGCAACGCATTTCGCCTATTAATCATAGACTTTATTCTCCCACAGATGTGCATACATGAACAACCTTCCACGCTATAATTTTATTTATATATTCAGGATGGATTGGGTAGAGTCCTCCCTGCATAAGGATATGAAGTCATTCTTTGAAATTGTAACAGATTCTGGATACTATATTACTAATCTTGATTAGCACTGGCTTACCTGAGGTGCGGAGTCTAACGATCTCCCCGGTGTTCACCAAGAACCGCCGCAAGGCGGGGTGGGCTTCGCTGCCAGGAGTCGCAGGTCGCGGTCTCCAGGTTCGCCTCAAGATGTAGTACAGCGGAGTGAAGCGGTGGTAGTGGAGTCAAACAAGCCGGTTCGGTACACAGGAATGGAGTCAGGCAGAATCAGAAGGCAACTCGGAGTCAACAAGCCAGGTTCGGTACACGGGTCACAAGAATAGGAGAATGGTCAGCAAGCCGGGTCGGTACACAGGGAACGGAGAGCCAGGGAAGTCAGACAGGCAGAGATCAGCACACAGGAAGACACTGGAAGCTGGAAGACACTGCAATCCACGAAGAGCAGGAGCCAGGAACAGGTAAGTGTTGCTCTGACACTCAGCGAGTGTCAGAGTGAGGTTTTTATACTGAAGGGGATTCAAAATCCCCGCCTCTAGGGTTGTGGTCATGTGACCGCCTCCGGGTGCGGTCACATGGTCCTGAATGCGGAAGTGCGGCTGGACGGAGCGGCGGGGATCAGGTAAGTCCGTGACAGTACCCCCTGCCATAAAGGTGGACTCCGAACACCTAATAGGGTTTCAAAGGAAATTTTTTATGGAAGGATTTAAGTAGACGGGGAGCATGTAGATCAATGGCTCTTACCCATGAGCGCTCCTCAGGGCCGTAACCCTTCCAATCTACCAAGAACTGTATGGCACCTTGAACTTTACGAGAATCTAGGATAGTTTTAATCTCGTATTCAACTTGATCCCGATCCACAGCAGGAGGAGGAGTTCTGGATGAGGTGGAGAATTTGTTGGTTACCATCGGTTTTAACAAGGAGACATGGAAGACATTGGGTATGCTTAAAGAGGGAGGCAGACTCAATCTAAAGGCTACAGGATTAATAATCTCAGATATAGCGAATGGGCCAATAAACTTGGGAGCAAATTTTTTACTGGGAACCTTTAAACGAATGTTCTGGGTGGATAGCCATACCCTGTCACCAACTGAAAAACTTGGAGTCATTCTTCTCCTTTTATCGTAGAATTTTTTGGAACGAGTAGTTGCTTGCTTTAAATTTGTCTTGGTTTGTTCCCAAATATCAGAGAAGTTACGAAACAGAGAGTCCACTGCTGGAACTTCAGAAGATGAAACTTGAGAGAAGGTGGGTAGTCTAGGATGGCAGCCATACAGAACAAAAAAGGGGGAGTTAGAGATGGCCTCATGGAAATGGTTGTTATGGGCGAACTCGGCCCAAGGGAGAAGATCCACCCAGTTGTCTTGGTTACTAGAGATAAATATTCTTAGAAACTTTTCTAATTCTTGGTTGGTTCTCTCAGTAGCCCCATTGGACTGGGGATGATATGCGGAAGAAAAGTCAAGCTTAATCCCGGATTTATTGCAAAAAGACCGCCAAAATTTTGATATGAATTGTGATCCCCTATCGGAGACAATATGTTGAGGACAGCCATGGAGGCGAAATATTTCTTTAATAAAAATATCGGCTAAGGAGGAGGAAGAAGGAAGGCCTTTGAGAGCAATAAAGTGGGCTGTTTTAGAGAAGCGATCCGTGACCACAAGCACTACCGTACAGGATTTGGAAGGGGGAAGGTCCGTGATAAAATCCATGGAGATCTGTGACCAAGGGTAATCAGGAATGGGTAATGGGAGCAAGCATCCATAAGGCTTTTTCCTAGAGGTCTTGTGTTGAGCACATTTGGAACAAGCAGCAACAAATCTCTTCACATCCTCCAGCAAGGAAGGCCACCAGTAGCTTCGGGACAATAAGTCCCAGGTCTTGCGAATGCCGGCATGCCCAGAGAAGAGTGAGTGATGAGCCCAGTGAAGGAGCCGGGTGCGTAGATGTGGCAAGATGAATGTTTTGCCTGGAGGACAACCCTTTTTCAGGTGTGTAGCTGCCAATACTTGACATGGATTTACAATGAATTTATTATCTTCCGAGGATTCCATGTCGGCTGGATCAAAAGAGCGAGATAAGGCGTCTGCCTTCGTATTCTTAGATCCCGAGTGAAAAGTGATGTTGAAATCAAAGCGTGAGAAGAATAAGGACCACCTTGCTTGTCGAGGGTTTAGACATCGAGCAGTGCGTAAGTAAAGCAAATTCTTATGGTCGGTATATATGGTGATAGGAAATTGCGCTCCTTCTAGTAAATGTCTCCATTCGGAGAGAGCCAACTTGATGGCCAGGAGCTCTTTGTCCCCAATCCCGTAATTCCTCTCAGCAGGTAAAAAGCGACGGGAAAAGAATCCGCAAGGATGAAGTTTTCCAGAAGGACCTCGCTGTGATAGTACGGCTCCTGTGCCAACAGAAGAGGCATCTACCTCCAGGACAAAAGGACGAGAACAATCTGGCTGTTGAAGAATGGGTGCAGATGAAAAGAGAGACTTTAATAATATAAAGGCTTGGATAGCCTCAGAGGACCAACTACCAGCATCAGCAGATTTGCGAGTCAATGCTGTGATGGGAGCCACGAGAGAGGAGTACCCCTTGATAAATTGACGATAATAGTTGGAGAATCCTAGGAAGCGTTGAGTGGCCTTAAGGCCCGAAGGTTGGGGCCAGTCTAGTATGGCTTTCAATTTTGTGGGATCCATCTGTAGACCGGTGCCCGAAATAATATATCCCAGGAAGGGAATTTGTCTCTGCTCGAAGGTGCATTTCTCCAATTTGCAAAATAACTGATTTTTTCGGATACGAGAGAGGACCTCCAATACATGAGTACGATGAGATGCTAGATCTTGAGAAAAGATGAGAATGTCGTCCAAGTAGATGACTACAGATTGGTACAAGAGGTCTTGAAACAGCTCATTCATAAAGCTCTGAAATATGGCTGGGGCATTGCATAGCCCGAAAGGCATGACCAGATATTCAAAGTGGCCGTCTCGGGTGTTAAACGCCGTCTTCCATTCATCCCCCTCCTTAATGCGTATAAGGTTATACGCTCCTCTGAGGTCAAGTTTAGAAAAGATGGTGGCACCCTTAATCCGGTCAAATAACTCAGAAATCAGTGGCAGTGGATACCGATTTTTAACGGTAATGGCATTTAGGCCTCTGTAATCAATGCAAGGGCGGAGACCCCCATCTTTCTTTTTTACGAAGAAGAAGCCAGCCCCAGCTGGGGAGGCAGACTTGCGGATGAAGCCCCTGTTTAGATTTTCTTGGATATACTCCTCCATAGCCTTAGACTCCGGGAGGGAGAGGGGGTAAACCCGGCCCCTGGGAATGGGTTTACCAGGTATCAGATCAATACCACAGTCCCAGATTCTGTGAGGAGGAAGTCTAGTGGCCTCTTGTTGACAGAAGACATCAGAGAAAGTTTGGTATGGTTCAGGTAGGAGAGTCACAGAAAATTCTTGGGAACGTCTAGGACTATTCGGAGGAACCACTCTCTGTAGGCAGCGAGAGAAGCAGGACTGTCCCCATGACAATATGTGACCAGATTTCCAGTCCAAGGTGGGAAAGTGGACCCGAAGCCATGGGAGTCCTAGGATGACTGGATTGGTAGACCTCTGTATTACTAAAAAAGAAATCTTCTCTCGATGAAGTGCTCCTATCTGAAGCAGAATGGGAATAGTGCGTACCAGAATGGACCCCTCAGGAAGTCTTCCCCCATCAATGGCCATCAGAGAGATGGGTTGTTCCAACGCTTGTGTGGGAATAGCGAATTGTTTAACTACAGTGGCAGAAATGAAATTTCCTGCGGCTCCGGAATCTAGAAGAGCCGACTGCGGGAAGGTCTTTTGTCCTAACTGGAGGGAAATGGGAATAGACAGGCAATCATTACTATTGGGAACTGACTGACACTGAGAAAAGAGGCCCAACGATACAGCTCCAGAACTCGTTAGGCCCTGTCGTTTCCCGAGCGTTTAGGACAAGAACTCAGAAGATGGCCGCTCTCTCCACAATATAAACACAACTTGTTCCGAAATCTCCTCTCCCTTTCTTCGGCTGATAGGCGGGTCCTCCCAAGTTGCATGGGCTCTTCAGGAGGGAGAACCGGGGTTTGGAAGTTGGGGGCCAAGCGAATCATACTACGCCGCGACTGTTCCTTCTCGGAATTACGTTCCTTGAAACGCAAATCAACTTTGACACAGAGGGAGATAATGTCGTCCAAAGACGTAGGGAGCTCCTGGGATACCAACTCGTCTTTGATTCGGTCTGAAAGGCCCTGCCAGAATGTAGCTACGAGGGCCTCATCATTCCAGCGAAGTTCAGAGGCCATAGTTCTGAAGTGGACCGCATACTGCCCCACAGACTGGTTTCCCTGGCGGAGACGTAGTAAGCCGGAAGCGGCATTGGACACCCTTCCTGGCTCATCAAATATTTTCTTGAAGGTGGACAAGAAGAGGTTGAAGTTATGTAGAATGGGGTCGTCCCCCCCTATAAGGGGGAAGCCCATGCTAAGGCTTGACCGGACAATAACGAAATCACATAGGCCACTTTCGTTTTTTCGGAAGGGAAGTTCCCAGGTAGAAGCTCGAATTGTATGGAGCATTGATTTAAGAATCCTCTGCAATATTTAGGGTCTCCGTCGAACTTGGGTGGGTTAGGTAACCGTAACTGCGAGGAAGAAGCTGCTGCTGCGGCCTGAGGTACAGGAGCCACTGCCGGCCCAGGTGATCCACCAGCCACAAGGGTGTTCTGGACAACATCCAACCGAGTGGATAGACTATTGAGAAATTTTAAAAGTTGCTCTTGGTTGGCTTCTTGCTTATCCATCCTTCCTACTAAATGCTCCAACAGATCTTTAGCTGTGGTATCCATGGTCAGAGCAAACTGTAACAGATTCTGGATACTATATTACTAATCTTGATTAGCACTGGCTTACCTGAGGTGCGGAGTCTAACGATCTCCCCGATGTTCACCAAGAACCGCCGCAAGGCGGGGTGGGCTTCGCTGCCAGGAGTCGCAGGTCACGGTCCCCAGGTTCGCCTCAAGATGTAGTACAGCGGAGTGAAGCGGTGGTAGCGGAGTCAAACAAGCCGGTTCGGTACACAGGAATGGAGTCAGGCAGAATCAGAAGGCAACTCGGAGTCAACAAGCCAGGTTCGGTACACGGGTCACAAGAATAGGAGAATGGTCAGCAAGCCGGGTCGGTACACAGGGAACGGAGAGCCAGGGAAGTCAGACAGGCAGAGATCAGCACACAGGAAGACACTGGAAGCTGGAAGACACTGCAATCCACGAAGAGCAGGAGCCAGGAACAGGTAAGTGTTGCTCTGACACTCAGCGAGTGTCAGAGTGAGGTTTTTATACTGAAGGGGATTCAAAATCCCCGCCTCTAGGGTTGTGGTCATGTGACCGCCTCCGGGTGCGGTCACATGGTCCTGAATGCGGAAGTGCGGCTGGACGGAGCGGCGGGGATCAGGTAAGTCCGTGACAGAAATTTGGGAAAGTTACATAGATACGCTTCCTAATTTCAAACCCAACTCTATAGGCTAGGCATAGCTCAATAGTATGATACTTGCTATTGATGGGTGATATGCAAATACAAGTGATTGAGGGGTATAAAATGTGTGATGAATTTTAATCCCTACAACTTTGTCTTTTAACAACATTTCTGTTAAATAAATATATATTTTCCTATAACTCTAGGGAGAGGTATGAAAAGTAAATGACTCAAGTCTTTCAGCTAGGGAAATCCACATTACATGTATTAATTACATACATGCCATTCTAGATGGGCGTGCTGGATAAATATATAGGCACAAATTAATAAAATGTGAAATTAAAACGTAGGTGATATTTATGCAACCTGTATAATCAGATTTAATTCTCAGTATTAATCATTTTGCGCTAGTGTGTGATACATCCCTGCAGAAATGTTTAAGCTACTACAATGCACATGTAATTGGTTCTCCTATAAAGAAAATCTGTCAGATATTGTTGACAGCATCTGATCCAGGTTTGCAGATGTAGCAGCTTTGTGGTGAGTGTAAATGAAGACTAGGAAAAAAGACCTTGTCCTATCATACTGACAGTTAACTTTGTGCTGACACTGATGCTGGCCCCTGACCAGAAGGAAGTTAAACCCATCAATTAAATATCTTCTGGGCATTTTCTGTAAGTCTAATATATTCATTATACAGCGGAGATCAATGATTCTAAAAGTTCCTACACTCTCAGTTTTGTAATTCACACAAGTGCATGAACGTAGCAATTAATTATAGCGTTTGGTAAAGAATTTTTTTTCCCCAGAGAGCACATTAACGAACAACATCAGGTAAAACGATAAGAGACTGACACAATGTCAGCAGAATTTTTAATAACAAGTTTTATGTGTGTATACGTTTTATCGTCTAAACAAGTGTAACTCATATACCTATTTTTATACCTGTGCAAGCACTCCAGTATAAAAATCATAAAGTGATTCTTTTCCTCAGTCACATCTACTAAGAGAATGAAAAGTGCTCTACTGATTATTATTGATTCATTTTTATGGTTAAGGGAACATTTTACATGTCTGAAATATTATACAACACATGAAAGTCTACTAATAATCCTTTCTTCAGAATCTTAGCCAGTAACATTGATACTTTTGTTCTCTTTTTAATTCATTTTATTAAAGCTGTACTACCACCTAAAATAAATATTTTCCTAAGATGGCCTCTAACTAGATCCCCAAGGGATCCTGCTACATGCATATGTTTTTCCGGGGATTTTGTGTTTCCCTCACAGGTCCTAAAAAACTGAGAGGGATGGAAAGTCAGACTGGGAGGACAAATCAAAGGCTAAAGTCAATAGATTGGTCCTACTGCCCACATACCACTCCACTGACCTTAAATGTTGGTTAACAAAATTAATTTGCACAACATATGACACAGCCTCTTGCTGTGCACACATATGTATAACCTCCCCTACTTCCTCCATTGGTGGTGCCTATTGTTATGCACCTTATGATCCCAACAGAAGTTAATATAAGTAGCTTTTACTCAATTGCACTGAGACCTTGTGGTGCAGCTCTCTACCCCTCACCCCGTCTCTGTCTCCAGCATAGTTTTGTATGTCTGTCTTCATTTTTTTGTATTTGTACTTCTCTCCCTAACCTTATCTCTCCATGTGTGACTCTGCTGCCCTTTTTATCTGCGACTGTCCTTTTCTCTACCTTTGTGTGTCTGTCTCTCTCTCTCTAATTCTGTATCTATACCAAGTTCTACCATCTGTCTCTTTCTCCCCATGTGTGTTTCTTACTGCTCCCCTGCCAATTGTTTGTTGTTCTCTAGCTCCACATTGTGGGTGTCTGTCCATTACTTTCTCCACCTTTGTGTGTATGTTACTGTCTCTCTGTGTCACCGCACCCCATATGTCAAACCATCACATCTGTTTTCTCTCCACCCTCTTCACCATTTTCTTCAGTTTTTTCAACATTTCAGCCCTTTCATTACTCTCATTTCTGCAGTGCTGGGAGTTGTTGATCAAACGTGACATGGGATAACCAAGGCCCAATTGTGTCCAATGCCACATAGCTGAACTTAAAGGGAAAAGGGTAAGTACAATCTTCTGAGTTTAATCATTTTTGCTGTTTGAATGGTAAACTTTTGTTACATTGTTAGGCTTAATCATCAAGCTCAAAACACCATTAATGCATGTGCAAACAGGGTATTGAGACACTGCAGGTCACGGATTCTTCATTGAGCTTCACTAAAGGGCTGATTTATTAAATGGAAACAAACACAAGCACCTGATTTTGTCCAGCAAAATGGATTTTCACCTTTGATAAATCATTTATTACGTTCTATAACTATATCTTCCAGGTAAAAATTTACCAGTCAGCCCCTTTGAACACAGCATCTGGTAAACAAGTGCTCATATATTATAACTCTATATTTATCTGAGAATAGTTACACCATACTTGCCAACTCTCCCTGAATGTCAGGGAGACTCCCTGAAATAGAGGTGATCTCCCTGACTCCCTGAAGAGTCTGGCATTCTCCCTGATGCTGAGCAAGTACAAGATGTGGTTGGCTTTGCCATCTGTGCCATGATGACACAGTTCAGAAATTGTGTACTATGTCCATGTATTAATGCCTATGGAGGTGGCCATTTTCATGGAGACCAAGATTTAATCAAAGACTGACAGGTAAGACAACATGAATTCAGTATTGGAGACAGAAATGTAAAAGACACTTCAGTCTGTAGAGAATCATTAGCTGCTTTTCTTTTTGCCTACTCTCCCAGAATGTCCGGGAGACTCCCGCATTTCTGGGAGACCTCCCGGGAGAGCAGGGCAACCTGACAGTTCTCGCCCCCACAATAGATAAGTGGTAGGGAGCTGGGTTTAATGATGAAAATTTCGTGCCATCTAAGCCACACTTCCTGCTGTAATTGGTCAAAATTGTGACAACCGTTTAGGGGGCTTGGCCAAAAGGATGTTATTCGTCAAGTCCTGTCCCTGCACGCCCACCTCCCCTGGGATCTCCTTGAAGCCAACAAGGAAAGTCCCCCACCTAATTGACCTCCTCCCAGTCTCCCCCCTACCTCCTCCCAGTCCTGCCCTCCTTCCTGTCCCCTCCTACCTCCCTCCTTATCATTCTCCTCTCCCCCCTCTCCGTCTCTGCCTCCGTTCTTCCCCTTTCCTCCTCCTACCATTGCGTCTCTGTCCGTTCTACCCTCCCCTTAGATTGTACGCTCCTTTGAGCAGGGCCTCCTCTCCTCCTGTTCTCCACCACCTTAACTCTGCTCTCCAGCTCCTTGTCTCTTCCGTGAGGTCCTCCTGCCCTTCTACCCCTCTCTCTACCTCGCTGGGGGCTCTCACCTCTCATCTAGCTGTACGTTGAGCTTCCGAGTTACTGTGCTTTTTGTTAACCGCACCGTGCTGAGTCACCCTTTATCGTGTTCTGTCTGTCCCTGTACGGCGCTACGGATACTGAGTGGCGCCCTATAAATAAAAATTAATAATAATAATAATACTAATAATAAAGTATGAGTTACACAATGTAAAAAAGTACATGGAGAAAGGGAATCTGCTATTTTATTTGCTCAGAAAAAATAAAAAATAAAAATAAAGGGATCTTGGGGTCTCCAGAGATATGGGTTAACATTTGGTAACTTGTATAATGACATTTTGACTCACACTCTTACATGAGTGATTAAGCTTCTTTGGCTGAAGTGAAGCCTTTATAATCTTGATCCTCAAAGATCTGCAGTCTTTCCATGTAGATAACAGCAAACTTCTTGCCTGCCTTGACCAATTTTGGGCATATTGTGCATATTAGCAGAAGTTCTTCTCTGGCTTTTTCCCAAGTCACTGAAGCTTACTTTTGATTAAAAGTCTAGAGGGTCACTTTATGATCTTTTTTCCAGGTTGTCTACTTTGTCCCAAAGTTGCCTCTTGATCTTTATGGAAGTAGCAGCATATTTCTTTAAATAAGCAATAATTGTAGCAACCTCCGTTATACGGCTTAAATTAGCAGACACCTGTTTTGATGCTTGATCTCTTTTAACTCTTTTATTACTAGTGTCAGAGTGGCAACTTGTGTCGGCATTAATGGCTCCACTGTTTCCTTTGCTGATCTAAACATATCTTCTTCTAAAATAGGAACTAGAGAAGAATACTTCTCTCTGAGTGACATCCTTGAGGTGTTCCTTTGTGGCAGTCCAATATGGTAGTATCTGCATACTTCATATTATCCCTATGCGGGCCCGGCGCTTTCATTAGGCAGCATTAGGCAGCTGCATAGGGCGACGGGTCCTGGAGGGTGCGGCAGACCAGTTTTTTAAATGAAAAAAGTCTAATAGACTTTCTTCATCGTTTTGCGGTGACCAGCAGCTGTTTCAATGTGCCGGGAGTGTCTCTCACTGACATTTTTGTATTGTATTCTTTTGTTGTTTGTATTTATGTATTCTTCCCAGTCCCTCTCATCTAGCCCCCCCGTGCCACCTTCTCCCCAGTCCCTCTCATCTACCCCCCCCTGTGCCCCTTCTCCCCAGTCCCTCTCATCTACCCTTCTGTGCCACATTCTCCCCTGTGCCACCTTCTCCCCTGTCCCTTTCATCTACCCTCCATGTGCCATCTTCTCCCCTGTCTCTCTCATCTACCCCCCGTGTCACCTTCTCCTCTGACCCTCTCATCTACCCCCCTGTGCCACCTTCTCCCCAGGCCCTCTCATCTAACCCCCCTCTAACACCTTCTCCCCAGACCCTCTCATCTACCCCCCCTTGGGCCACCTTCTCCCCTGTCCCTCTCATCTACCCCCCCATGTCACCTTCTCCCCTGACCCTCTCATCTACCCCTCCGTGCCACCTTCTCTTCAGGCCCTCTCATCTACCCCCCTTCTACCACCTTCTCTCCAGGCCCTCTCATCTACCCCCCCTCTACCACCTTCTCCCCAGACCCTCTCATCTACCCCTCCCTCCTCTACCACCTTCTCCCCAGACCCTCTCATCTACCCCCCCGCCCTTGGGTCACCTTCTCCCCTGTCCCTCTCATCTACCCCCCCCTGCACCACTTTCTCCCCTGTCCCTCTCATATACCCACCCCCGCACAATCTTCTCCCTTGACATTCTCATCTAGTCTCCTGCACCATCTTCTCCCCTATTGCTCTTATTTGTTATCCTGCAGCCCACTTCCAGCACTGGGTTTATATGTGTTTAAAAATCCAAATTTATATAGTGTATGTTGCGTAAAGTACAGGAAATAGAAAATTTGGCATTTTCATATTCATAAGCTATGACTTCTATTTTTCTCCACATAGTTAGCTTCTATTGCTGTGCAAAAATATAGGTGTAACCAAGGGCTCTTATATTTCTTCCGTACAGTGAGAGAAATTTGTATAGGTTAAACCTGTATTTTTAAGGCTACCAGCTACACAATACAAAAGAATGATGTGGCCAAAAATCAAAGTCATAGCTTAAATTCCAATATATATTATTATATCAGTAAGTAATTTTAAATAAATTACAGCTTTTACTGCAGTAACTTGGCATCGGGCAGAAGTGGAGCTTGGACAGTGTTGAAAGCATCAGGCATCAGTGCATCTGGACTGCAGCCTTGCCAGCCAGGAGAAGGTAAGAATTGTTATATTTTTTACACTCCACCTTGAACCAAATACTGACATATCTAATATATATAAGCCTAGCGGCGTGTGTTAGTGTGTGTGTGTGTGTGTGTGTGTGTGTGTAAAAAACTATTTTCTCAGAAAGGGCTCATCCAATTGACCTGAAATTTGGTATACTGACATTAGTTGACAAAAAAATTATAATAGTGAAGTCAGTTAACTTTCATCATCCCCCCTTCCCTGGTGGGAGGGGTAGTAAAGGCTAAATTTACCAGTTGAGGGCTCAAACTCTTGACCGTGTGGGTATTTATTTACCAGAGCCTGTGTTTGGTCATGGACAATTGTATGTCGCATTTTCACGAGTACGGAGAAGCAGTGATGTGAAAGTGCAGGTTATGAATACTGCCCTTCAAGGAAGACTGATTGAGCACAGAGATAAGGTGTTTAGCAGAAACGTTGTGTATCGAGAGGTTTTAGAACAGTAAGACGATGGAGATTAAGGATGTGGCGATGAAGATGAAGGATGAGGTGATGGAGAAGAATGATGAGGTGGTGACATGTGGACAAAACCACGAAAAAGGGCGCTTACCTAGGGAAGTAACGCTCTTCCCCTGAGGAGGCCTGGCCTAGCCCCAAATGCATGACAAAAACCTTTTTAACACCTTAAGTAGCTTGATTTGACTAGAGTGCATGAGTATCATGCATGGGTTAACTTGTTTATTTATATATTGTTTGTTTTAGACCACCAGAGTATTGGGGGGGGGGGTTTGCTGAAAGTTTGCCTAGGGTGCCCAGAGACCTTGCACCGGCCCTGTCCCTATGGTTCTGTTTGACCAGAGCAGGGGAATTGGTGAGCAAAATTCCATATGGCCAAAATGGAAGTCATTCTTTTTGATCATTAAATTTATGCTTATGAAGTCTGATATGAGTTGTAGTACTGTAGAAAGAACAGGAATACTTGGTTAACTTTAGTGTTAGGTATGTTCTGTCAATGGCAAAACACATTTTTTGTGCTCAAACAGTCTTGTCATTTTTATGTACTAAAGAAACAGGCCTTGAAATTGTTTAAGTTTTACATAAAATTGTGCAATATGTAACTGTCACTAAAGGCAAAATATATATATATCTAATAATACTGAATTTCACATTTGAAAGGAAAACTCACATATAGTTTAACCATTAAACATGCATGTGAAATTAAATGTTTTTCTCTGGTGTAAACAGCATGGACTTATGTGAAATAAATATAATAGACCTAAGGAACATTATTTGAGAATGAATATATGAATATATGTTAGCGTGAGATCCTCAACTGCTAGAACTGCTTCGCAAGATGTTCACCTTTAGCAGTCCTGTTTCTGAGAAACTTGTTACGTTTCACAGTACTCAGTTGCTCCCAGGACTTAGGCTCAGGTAGTAGCAGTTGTTGATCTAGCACCTGCCCAATGGAGAGGACAGAACACAGTAGGAGGCAATGAACAACCAGGATATATTATCAGAACTCTGAGCCAGACAGGCAAGAGTTAATATGGAGTAGTCTGTCACTTGTCTGATGAGTCAGACAGGCAGGGATCAGGAGTAGAGATGACAGTGGGATCCTTTAAACAAGCCAGGGTAGGGCAGGTAGAGATATTTGAACAAATTCGTTTAACAAAGCCAAGAGTAGGAGTGGAGAAGACAGCAATTCCCATAAATAATCCAGATCAAACACTGATAGCAGAACAGGTCAGGATACAAGGCAAACTAGGTCAAGCAGGAACTATCACAAGTATTGGTATGCTGCCAGGAAGAGGTTTATAAAGCAATCAGAACCAATCAGCGCCAATCAGAACTGCAGGAAGAATAGTTGCACGAGTGTGGTTGAATCTGCCAGACTGAGAGCTGAATGAAGCTTGTAACTATTTTCCTAGCAACCAGTACTAGCAGTAATTGCAAAGATCATAGACCAAACAAAGAGGAAAGTTCCTATTTCTTAACATTACCCCTCCCTCTTCTTGAGGAGGGGTCAAAGGGCCCCAATACCGAGTTTTCAGAGGTTTTATATGGAAGTCACTAAATTTTTAGCATAAAGACCTCTGACTGGGACCCAAAATCTTACTTCCAGGGTATATCCTTTCCAATGGACAAGATAATGGAGCTGTTCTGGACCTTATTCACATCCAGGGTTTTCTATATTTTGAACTCGGCTTAACCATCTACTAATACTGGAGGTGGTTGAACCTTGGTACTGGATTTAAAGTTTTAGTCTTGAGCACAGGTTTAAACAGTGAGGAATGGAAGTTCCAAGGGATCCCTAGAGTGGGATCTTTCGATCAATTGAAAACTTACAGGATTTATCTTCCTGGTAATCATTAATGGACCAATGAACTTAGGTTCAAATTTATCAGAAGGACAGATCAGGATACAAGGCAAACTAGGTCAAGCAGAAACTATCACCAGCATTGGTATGCTGCCAGATAGAGGGTTATAACAGCAGCAACACTAATGAGAAGTGCAGAATGATTAGCTGCATGAGTGTGGAAGGTGCTTGCACACTTGAATATGCCAGACTGAGAGCTGAATGAAGCTTGTAGCTATTTTTCTAGCTACCACCTGAATCAGTGAACTGCAGGAATGACACTACACATAGTAGTAGCAGTATTTGCACAGATTACAAACAAGGAGAGCTCCTATTTCTTTACAATTATATAGTTTTCTTAGGAAGAATGTGACAGCCTATATAACAATCTCCAAGTTCCTGTTACATAGTCCTATAGATTTTAAGGGTGAAAAAAGTCCATCATGTTCAACCTTTCAGAAACTGTAATTGTCTTGATTTACTGTTAACATAGATATAAAACATTTATAAAACAGGACTCATATGTTTCATTTAAAATTGACCATCACATAAACCCTTTATTTACATGTGTAACTGTTAGGAACTCCTCCAGCCGGCACAACACAACCCAGAATCTACTCTGCCAGTCAGGTGTTCAGTGGAGCCCCTGGTGGTGGGGACAGGCTGGGCTGCAGACTGACAGAGGGTCGTGAAGTGTGTACCGGCTGGGGAGAACCCAGGCAAGCGGAGTGGAGTCCAAGTAGAGGTCAAGGGCCGGCAGCAGATAGCAGATCCGATAAACAAGCCGAGGTCAGGGGTCACGAGCAGACAGGGTGGTCGGTATTCAAGCCAGAGGTCAAGGTCACGAGAAACACAGGCAGGGTCCAAATCCAGGCAAGGGGTCAAACACGGGTAGTCAATAGAATTTCCAAGAGACAGGAACAAGGCACAGAGCAGGTCAGCAGACTGGCAAACAGAAGCTTTACCCGGCAATGAGGCAGCAGACCTCATTGCCTTAAATACAGCCAACAGCCAATCCGAACCTACCCCTAGACATAGCACACTTGCAGCCTAATTGCTAGATGTTAAAACCACCAATCAGGGCTTAGCCCTGGAGTCACACTTGCAGGCTAATGCCTGCTAATTCAGCCACAGGCTGAATCTAATTACCTGCCCCCATGCGCGTGCGCGCCCGGCTGCCGGGACGCGGCGCTGAAGAGGCGTCCGGCCGTTGCCTTGGGGTTGAGGGGAAATGACATCCTGGTCGTCATGGTGACGGCCGGGACTCTGGAGCGGGCAGGAAGTGAGCGACGGCTTCTGTGAGTACCGCCACGGCTCGTGACAGTAACTCTATAGAACATATGGAATCAGCAGGGGAGGGCTTGGATATTTGGCCAAATTAACTAGTAAATATTTTAGATGGAGCACAGTTCATTTAAATGTTCACCTCCCTAAGCAAGGACATGATGGATTGCATTGACAATGCTTGTGCCGCACAGCTATACGAGAAAGGCACTAGTGACATGCTGACTCTGAATGGCAGGTTTTTGAGCATTTTCATTTTAAAGAACTGCATTTTTTGTGTTTGTAAGTTCACGGCGGTTCAGCAGGCCTTTCACACATAGATATTTTGGGCATGTACTCCAGTTGGGCCCTTCTCCTAATCTTTTATGTTTTAATAAACGAAGCAGCGGATAATATGGTTATTTAAGGAGTGTTCTGCTTTCACAATCAACATCAGCATTTAATTCATGCCTCAGAATGCTGTGCACGAATCCCGGTATTCTGGAGTGCCAAATTTAAACTTCCTCAGTGTTGTACTGGTCAGTTCCTGTCTGATTAAGGAGGAGCGGGCATGGGACTTGGCATGACAGTACGGAGTACATGAGTGAGCGCAATTACCTTCTGGAGTAGTGTGGTGGCTTAGGTGAGTGGTGGTTGGATAATATTATGAGGAAATTAATTGTAAATGATGATGATGATAAAGATGAAAGGGGGTTAATAGACAAGTATGAAAAGAAAGGGGGCTAGTGATGGATGATGAATGGTTAATGATTAATGAAGGAAGGTGTCTTAAAGAATGATGATGATGATGATGATGATGAAAGTGGGTTTATGTTGAATGATAGGGGGTTATTGATTGATATATGAATGTTCACATTTAGGGAGTACCCACTAATGAAATGTATTGTGCATGCTTATGATTGCCTGTATTTACTCTAATTACAAACCTGCCAAGTCTCATAGTCCCACTGTGAGTATCATGGTTTGGGACTGTGTAAAAAGGTCTGGGTATATCACTTAAGGAACTCAGATGACCTTTTACTTTATTTTTTTAGACTGGTTAGACTATTGGCTAAGCAAAGTTTTCTTTGATATTGTACTGCTAGTTACACTCCCATCTACACACTTCCTATATTTCCCATGCTCTACTTGTAACTGAGCAGAGGTGGGAGCAGAGTAGATGGCAGAGATAGGGAGGAGAGTGGAACAACTACTGCCTCTGCTCCCAAATTCTCTATCCAACACAGTAGGGGTGATTATCCTTATTGACTATATGGAGACAATTGAAGGGACAGATGAGGATATTGTGACACAGTTGTAGTCAACATGTGATCTGCCCAGCCCACTTGATTATGCAAATCATCAAGTCACACTCTCCTTTATTACACATTTAGCCTCCACAACTCCTGAAGTGAGCTATGAAAAATAAGCGAGCATTAATTAAACATAGTAATTGATATCAAAGATGATTTTAACATTAATTACTTAATTCAGTCCATATTAATTTAGAAAATGACAATTTTACAAGCTATGCTGTTAATGGAACAATGCATTAGTATGCAAATACTGCAGGTACATTAGCATTGCAGGATGGACCAAAAACAGTTAGAAAACTGTAATGTGTGGTTTGAAAATAAAAAATCTTTGAGTGACCTCTAGTGTTATTGAGGGGAAATGTTATAATTCAACAATCAATATCTGTTTCTTTTGAACAACCTGACTGACAATGGATGCACATCGAGCTGATGTGAAGTTAATGAGGGGACCTGGTACTGCTGATAGGATTTCAATTTCAAAGGCCATGAGTTGATTATTTTGCAAATAACAAGTGCACATTCTGTACCAGCACCAATTTGCACACTTGCCAATTGAAATAACATATCAGTGCAAGTTGTTTATTACCCAATTTCAGAGCAATATGGTAAATATTAACCACTTAGTGTCTGGTATGCTTTCCCTCTTCATCAAATTTAAACATTGTTTGCAATTTATTTCTTAGTCTTCCAAAAAGTATATGATATTGTTTTAGTAGAGATAAGGCTTTATATTGGTAGGAAATGTGAACAAATATTGTTTTAATTTTTTATTTGTTTTCATATGTAAGCTAAATGGGCAAAAATTTTTTTAAAACAAATAATGCTAATGTATTCCTGCAACCAAAAAGTTATTTCCTTTTTTCATTTTACTGTGATACCAATTTTTGCTGTTATCAAAGATATGACATGAGTTTTCTATTATCATGAGGTAACTGCATATTCCTTACCTCAAGAGAACAGAAATACAAAAAATAACCTCCATTCAAAATAATCGGTACTTATTTTTGAGCTGATACTTTTTTCTTTCTTTCTTTTACTCAATTTTATTGGCTTGAGAAAGGAGTTCTATCATCTTTCTGAAACATTGCAACACATTGTTTGCTGCTGAGTCTTAGCACAAAAAAACATAAGAAGGCCTGTGAGTGCCCATTGCAAAGCCGGATTTAGACCTCATGGGGCCCTAGGCAAGATACTGGTTTGGGGCCCCCTCCCTGAAAAAATCCATAGCACTATAGTTTTTTAGCATAACATATACCCCTATTCAGGGGCTGACTGGCCCATTTTTAAAGGGTGGTCTCACCGCCTCCCTGGGAGGGCCCTCTGGGGACCGCTGGGCCCTAGGCAATTGCCTAGGTTGCCTAGTGGTAAATCCGGCCCTGGCCCATTGGCTTGTTTTACATATATCTACTTTAGTTAGGAGCAATGTATGGTGTATCAGGACAATATAGTGAACGAATGAATGAAGTGCAATATGGACACTTCATGAAGTGCGGGCTGGCCTGTATGGCAGGGAGCCATCTGACCCCCGAGCTGGTCCTATAGTGGTCTACCTTGGGCTGTGTCACTGAGTTACCTAAATTGTTTTGTCTTTAAAATGTTCCTAATAGGCTGCATAGGCTGCTGAGCCGAGTCTCATCCCACCAACTCCCCCCAGGCTAACATTTGCCATCTAGCCCCTGCTATCTATTTTAACAGCTTTGTATAGCATTGATTTTTTTTTTTTTTTGCTTTATAGAGCACTGATCTGTTTATTACTGATTTATTGCTAAATACTCATACCAGCATAACATTTATTTTTATGCAAAGAGAGTACAAATTATTTTTTTTTGGGCTACAGCAGGTATTGACAGTGATTTGTCAATATCTGCTGTAGCCCAAAAAAAGATTATTGTCCCTCTCAGACGCAGAAAAAGAAAAGATTATTTGTAGTGAAGGTTTCAGTGACTTTGGTGATTCTTTGTCTAATAGATACTTTGCACATGAATTGCTGAGACTTAAGAAAAGAGGAGTGGATTTTGACCTGCATGCAATTTTCCTTTCTTATTATTATACAGTTAAACGAATCCCTAGAGGATTCACAGTACGTAATATGCCCACCAATGGATGGTAAAACTCTGAATTTTATAAAATGTGGGTTTTGGTGCTTAACAAATGCTCTTTCAATGTCATGGTCTTAGTTATTTAAGAATCTTGACGCGAGCGAAAACTGAAATTCCATCTTTGGAGATTAAAATTGAATTAATTTAATATTTCTGAGTGGGTTTCAAAAATTTTGCAACCTACTATTTAATACAGGGAGAAATTATTAAAATACAAGAGAGATCCGTTTTTTAAAGTCAGTTAAGACTATGCTGAGCACCATGTATATAGGTGGCTCACTATGGTCACAGATAATAGAGCTGCTTCTAGCTCCAAGGGTGTTAGATTTATATGAATTCACTGTGGTGGTAATTTGAAGAAAGAATGTGTGCAGCTTCATTCATTGCAGAGCGATACTGATGTCAGTGGCACAAATTCCATATCTACTAGCCAACTGACTTTTTTAGGGGTTGCTACCTGTTCAAAACTATACGCCGACGAAAAATTAGCTACGGTAGCCAATATCGTTGGATCCAGAAAAGGAACTAGAAAAGCAATGTGATTTTTAATTTATCTTCTCACTTTCTTACAGCGATAGAATCCATACTGCTTAAAATAGATTTAAACATTGCCCATACTGTAACAAAGGTAGATATATAGATGACAACCTGCAGAGAAAGGCTGCAAGGAAGACATATGTGTGACAAAATAATAGTATAAAGTTTGATTTAACTTACATGGTTTTAACTGTATTTTCCCACAGCAGGCTGACAGGGTGTGTCTGTAGCCAGAGCAAACAAGAGCAGCCGAGAGAACTCCCTTTTAAAGGAGAGGTGGGAGTGTCACCTGCCCATCATGTTTGGGCGGTGGGAGAAGTGTTAGGTATAAAAACCTGTTTGTTTCATTGTTCAGTGTGACCACTGCTAGAGAAGCTGGCTGGTATCTAGAGAGCTGGTCTCTGTTTATTTAGTGTTTAGGGTCACAAGAAACTGTGTGAAATATTTAAATTGTCAAGTACTTTACCATCCTGACATTAAAATAAAGTAAAAAGACAAGAAGTTGTTCGCGTGTGTTTCACCATAAGTTTCACCATAAGTGTTCTTCCCACACTACAAATACATTTTCTCACTACCAGTGGAAAGATCACTCCTTTGGGATGGGGAAATCTTTGAGACTCAAAGAATTTTTTGGAAGTCCAATCCTGAAATTTAAGTTGGTTCTGCAGCAAATGAGACATCTTTATCTAATCCATGTGTGATTAGATATACCCAGTCAAAAAACCTATCCATAAAAACGTTTTTTACAAGGGTAGATCAACAGGTTTGTATGGCTCATAAATATTATCCTGACTTGTCATTTTTGGAGATAATGACTCTTGACATTTTGAGTGGTCTTAAAGATGTGGATATTCAATAGGCAGATAAAGGAAGGGCAATTTTCCTGCAGAACCACAATGACAGGTAATTTGAAATCTTATGCCAAACTTCTTATTATTTAACTTATCTAAGACTTGATGTGAATTCAACTGTTGCGGATAAGTGCAAAGTAGACTCCATTTTGAAGGAAGGTCTTGCTCATCACTTGATTTTTTGACCGTGTCACACCCTAAGACCTCTTACATTTACACACTTCCCAAAGTGCACAAGTGTCTCTCCAAACCTCCAGGTCACCCGAATTATATCGGCGCAGGGGTCTATTTTATAACCAATTGTTATGTACATCAATTATTTTTTCCAAACCTACATTCATAGCAGAGTACATATTACGCAGGTGACATTGAAGCAGTAGATCTACTACTACGTTCTTGTGATATGTATAATGTATGACTGTTACAGCAATGAGATTGGCTGTAACTCCATCATAAACTAACGGCTTCAAATTTCAACTTTAACACAATTTTTTGAAAATGCAAAAACACCAAGACCCGTATTTTATTTTACAGGCGTTACATTGACAATATTTTGTTATTCTGAACAGGGTTTTAGGAATTTGTTCATGATTTTATCAGTGAGATTAATCATTTGTTTTTTCATAAAATTAACGATGCATACAAGGATATCAATTTTTGTTGCTGTTCTTATCACCATTGCAAATGGCTAGCTTAGTACTAGCTTATACTCCAAACCTACAGATCTTTAGAAACCCCCAGAACATAAAAAAGTAAAAAATTTTATTAATTGTTAAGTTTCCAAATAACGTGGTCCTCAGTCCAAAACTGTTTCCAGATAAAGCATATACTTATAAGTCAGCTGTTATTATATAATGTTGTCGTTTTAGGTTCCAGTCACTGCTAATGGTCATAATCTTGTATGTATCCAAATCCGACCAGTATTTAGGAAATCATAACAGTAGATGATTTTTCACAGCACCTCAGATTTGTAATATAGTTAAAGCATCCAGTTATTTTTCTCCCTGCTACTTGCTATTGGCTATGGCTATGTTCTGATAATGTGCCCTGCTCGAACACAAATGGAAATCATACGCTGCTTCTCACTTCCGGATTCCCTTACCTTCGGTATGGTAGATGCCTCAAACGTCAGAAATTCTCTTATCATACACATTTTGCATAACAAATTGCACAACAACATGTCTCCATTGCTACATGTGTATTTACAATGAATTCCCATCAGATTGGACATCAATTTTATATAATTAAAAATTAAATAACAACTGGTAATAATATAATAAAGAATCAAGTAACAAAATAAAGAAAAACTAATTGAGCTATAAATTCTGTTGAAAATAATCCATATATTTTTAGAATTTTTTCATCTTCATCTATTATTTTAAAATAACTCCACAATGTGTACAGTGCGCACCATGTGTTTTGAAAAAATCGACAGTGCGTACAGCAGTTTTTCTGTGGTAGTTACTGAGACGCATGCATGAAAGGCATTACGTTAATTTTACCCTTTTCTCACCCGTTCCTCTACTCAAGGAATAAGCGGCCGTAAGTGTCATATGAGTGCAGATAAAAAACTGATACATTTAGGTAAGATTGTTTTCTGGGCATTTGTAGTGTGGATTCACGCAAGATACGCTAAGCAAATGGGCGTACGTCAACACTTGAATCAGGCCTTATGAGTCAAGATTTGTTTCAAGGGGCTAGTCACCAAGAATGATTTCCAAGTTGACTAATGAGGTTTCCCATATTCTGAGAGCCTCTCTGTGAACTCCTAAAAGCCATCACAAGCAAGCCATCCTGTTTCTCATGAAAGGCTTCATCACACCATCTTCACATAACGCCTTTAGAGTGCATGTACATCCGCTGGACCAAATCAATGCAGTGAAGGACATCACATACTCCTCAGGTAACGGTTCCAAACAGCATGCAGCAAAACTAACATTCCATCCAACCAGAGCACCTAAATCCTATACGCATCGTTACCAATGTCAGTCATAACCTTAGCTGCTGACAGCGCAGACTTGGCTTTACCATTTATGGAGAACTTGTTCACATAATTCCCAGGCCCTGAGTCATTAAGAAGAGCAAAGCATAAAAATGGAGCAACTTTGCACTTTGGCAAAACCATGTTGCATTGAAGGAGGAGGTGGATTTAAAATGTAGGGACAGATTTATAACTGGGGTAGGGCATGTCCTAGATCAACTTTAAATTTCAGTGTAAAAATAAAGCTACCAGGTATTTTTGTGTTACATGAAACATCAGCCAGTATTTAACTTATGTACAAACAAATAAACCAACTTGCACTGTAACATGGTTTATCCAGGAGCAAACTTACCACTTTTTTTTTTGCTTTGCTCTCCTTAATGACTCAGGCCCCCAGAGTAAATCTTGTTCCTCACTTTCCTCCAAATGTCCCTCAGGATCGCTGTATTAGCACAGCACACAACATCTGCACCCATATGAAATCATGGGCCCAACTCTTACTCCTGGCACCAAGGCAGGTACCACTGAGCTTTCACTCCAGGAGACGTATCAGCATTTTTTAATACACAGTGGGGATTTTATGCTTTTTATTATTATTATTATTATTATTGTCCATCAGGACCGCTGTATTAGCACAGTACACAAAAACTTCACCCACATTAACCCACGGGCCCAAACTTATACTCCTGGCCCCACAGCGGAATTTCCTTTTTTGTTTTTTCTTTGAAATGCCCATCAGAACCTCCAGTGTGTGAGGGGGAGGGAGGCTGACACCAGCGGCACATCCAAGGTGCAGGTGTTCTGCGGTCAACCAGCAAGGGGGCCCAGGGAAGCCTTGTTGACCATTTCTTCCCCCTTTCCAGTGGCTGGCCATGCCTATCTGGTGACTTATCATGCCACTTTAGCAGAGTATGCACCATTCTGTGAACTGATCACTTCACAAATATTTTCACAAAGGGTGACATCTCAATTGGTGAATTAAAAAATTATATCAAAGTTGTTGTCATCACAATGGAACTAATATCTATAGGTAACATCTCAGTGACCTCACAATGTGTGACCTAAACATTGTGACATCACAAAAGATAACATCACAGATGACAACATTGTGTGACATCACTGATGACATCACAATGCATGACATTA
This sequence comes from Mixophyes fleayi, assembly GCF_038048845.1. Lineage (NCBI taxonomy): Eukaryota > Metazoa > Chordata > Amphibia > Anura > Limnodynastidae > Mixophyes > Mixophyes fleayi. The sequence continues at coordinate 222,733,708 of NC_134406.1, read as the reverse complement.
CAATTTGTGTCCTCACTGTTGAACACTGAAAACTCCTAGGCGCTCATATATTATTATTATTATTACCATTTATTTATACAGCGCCACTAATTCCACAGCGCTGTACAGAGAACTCATTCACATCAGTCCCTGCCCCATTGGAGCTTACAGTCTAAATTCCCTAACATACACACAGACACAGACACAGACAGACTAGGGTCAATTTTGATGGCAGCCAATTAACCTACTAGTATGTTTGTGGAGTGTGAGAGGAAACCGGAGCACCCGGAGGAAACCCACGCAAACACGGGGAAAACATACAAACTCCACACAGATAAGGCCATAGTCGGGAATTGAACGCGTGACCCCAGCGCTGTGAGGCAGAAGTGCTAACCACTTAGCCACCGTGCTGCCCATATTGTAGTTACATACTCTCCAGGAATGTCCGAGAGACTCCCGAATTTCTCCCGGGAGAGCAGGCAAGATTGGTACTTTTTCTCTTGCTCGATCAGTGTTAACAATGTACATGGAGGGTGTATAATCACAAATGAATAGCTGCCACACCCGAGCAAATATATGAATCACTGTAGCAGAAAAGAACACTGGGCCTGATTCATTAAGGAAAGTACTCATTTTTTTACTTCAGTTAATTATTTTGCACAGACTACTTACTCAATTTTTTACTTAACTTTCCTTAATGAATCAGACCCACTGTCATTTAATTTATACATCTTACCATGCTGATCCAATGGTTAATAAAGTGCAGAACAAGTGGCTGTTTTAAGGGATCCTTTTCCCCACAAATAGTTAGATGCAGCCAAATAAACTTTTACTCGCTAATAGCCATCTTGTTGGAGAAATATCCCTTCAGGGTAAGACAAGATGCTTGTAGCTGCATGCCTTCTCAATTAGATCATATAGGCAGACAGTGGTAATGGTGTTCAAATTTTATTTGGTATTGGTACTTGGTATTTTGTTCCAATCCTCAGATCCAATAAGACAAATGACTGATAAATTAAAATATAAAAATAGGAATCTCACAAAGGAATGAATGGCTGGATTTAAAAAAATTACAAGCAGATAATTCTAACATTATAAAGCCTGCGGATAAGAGAGGGGGGGGGGGGGGGGGGCGGTTATCCTTAACACTAGTGATTATATAGCAGAGGCACTTAGACAGTTGGAAGATAACAAGTTTTATCAGGTACTTGATAAAGATCCCAGAGTTATTTTCCAGATGGGGCTAAAAAAAACCTTCTGGATAAAGGGGCTCTTGTTCAAAGATTCCTGGCGTTATTCATATGTATCACACCCAGTCACTCCTATTTTTAATCATTTACCCAAAAAACATAAATCCCTCCCTTCACCTCCAGGGCATCCCATAGTTTCTGGTATATTGTTACTGAGCACCAGTCTCTCACTAGCTTCGTGTGAGCTCAACTTTGAAGATTCAACTCTGTTAAAATCATAGAGACATTATCATCTAAACGGAGGTTGGCAACGTCCCAGCATGCATGTCAGATGTGGCACGTGGAGCCGTTTTCACCGGCCGATTGACCATCAGGCCAGTCCAGATATCCAGGGGGAACACTTTTCATTCTCTCTGCGGGGACAGATACATGCGTATGGGCTGGGCCTGGAATGCATGTGCGGTCATTTACACAGGAACTGCAGTGCAACATTTAGCTTCCAGATGTGTTCCAGACCCTACCTTTACTTACCCTCTTCTCCTCCATTCAGTCTCCTCTATTGGTTGTACATGACAGAATGTGAGTGCCTTCCTCGTGGTTCACAGTAGAGGAGTAGCTTGCCCGCAAGTAAGTTAGCTCTCCTATCTGCATTTCATCCTGGTCTTTTCCTGTCTCCATTTTTCCCTGCCCTTGTGTTTCCATCTGCCTACCTGCCCATGTGTTCTTCTGCCCCGCAGGCTACGTGTGGCCAAAGTGTTTGTGTGTATCGGTCTTTTCCTGTCTCCATTTTTCCCTGCTCATGTGTGCCTTTGCCCCCCTGCCTATGTGTGCCTCTGTCCCCTACTCATGTGTGCCTTTGCTTTGCCCCCCTCCCCTTGTGTGCCTCTGCTCCCTGCTCATGTGTGCCTTTGCCCCCCTCCCCTTGTGTGCCTCTGCTCCCTGCTCATGTGTGCCTTTGCCCCCCTGCCCTTGTGTGCCTCTGACAACCTGCCCATGTGTTCTTCTGCCCCCCAGGCCATATGTGCCCAAACTGTTTATGTGTATCTGTCTCCATATTATGGCTACCTGTCCCTTTCTCTCTCCCTCTTTGTCTGCATGTCTCCCTTGTCCCACCATCCCATTTGTTCCCCCTCCTTTTTCTCCCATCTGCCCCCACAACCCACTGTCCTATTGCACTGCACACTCTACCCCTTTGTCTTCCACTGTTCCTCTTTTTACACCTTTCCTTCTTCCTCTTCTGGATGTGGTAGGTAGTGTTGGCGGCTGCCCGATCAGAAGCGACAGGAAAGTAGAGGGGCAAAGCCGTGTCCTACGCCACATAAGTGAACCTGAGGATGGCAGGTAAGCACTAGTTTACTTCAATACATTGTATGAGCTTTTTCTTTAGAGGGATACCACCGGGATAATACTGCTATCGTTGGCGATAACCCCTACAGGCAGTAAGAATGCCTTTGCACAGGGAAACTTATTTAACATAAAATGCCTGTAAGAGCTGAAATTCTTAACAGATAAAAATATATATATTTTTTAAATACTTTGAGTAATCTTTAATTTATATATATAATATAGTGTATGGAACACCAGGGCTTTACAAGATTTCAGCCAGCACACCTGACCTAAACCATAAAATACAAAGCTAGACTGATTAACAATAAAGCCATGCTGCCATCTAGTGCTTATTTAAGATATTGCATACATATTACACAGTTTCTTTCAAAATAGAGCAGTTGAGTATTGTACATAGCTTTATGAAACATATTATTTTTGTAGCAAAACAGGCTGTCTCAGCTCTAAATAGACTATAATATACAACATGAGGCTACTCAGCTATATTTACCCCCACCTATTGGCGATTTAAGAAACTGCAGATTACTTGATAACACAGAAAAGAACACATTTCTTCCAAAAACTTAATACCAGAAAAATAACCAAAGAGTTGGATTTATGGACTAAACATCTGTTTATCCCAAGAGAAGTCCAGAGACTCCCACTGCAAATCTAACCTCAATTCACATAGTTATCACTAAAATCACTTCAATGTATAAGCCTTGACAACAAGAAAACACAGAAATGGCCTTTAGCGATGACCCTTTAGGTCAATTACCCATGTCTTGAAATCCATACAATTCTATACAACCTTTACCCCCTAAAATCATGAGCAGCCTAGATACATAGAGGCTGGTGCAAAGTGGAATGTACACCAGTTTGCATAGCATAACTTGTGTGAAATTGCTCTCCGTTACCCAGAAAGTGGGTGCTGGTATATGCTCCTATGTAGACTTGAATAATTCTGCACTTACAAATGTCTACACCTCAAGAAGTAGGTCAGGGGAGGGAAGGGGCATTCTAATGTAGAGTGAGCACAGTAAAGGCATGTTTACACAACTTGCGACTCATGCAGATCCACAGACGCACGTGTATATATATCCAAGTTAAGAGGCATTTTTTTGCACCTACTATAGGGCAGGTGCAAATGCTAGCTCATGATAATGACTTCATCATGCAGAGGCGGACACATCTTGAAATGTGTACGGCTTTGCATATGGGCAGTGTGATGATTCCCAACACTAGGTGACAGAAAAGAATTACTGTAATGATACACAACACTAGCTCCAGATGACAGCTATCAGAAAATAATTTCTGTAAGGATACACAACACTAGCTTCAGATAACAACTTTCAGAAAACAGTTTACAATGACAGCTACAAACCCCCTCTCTCAATTCCTGTAATCAGCACTGCAAAGAACAGCAATCTAGCTAGTACCCTCACCTGGACTACTGCATAGCTTTCTTTATTGTGGAATAAGTCCTCCAGTGAAAAAGTCAAGTCAGTCAAAACAATTTATCTCACCTGTTTGTAGCCTTTATAAAGTGTTTCAAAACTTTTGCAGAAGCAAAGTTTTATTTTGGATTTCTCTGCTTGAAGAAGACTTGTATGGTTGGACTGTATTTCACAATTCTACCTTTTCCAATCCTTTGATTTTGGTATTTTAGAAGTGGGCCCAGCTGCCACGGTGACTGTCAATCTGGAAGTAAAGAAGAAAGAAGACAACTCACCATTCCTGCGTTCCAGCGCCGGTAAGTGTCCATCTTCTTTGCAGGCCCCGGCAGCAGAGGGCGAATGAGCCAATCAGGGCCCACTTTTACCTGCTGTCCAGTCGGCGGCCGGATAGGTGAGCCACTTTTGGCTCACCTCCGGCTGTTTGAATTGTTGGCTGTTTGAATTGTTGGCGCCAATCAGGGCTTGCGGCGATGCTTATATAGCCGCTGGGCGCCACCATTTTTCGTTCAGTGCAGTGGTAGAGCCGACGGAGGAGGAAGTTGTGGGACATCCAGAAGCAAAGAAGACGCCGACGCCAGCAGAAGTGGCAGGGATCCCTTGTAAGGGCTAGGAGCTACCCTGCCGTGAGAAGAGGATGGCAAATCAAGAAAAGAAGACGTCGGAAGAAGTGCTCACCAGAGAGATAGCAGAAGACGCCGAGATCAAGCCCTTGAAGAGCTCGTCGGCAGGCCCTTGTAAGGGATAAGAGCTCCCGCGCTAAGAAGACAGCGGTGACAAAAGAGCCGAAGAGAAGCGGCACCGCCAGCTGGAGGGACTGGAAGACCCGAAGACATCGGGACAAGTGGAATATCCTGCGCAGAGTAGGTAAGATTAACCACTGTTAGGTCGGGTACAATACCCGTGGGCAAGTTGGACACTAGGCCCATTGGCACATAGTGGGCACAAGTCCCTGGCTAGTTATGAGTATGGTTCTTGGGCACTAGGTCCATTGTATTGTGCACAAGGCCCCATTGTTTAGGTGGGCATAAGGCTTAATAGTTAGGGGCACAAAGCCCATAGTTAGTGACAGGGCACAAAGCCCTTAGAGGTAGAGTAGGCGCAAGAGCTCTTGAGCATAGGCAGGGCGCAAGGCCCTATAGTTTGCTGGGGTGCTAGGCCCCCATAGTTTGCTGGGCACAAGGCCCATAGGGTTGAGGCAGGGCACCAGGCCCATAGGTGTAGAGAGGCACGGGCCTCTGAGTTTAGTGGGGCACGAGGCTCCGGATAGAGTAGCAGGGCAGCATCCACTGATTGCTTGAAGGATGCTGGGTCCTTGTTAGAAGGGCATTAGGCCCTTGTGGTTAGAGGGACATTTGGTGTTGGTTAGGGCAGTAGGCCTTTACAGTTTATAGTAGGGCAATAAGCCCTTGTGGCTAGAAGGGTAGTGAAAAGGACACTAGGTCCTGGTAGTCTTAGGAGGGTACTCTGCCTTTGATGTAGAGGGACACTTGGTTCCTTGGGTAGTGTAGTGCAAGGCTGAGAGTGGCATATAAGGCCCCTCTCATCTGTCCAAAAGGGCATCTAAAGTTCTGAGCCCCAAGACAAGGCGGGCTTAACAACCGGACTCAGGCGGTGGCCTGTGGAGCGGCTGAGTACCAGCAGACATGGGTGGCCCAGGACAGGTGAGCAGCAGCAGGATTGGTCCGCCCAGAGAGGAGAAGAAGTGACCATTGGTGAGGTGGTCACTGGCAGGTAACTTATTGAACGGTTTGTTATTTGTATGCACCTGTCCCATTTAGTGTATTCCCCTGCAGGGTCCAGGAGTCAGACCTTCACTGAAGACAGTGCTGAGAAGGAGAGCGGCTGGGGTGGATCCGAAGTGGACAGTAGGTGGTCAACGTTTAAGAGGTAAGACATCTGTGTGCATCTGCTCTGTTTCCCCACAGGTATTACAGTATCATTCATCACTATTCTGCCTTCTACAATCCCTTGACTCTTGACTTCAGTTTGCACCTCATGACCAGTACTCTCAGGAAAAAGTGGCTTGGTCGGATGTGGTGTGTCTTTGATAGCTACTCCAGCCAAGGGGTTCTTGCCTTGGAGCTGCCAGAACTGTGACAGGTGTAAATACACTATTTTTCCCTGCTCTCTTTAAAAGAGTAATTTACTCCCATTTTCAGACCAACTCTTTATCAGCCCCAAAGTCAAACCATTAGTGAGATTACTTATCAGTTGTCAAAATTGCTCCAGAGAAATAAAAACTTTATAAATCTCTACCTCCAGTCCACTTTTTTAAACCAAGCACTATAAATCAGGATGAGGAGACATCAATCACTAAAATAAAATTTAAGGGAATCATCCATCAATGCTGAGCAACAGCTCTGCCAAATTCCATTATCAGCTAAGTCTTTAAGAAATATTCAGGATTGGAACCCTCTATCCATTCAGGAAGTCCAGCAAATCTCAAGTTGTTGAGCCTCAACCTGCCCTCAAGGTCTGACATCTTCTGTTTATAACTATTCATCTGCACTTTGAGGTTGTCAATGTCACCCTACACTGGGGCAGTGATTTCTTCTAAATTCAAAATTCTTGTCCCAACTTACCTGCTCCACACTCCTGTGCTGCTGATTTCCTATCCCTCTGTGTAGAACATAGCACTTCCTGGTTTGGGCGGTCACATGATCGTGGCTGGAGGTGGCATAGTCTATCTGCAGAGTATATATAGCTCACTCTGAGACTGTAGCAATGTCAGAGCAACAAGTGTCTAAGATTGACCCCAGTTTCTGTGTGTGTATGTTAGGGAATTTAGACTGTAAGCTCCAATGGGACAGGGACTGATGTGAGTGAGTTCTCTGTACAGCGCTGCAGAATCAGTGGCGCTACATAAATAAATGATGATGATGATGATAAAGCTTGTCTGACTCCCGGTCCTTGTTCGGTTCCTGTGCTTTCGCTCCCCGAGATGCTATCCTATTCATTGACCGCTTGTGTACCAGACTCTGCTCAGTCCTGACACTCCATCTACCTCCTGATTCTGCTACCGCATTGCCCACCTGTGTGTCACTCACCGGACTGTGAGTGCTACTTCTCGTGTGTTTAGGAACCGTGGCCGTCCACCATCCTGAGGGTCTGCGCATGTGCAGCCCTTTCAAACCTTCAGTACCTGTTCATTTTAGTTAATTGGCTGATCAGGCAACACTCCCTATTTAAAGCACCTGTGGTCAATACCTCGTTGTCTGATCTTGGAGTCTCATTCCCCATGAGCCTCTGAAGGTGTTCCTGTGTTTCCTCGTGTATTCAGCTCCTGCTGATTCCTGTTGTTCGTTTGTGGTTTCCAAACCACTTCAACTCTCCCGTGTTCATCGTTACTGCACCAGCTGATTCCTATCCGCTGCCTCCGTGCTTCTACAGTATCCTGCTCACTTCAACTCTCCCGTGTTCATCGTGACTGCACCAGCTGATTCCTATCCGCTGCCTCTGTGCTTCTACAGTATCCTGCTCACTTCAACTCTCCCGTGTTCATCGTGACTGCACCAGCTGATTCCTATCCGCTGCCTCCGTGCTTCTACATTATCCTGCTCACTTCAACTCTCCCGTGTTCATCGTGACTGCACCAGCTGATTCCTATCCGCTGCCTCCGTGTTTCTTCAGAGTCCTGCTCATCGCAACTCTCCAGTGTTCATCGTGTCTGCAGCCAGCTGATCCGCTGTCTCCGTGCTTCTACAGTGTTCCTGCTTATGTCAACTCGCCTGTCTGCATCGGGTCAACGCTCCGCTGCTTTCATCTCAGCTATTGGTTAGCAGACCGCCTCAACTCTCCTGTGTTCTCCAGGTGTCCAGTTCTATATACTACTGCTTCCTGAGTATTGTTTAATCCTTGCTGGTCTACCTACCGTGCGCTGCACCTACTTGGTTACCGCTTCCACCCTCCAGTGGTTTCTCCTCCTGCCGGCCTCCAGCCGTTCAGGTATCCCTGCACGTCTCTCTGACAGCCTGCTCTCCTGAACCACGGTATGCATACTTCTCATTGACTGTGCTCGTGTATTGCATATCTAGCTGGACTGAGTTTGTTCTCCTCCGGAGTTCCCTATCCACTGAGACTTTTGCTATTATTTGACTGTGTCTCCTATTTGCCTGGATAGTTCTTGTGACTTTGTATATTTGTGCAGTGCTGCTCAGTTATCATTATATTGTGCATATCATCGTAGGATCAAGTTCAGTGTGTCCGTGTATACTCTGCATTGCATTCATCTCCTCGTGCTCCTCCTCACATATATATTTCAGTGGTACAACTTGCTAGATGCAGACCACTGTCTCCGGTTCCCTGTGACACCAGTTTCCAGTATCCTTTCACATAGCAGTGGTACAACTTGCTAACGCAGACCACTGACTCCCCTGATACCTTCACCTGGATTCCATTCCTTCACCCAGACAGCGGTACAACTTGCTATACGCAGACCGCTGACTCTCATCACCTTCTCGTTACTCCTGGACATTCCTCCTCACTATAGCAGTGGTACAACTTGCTATACGCAGACCACTGACTACCCTCACGTTTCCTTGTCCATCCAGTTCCTCGTGTACAGTTATCTACCTATTACCAGGGCTGCTAGTCATAGACTTTCCTCGAGCATTCTCTTACCATCTGCTGCCTCCTGTTCCGTGGTCACCCCACTACCAGAGTACCATATTACCAACTATACTGCTCTTGTAAGTCCATCATCTGGTGATACCTGGGTAAAGACTCCTAGTGCCCGTGACACTGTGTAGTAGACACCAGCTCCGTTCTGACTATCCATCTGCCTCCTGACTCTGTACCTTGTCAGCCTGTGTACCAGACCCTAGCTTGTTCTGACACTTCACCTGCCACCAGACCTATTATTAACCATTCATGTACCTATTCAGACTCAGTTTCTCTGATTGCTGTTAGTTGCTTCTTTCCTCTTCTACTATATTCAGTATCATGTGTTGCACCTAGTGGCATGTCAGGGAATAGAGATCTGCGGGTTCTCAGCAGTCCATCCTGCCTTGTGGATGTTCTTGGTGAAGACTGGGGAATCCGTTAGACTCCGCACCCTTGGTCGGCCAGCGCCAATCTAGGTTATCACAAGAAATCCTACTTCTGAAATCGTTACAATTCTGTGCTTTTTCTCGCCTATCCTCTCCCTCATTTTCTGAATGTCATGAGGAATTAGAGACACAACAACCTGGACTTCATTAATTTTGTCTGTGACCCGTTTCTCAGAAGCAGTAATCACATGAAGGACTTGTTGGAGTGAATGGGAATCTTCCTGTGTAGAGGTGTCAGTTATTGAAGAGTGAGAGGAAGTTTGGGATGTCCGTGCTGAGTCAGGTGCAGTATTCGAGCACTCATAGTAGATTGACAGTCATATTTTTCAATTCTATTTTTTTGCAGCAACGGCAAATCACAAATTGCTCATTCTCACAGTGTATATATGCAATAACACAGGTTGCGGTGATGCCCTGTACCATAGTCCTGCTGCAACATTTCAGGCACCACACCAAGTTCTCCAGGAAAACTCCCAAATAAGTACTTTGTTGCAAGTTTGTACTCTAAATCAGTGGTTCCCAAACTTTTGCAGTTCGCGGCACCCTTAGAGTCTCCATAATTTTTTCAAGGCACTGCTCCAAAATAATTACCGAGCAGTTCTGTTTTAAAAGTAGTTGGGTCAAAAAAACCTAATAAGTATTTAGATCAGGACAGAAATACTTATTTAGTTGTATGCAAAAATAATACTCATAAATCCAAGGAAATAGGATATTTGTATATATTTTTTTTAATTATATTTCTGTCAAAGAATAATGGACAGTTAACTCACACTGTGCCCTCCTTCATCACCACACACGCTGCCCCCTCTACACTATCCAGTCACTCTGCCCCCTCTCACGTTGCCTCCTCTCACACTACCCTCTCTCACACTACCCCCTCTCACTCTGCCCTCTCTCAGATTGCCTCCTCTCACTCTGCCCTCTCTCTCGCTGCCTCCTCTCACTCTGCACCCTCTCATGCTGCCCTCTCTCACGCTGCCCCCTCTGCCCTCTCTCACACTGCCTCCTCTCACTTTGCCCTCTCACATTGCCCCCTCTGCCCTCTCTCATGCTGCCTCCTCTCACTCTGCCCTCTCTCACATTGCCCCCTCTCATGCTGCATCCTCTCACTCTGCCCCCTCTGCCCCCTATCACTCTGGCTGCTCTAGAGCTGCCCCCTCTCACTCTGGCCGCTCTCGCGCTGCCCCCTCTCACTCTGGCCGCTCTCGCGCTGCCCCCTCTCACTCTGGCCGCTCTCGCGCTGGCCACTCTGCCGCGATCAGCCACAGAAAATATGCCAAAAAAAAAACAACTTACCAATTCGTGCGGCGCCCGGGACCCTGCATCCTCCTCTCTCCCGCAGCTTGTCACTGAATGATGGGCGCGCTGCGGGAGAGAGGAGGATGCTGGGTCCCGGGCGCCGCACGAATTGGTAAGTTTTTTTTGGGGGGGGTTTTCTGTGGCTGATCGCGGAACCCCTGGGAGTCGCGGCGCACACTTTGGGAACCGCCGCTCTAAATGATAGCATCAGGGCAGATATAGGTTACCATTTTAACACAGAACCTTAAAATAATTATATTAGCATGGAAAAAGCTATGGTAGCTATAAGTATTTTTGGTCTATAATGTAATTTCAAAGGCGACACAAAAATCTACACTGCATAAGGTAATGTATTTATTTTATTGTTTCCCTCACACATAGCCAATCTTTGCACAAGCAATCATTATGGAGGACGACAGGCCACTTGTGAGCCTCTTTGGGATGTCAGATGCTGAAGCGGTCCATCACTATCAGCTTCCAACTCATGTCATCATGGACACTCTGTACTTTGTGCATAGTGACCTATAACCTCTATGCAAAATCCCTACAGCAATAGCAGCGCTGACAAAACTCTTGGCAGTGTTACAATTCTGTGCATTAGGGTCATTACAGACTACAGTGGATGTCCCGGCAGGATTGTCACAGTCTCCCACCTTTAGTAGTGTCCTGAAGGTGGTGCTGTGTGTCCTGAAGGTGGTGCTGTGGGCTTTCCTGTCGTGCATCCATCAATTTATACATCTGTCACTCCATGAGGAGTCCCTTGCATCAATAAAGTGGTAGTTTGCCACCATAGCTGGATTTCCACATGTTATAGCGGCAGTAAATGTTACACATATACTGCTAGCCCAACTTGGTGGCAATGCATCTATTTTTTCAAACAGAAAGCATTTCCACTTAATAAATGTCCAGGCTATACAGTATGTGATGCATTTCTCCAGATTCACTGTCTGGTTGCTAAATGGCCAAGAAATAGCCATGATTCTTTTGCTTTCATGTGGCATAGATTAGCGCAGAGGCAAGGAGGTGTAGGGCACATGGAGACGCATAGCAATTAGGTACTTTTTAAAATTTACATATTGTTTCATCATTACGTCTCTTTTTTACAAATAGATTGGTATACATATATATATTGCACTAATAATAGATTTATTTAGCACCTTTACAACATTTTTACACTTTTTGCAACATGGTGTACTTATATAAAAACAAGTGTGGAATACTGTTAGATTATAATAACACCATAAATCATTTCAAAAAAATATTATTGTTTATAATACTTATTTTTTTACCAATACTCATATGTAATTATCATTTTTTCTTATAAGGAGACAATGTTTACCTTTTCTGCCCTTGGTACCTCATTCCCTTTTTAAATCCACACACAGAGGAAGAGGTTGCATACAATTCCGCGCATACCTCAACCAGATTAGTTATAGAACAAACATTCTGGCATTTTGCCATGATTGGTCTGGTGGAGTCCTTGTGTATGCGCCGGATATTGACTGCAAAGTCATAGCTCTGTGTGTGTATCACAATTTTGCCATCTGGAGTGGGGTTTCATAGAGAGAAGAGGCTGAGGTTGCTGGCCAGGAGGACGATGACGTTGATCCTCATCCTCAATATTCGCAAGAATGTTTGGCCTTCAAGGCATATGTGATTTCATCATATTTTACATGTAAGAAAGCACCTTTTGAAATTTTAAAAAAGAAGCCTGGATAACTGCCAAGCCCTCTCTTCACATAGCAGTTCCAACATACCATATATCTTATTCCTAATCCCTCCCCTCAATTTACATTGAATATGGGTGGGTGTGCATGCAATTTCCATCAGATTTTAAAAATCACAAATTGTGCTCACTTTGCGTTCCTTGGTGAATCGGGCCCAAAAAGGACAAATTCATCAATTATAAGCTTGATGTTAACAGCTGCTGAAAACAGGGGAAAACAGTACAAAAATATTTGTTTTCAGAAAACACCAATTGAGATATTAAGAAAGGTCCGAGGTTATAAATGCAAAAAAACTGCCAGACAGCCATCAAAAACCCAATTGGAAAAAAGGTGGACCTGGATGTAGAACTACAAGCTGTTGTTTTGACTTCAGCTCCAAAAATACCAGTCTGTTCATGCACTGGAGAAACAAATTGGTCTTCAAAATCCAAAAGGCCCCTCAAGCCTCCGTTAAACAGTTAGAGTGGTGTGTAATATTTACAATCCAAGTGTAAGATATCCAACATCTACAAAACAAGACATGGAGAATAATAACAAACTCACCAACTACACTATCGCATATTTAATCAACCAGAATTCTCATCAAAATCTACATAGGCCAATAACATCATCCCATTGATTCTTAACCAATGATGCAATGAGCACTTAACACCTGTTCCCCCAGGGAGGAGAAATGATAAAAAAATAATGAAGAGAAAAGCCAAGCTGTGAGCTACAACCCTTTCACACAGCTCTAGGACAGCTCTTAAAAAAAATGCAATACAAAAAAGTAAAATATGTTATAATTTAATGAAATTGTAATAAAAAAATGCAAAATGGCCTTCTTTGTCAATAACTGCTGTCATTTATCCTCAGTGAGTTCTGTTATCTCTTTTCACAATAGAGGCTGCATTAACCCATGTTTCATTCTAGTTAAGGTTAAATAAATGAAATTAGGCATCTAAGCATGTACATAACTAGGAAAAAGGCACCCACATTTATTATTCTGTTTTTATGCACATGGCAGGTGTTATTGGCTGACTCATAAGCACTGATGTGTTTTGTGACTGCTACTGGCAGTGCTCACAGGGTAAAGCAGTATTTATGCAATTATTCAATACCTCCCAGTTTTCCTAATTTAGGTGGAACAGTCCTGATTTGAGGGGTCTGTCCCACTTTCCCGAACTTTGGAATCCTTTGTCTCAATGGACCTAATTTTGGAAGGTATGAGCCGTTCACCACTGACTGGCTATTCACTGGTGCCATGTGGTTCATACAGCAATAAATTGGTGTTTTGTGGGGAGTTGGGTAAGGGGTGATCTAATGGCTCAAGTGCTAGGCACACCTCTTGGTATGTAAGTATGCCCCTATTTTGAGCTACTTCCTCATTGGGCTATGGCCATACTTCCTTTCAATACATTCCTATTTTATTAAATTATTTTAAAAGTTGGGAGTTATGCTTATGCTGCCTGCTATATGCAGAAAAACACAGTGTAAGGGCCCTGAAGCTTACCAGACCTCTTTTGCCTCCTGGCCCTGTAGCAGCTACATGGGATGCTATGGCTTGTGTTATGTCCCTGCATATAAGGAAAGTACCCCTACCACACCACTGACTCACTCAGTGTCTGGTGGTCATTCAATTCCCATGATTTTCATTAGGAGTACCTACTTTGTAGTTTGTAATATGAGCTTTATCGATAGTAGCCCAATACAGAACTCTGAATGATCTATGTTAATGCAACAATGAATATATGATTATGTATATCCTGTTTGGTTTCTTTGTTTCATAAAAAGAATTAGTCATTTCTACCAGTAAAGGCGCTAAACATGAAGGAGTACATGATTATTTATATTCTTCCTCTGGGAATTCATGTGGTTTTGATTGTTACATTTAGACGATCATCCCAATAAATGAATTAATTTATTCGATTTCTTTCCTCTAGGCTCATTCATAAATTGTTTCAACAAATGTTCCCCTTTACAGCAATAAATACTAATTCATTACATACAACTTCTAAACTGCAATTACTTTATTTTAACCCTGAGGCTTTCGTCAATGCAAGATATTTTTTTGTTACTATGCCACTTTGTTATATTTTCTAAATGTCATTATGTTTATATACGAAACATAGGAATATTTTCCGCAAGCATTTTGCTTGTTCTTTAATCACAACATTCTGTTTTATTGACACACTTAATAAATAGTACTACAAAAGGAATATTATAGTACATCAAATGTAAGTTATGAGTAACAGCCAATAAAATCCCACTATTACAAGAATCCTAATGTCTGAAGGGGATAAAAATCAGATATTATATTATACATATATGGAAGCACATTAAGAGAATTTTGAAGATAACTATGTATAAAGCTTGTGGCAGACCGATGCTGTATATTTTTGAGTGTCAAAGGAAACTGACTCTATAGCAATGACAATGGGGGTCCATGCGTGCAGGATTGTAGTTATAATAGTCAAATTGCTATACTATACAAGGATATGTGCTATAATGTTTTATTTTTATTTTTTTGCTTTTTGGTCATGTGAGCTGCATTTCATAGATCAAGGATGCACTGATCCAATTTGTAATTTTGTATGTAAATTAGATGGAATTGAGAAAATTACTTGGACATTTGTACTCAATCCAGTTACAGTTCAGATAGTCATTGGGAAAAAAGAACAAACTAATGAATAAATTTCCATTTTGAAAAGAAAACGTGACATTATATGTTAACTGTTTGCAGTTTCTGCCGTTCCTTTTATCAGCAACCAAGATGCTGGCCCCTGTTCAGGCCACATTTATGCACATTCTGGGAACATAGTATTGAGACCACTATTGTCATGAATACCTGTCAGCTTAAAAGACCCTTGGAATCTCTTCACAGGATCTTTACCTTTTAATTAGCCAGTACCTGTCCTGTATAGAAAGGCTGAGCAGCTACAGCTGCATAGCAACCAGCTAGGTATAGAAAAAGCAGTTAAGATAGAAAGTATATGCTGGACTGACACATTCTAATTATACCAACTGTGGACTTGTTACAATGTATCAGTCAGTATTGAATACACATGTGCTCCAGCAAGGAGATATGGAAAACATGCACTGTTAGGGATACCTGAGGACTGAGTTTGGGAAACACTGGTCTAAACAACCAAATAAAAGCAAGGGCTACTGATTGGACTCTAGAAGATGCTTACCGCTATTAGGCAGCCAGCTTAGTGAACAGCGTTGTCCACCGCTGTTTCTAACAACTATTCCTGAGTAATATAAGGTGATCTCCTAGTTGCACAGTTTTGACACCATCTTCCAGGCTTCAGCTCAGTGTCTGTTTACTTACATCATTTTTGAGTCACATCACTGTGGCTCTTCTGTTCAGCCTTAGTTTACTTTCATTATTAATTAGCCACCTGACCTTTATCTACTGGTCATTTTAATTTGGTGATCCTAACTCCACTAGGAACACCAAGATGTAAATTTTCCAGTACAGATCTTGTTTCTGTCAAGTCCAGATGTACCCAGATCCCTGGCTATGAAAAAGCACAAATCTCATCATTAGTTTGCTTATCATTTATTTGACTTGCATATTTTTTGTTTACCATTGTGCAGTAGTCAAAGCTAATCCAGAAATCAAACCCAGGAGGCCATTTTCCATATTTGGCTAAAAAAACATGTATCTAGTGGTTAGGACCCAAGAAATGAACAGACCTTGTAAGTGGTATTGAATTTATTACTAAATGATTATCTCAAGTAACAAATTGCTTTCATTTACTTACAAGAATTGCCTTCATTGTTATAGTACTTAATATAAATAAAATGATTAAATTGGGATGTGCGCTAATATTCTTTTAAATGTATACTTGTGTCATTGCTCTCATTAGCTGTATTCCAAGGGTGCCTTGGTCACTTTTATTATTTTAAGTGAATCCTACTCAAAACTAAAAATTTTGTTTTGAATGGAGTTGAATAAGTTAAGATTGAAAATGTACCCAATTAACTTGGATAGGTCGTTATCTGCCACAGCTCCCAGTTGTTCTAAAAGCTGTAAATGCCTGTAATATGGAATCTTTCCATTAATGTGAGTTGAAACTCTGCATGGGAGCAGGGTCAGATTAACCTGAGAGCTTTCTGGGCTACAGCCCAGGGGCCTGGGGCAGCTGGGGGGGCCCTAGAAAAGTTTTTTTAAGTTTGTAATATGGGCTCCTTTTTTTTGTTGTTTAAATCCTTGCGGCGCGGATTCATTTTTATCGGAGACGGGGACGGTCTGGCCCCGGCTCCGACCATTTAGGTTTGGTAGGCTGCCAAGCAACTAACAGCAAATGTGATGCTATTAGATGCCTGATGACACTGTAAGTGCGGGTGCAGTGCACAGTAATCTCCTTAGCGAGGAGATCTCGTGAGAGTGAGACTATGAGTCATAGTCTCACTCTCATGAGATCTCCTCACTAAGAAGATTACTGTGCACCGCTCCCGCACCCGCAGTGACTGAAGAACAGCTGTTGCAGTGAAAATAGGACAGTGAGGAGGACCAGTGGACCACAAGTAATTAGAAGCTCAGGGGGGGGGGGGGGGGTAGAGGAGGAGCGGGGTGCAAAGCTAATACATTATGACTAGGGAGATCATCATGACTGGGGGGGCATCATGAATAGCATGTATTCAAATGGACTATGGCTGGGCCTGGGGACATAAAAAATGGGGACCTCACAGTACCCCTGGAACAGGGGCCTATAGTGTCTTAACCCGGCCCTGCATGGGAATAGCATCATCATCCATATGGCCTGCTTGAAACTAGAGTCATAAAAGGAGAAGAGTGCAGTGTGGGATTGTTAGAGTCATCAATCAATTCAGTGAGCATCATATTCAAGGTTAATATGTTTGCATTATTTTTTATATTAACTATTTCAAATCTACCGAAAACTAAATTTGTAATTGTGTATTTAACTTTTAGATAGAGGGAAAGCACATATCTGGGGGTAAATGTATCAAGCTGAGAGTTTTCCGGCGGGTTTAAAAAGTCGAGATGTTGCCTAAAGCAACCAATCAGATTCTAGCTGTCATTTTGTAGAATGCACTAACTAAATGATAGCTAGAATCGGATTGGCTTTTCAAACCCGCTAGAAAACTTTCAGCTTCATAAATTTACCCCCTGGTGTTATATCTATTGCTTAGATTATTAATCTAAGCAATAGATATGACAGCAGTACAGAACAGAATAAATATGAATACATTTCTGACAAAACAACAGGTAGGCTTTTATATGGGCTTATGCCATGAATAATGAATTAGCTAATGTTTATCAAATACAACTTAAAAGGGAACTATCATGATCTAAAAAAATAAAATAAAATGCTAAAATAAGAATACAAAAAAGCCAGTATGACTGTATGAATGTGACTAATCAATTTATATGCATGTCTGTCATACTGTTCATAGAAACATTTGTGTCCTGTATGACCAATGGCAATGGGTGATGATAAAATACATTCAAGACATTATTACTCTGTTTCTAGGTCAGAGTCATTGCTAAAGAAAAAGATTATTTGCTATCCATATTTAGATTTGCACATATTAAAAAATAAAACCTAGTACATCTATATCCTGGGGTTTTTCAAAGAGTCATTTGTCTAAGTAAGTGTCAGATCAGGGTATGTAGGGCTTATAATAAAACAAATTACCACCCACGGTTGACTTAAAAATAATATATTCTTGTTAGCACACAATATTTTATACTATAAATGCAGCTGTATACATCTCCTGCAATGACAATATTGTAGGGGAAGTTTTTGCTCACAAGAGAATCCAACCGCGACTCTCTAGTGTACTTGCTGCATGCTGCAGTTTTGCACTTGGTCTCCCAATGGTACATGTAGAACTCCATTGTGTAGGTCAGTTTAACACAGCACATATATGGAAATGGAAACAACTGGACAGGCGCAATCATGACATCACATTACTCCATAGTCTTTTCTTCCCTTGGACTAGTTGAAACACAAATATTTCTCTCTTCCCTACTTCTCCTTCTCCTTCTTCCCCACTATGAACACTATATAGAACACTAAGTTTGGACAATTTAAACTTGAATGACTATATGAAGAAAGTATATGGTATTTAAAGACAATACTTAGTATTTAGGGACAGTGTATATGTTATGTATGGGAGACAGTACCAGAGAATGACAGGCGTATATAGTACCAGGATTATAGGAATATACAATACCAGGTTTATGGAAGACAGTATCAGGAGTGTGGAGACAGATCAAAATATCTGGTGAATTTTTCACAATTCCTCTGTGAATGCCCAGAACCAGCTCATACACCACAGAACACAGCCACATTCAATTCATCTTTGATTGCAGAGGATATTTACTACAGCCTAAGATTTTGGGGAGGGGAAGGGGTGTATGCCCGTAGTCAATGTATAGTAAGAGTTTGCCAAACTTGATCACATGCAGCCTTCAATTCAAGCTCTGGCTACTGTCCAAAGATGATTCTTAGGGCTCGTACATGTGGATATTAAAAAAATATACCCTATATTTTGTTCCTGCTTTTATCAGAGTGTTCAAAGCCTCATCAAAGGGTAGTGTACTATATACAGTCGTAGCCAAAAGTTTTGAGAATGACACAAGTATTGGTGTCCACAAAGTTTGCTACTTCAGTGTTTTTAGACCTTTTTGTCAGATGTTGCTATGGTATTTTGACGTAAAATTACAAGCATTTCATAAGTGTCTTTTATTGATAATTATATTAAGTTTATGCAAAGAGTCAATAATTGCAGTGTTGACCCTTATTTTTGAAGACCTCTGCAATTCACCCTGGCATACTGTCAATCAACTTCTGGGCCACATACTGGCTGATAGCCACCCATTCTTGCCTATTCAATGCTTAGAGTTATCACTTTTTCCTTATGGCAAGGTGCTCCATCATGCTGGAAAAGGCATTGTTTGTCACCAAACTGTTCTTGGATGGTTGGGCGAAGTTGCTCTTAGAGAATGCTTTGGTACCATTTTTTATTCATGGCTGAATTCTTAGGCAAAATTGTGAGTGAGCCCACTCCCTTGGCTGAGAAGCAACCCCACGAATGAATGGTCTCAGGAAGCTTTACTGTTGGCATGACACAGGAGTGATGGTAGCGCTCACCTTTCCTTCTCTGGACAAGCGTTTTTTTCCAGAAGCCCCAAACAATCTGAAAGGGGATTCATCATATAACATGACTTTACCCCAGTCCTCAGTAGTCCAATCCCTGTACCTTTTGCAGAATATCAGTTTGTCCCTGATGTTTTTCCTGGAGATAAGTGGCTACTTTGCTGACCTTCTTGACACCAGGCCATCCTCCAAAAGTCTTTGCCTGACTGTGCGTGCAGATGCACTCACACCTGCCTGCTGCCATTCCTGAGCAAGCTCTGTACTGGTGGTGGTGCCCCGATCCCACAGCTGAATCAACTTTAGGAGAAGATCTTGGCGCTTGCTGGACGTTCTTGGGTGCCCTGAAGCCTTCTTTACAACTATTGAACCTCTGTCCTTGAAGTTCTTGATGATCTAACAAATGGTTGATTTAGGTGCAATCTTACCAGCAGAAATATCCTTGCCTGTGAAGCCCTTTTTGTGCAAACCAATAATGATTGCACGTGTTTCCTAGCAGATACCCATGGTTAACAGAGGAAAAACAATGATTTCAAGCACCACCCTCCTTTTAAATATGCCAGTCTATTATTCTAACTCATCAGCATGACAGAGTGATCTCCAGCCTTGTTCTCATCAACACTCTTACCTGTGTTAACGAGAGAATCACTGATGTCAGCTGGTCCTTTTTTGGCTGGGCTGAAATGCAGTGGAAATGTTGTTTTTGGGATAAAGTTCATTGTAATGGCAAAGAGGGACTTTGAAATTGATTGCAATTCATCTGATCACTCTTCATGACATTCTGGAGTATATGCTAACTGCCATCATAAAAACTGAGGCAGAAATAATATTTGTGCCATTCTCAAAACTTTTGGCCATGGCTGTACTTAATGAGAGCTCCCATATAACTCCATCATTACTAGATGCTCGGGCTCGGTTTACGGAAAGGGCTGGCAGTGTTCTTCAAAGTCTCCAGTCACATTCTACTGTTCCATAGCTCACCCACAAACAGGAGAGGTGGCAGTGTTCAGTGCTGAAACAGAAATTCAAATAAAAGGGCTGACAGTGTTCTTAAAAGTCTCTAGTCACATTCTACTGTGCCGCCCACAGCTCATCCAGTAACAGGAGAGGTAGCAGTGTTCTTTCCAGTATACAGTATACATGCCATTGCTCGGTGACAGTGCTGAACGCAAAATAATATGTTTGGCAGTGTTCTCAGAAGTCTCCAGTCACATTGTACGGTGTTATTATAGCTCACACAAAAGCGGAGCGGGGCCAGTGTTCTTGTCAAACAAAAAGACAGTTGTCAGCGCTTATCCTTTACACTGCCTATCTGTGTGTATCTAGCAAATTGAAAACATGAGGTATTAGATTATATTTTGATCAAAACATTTAAGCCTGCCTCCCAGTGTCAAGGGCGCCTCATTATATGCAGGTCCTACACTGACCTATATGCTTTAAACACCATTAGAATGCAGTTTAAATCAGATGCACTCACTTCCCAGGTATAGGAGTTTACATCTAGCAAGGGCTGGCTTGTGAGCCGCATTCAAATGTGCCTTAAATAGGCTTAATGTGGGATATACCAAGCGCAGGCTTATTTTTCTCTGGGATTTTAGAAGTGCTGGTACAGAAATCTTAAATTAATGACCCCCAGAAGCTTTAGGGATTTTGATAGTGTGACATTTTAGATGCATATTAACAGTATATAGCATAATGTAAAACATATTAAATAATGCAAGGTAATCAGCCCTGTGTCCCTCAACCACTCTGTGTCCAATTACTTCTCCCCTGTGTCTATCCACCTTTCTCATGTCTCCTGTGTTTATTCGCCGATCCCTAATGTCTTCCATGTTCCGACATTTTCCTCATGTGTCCTTATTGGTTTTCTTTCTCTGTCTACTCTCTCCATGTGCCCTGATCTTCAACCCAGGCAACCTCCTGCCTTTCTTTCTCCCCACATGATCTGTGCCTCACCCCCTGCTCCTCTCACCACCTTATTTAGCTCTTGCTTCTCTCACTCCATCCCTTCCCTATCGCTTTAGTATATCTATACTTGTTCCTGTTTTTATATTGCCCTCTCATTAGTGAATTCTGAATCAGGAATATATAAAATACATGTTTTAGGTTCTCACATATTTTTTTACACAAGTAGCCAGTTGGGGGAAGTGAGATATATGTGTGTGTGGGGGGGGGGGGGGGGGGGGGAGCTTAATTTAATCCAAATGACAAGACTAAACACCAGCTGAGGCAGTCAAATAAAAAGAATAGTTATCTCATTTTATTAGTGTGCCTTAACTAGTGTCCTCTTCCACAATACTCCAACGTGAAATAAAATGATGTAAGCGTCACTGCTGACTGACGAACAAGCTGCATATTAAAGAGCTTTGTGTAAAACAGGCAGAATACCCTGTACATGTAGAGAAGCTGCCAGTGTTCTCCATCTATGTGCTCCTCTGCATTTTCTTCCTTTTGTCAACCTAAGCAAGCTGGTGGGTAGGCTGGTTGGCTGGCCGGTAGGGCGCCCTGAGCTGTGCACTCTTCCTTCTCCCCTTCTGAACTTACCCCTTGCACCCTCCCTGTCCACCACCCCACAAAGGACCCGCTCATTTACGTAACCCTGAGACAGCAGTGTCTGCAGATCTTATGCTCACATGCTCTACAAGCAAAGTACCCGCTTGTGTTCAGCTTGAAAGGAAGGGAGAAGAGGAAGTACCTGTATGTCTGAACGGCCCACTTTGAGAACTGCTGCCACCACATTATGCAGCGCTTTACAGAAAATATTATTCACATCTGTCCCTGCCCCATTAGAGCTTACTGTCAATATTCTCTACCACAGACACTTGGGTCCAATTTTGCAGCAGCCAACTAAACTACCACTATATTTTTGAATGGAGGAAAGAAACTGGACTGAGAGGAACCTTATGCAAACACAGGACAATATATAAACGTCAAAAAGATTGTGCCCTATTCAGAATCGAACCCATGGTGCCAGCGCTGTGAGACAGCAATGCAACCACTGTTGCCACCATGTCAGATGTTTCTATAACTGTAATATGGAAATTCAATTTCCAGAGGTATGTATTTATGAATACAGTTCAGTTAATTATACAGCTATACAAAATAAAATCACTTTAGGATAATAATAATAATAATAATAAATAATAATAATAATAATATTACTCAACTGTTCCTTTCAGGCATATTTTTAGGTCAAACCATTAAAATTGTAAATTGGTTTCTGATGTTACAGTTAGCTAAATTGGACAATCCTTTCAAAATCAATTGGTTCACCATTATATATGACTTTCACAGATACATACTTAATGTATCAGGACTTTTTCTGACCTCACGGCTATTTATAGATATTTGCTTGAACTAAAAGTTCATCTATATGTAACTGGTTAAATAAAAAAACTTTACAGATAAAAACAAACTTGTATCTGTGTTGATACCACTAGTAGGTTGGGCTGGTGCCCTTAAAGGTCTCAAAAATCCTTAAAAAATAAACTTAAATAAGGGTGGATAATACAAAATATTAGTCATTGAAGAGGAACATTGGTTCAGGCTGTTTAGTCTCAAGGGTGATCGCTTAATGAATCCATGGTCATACAATGTGTGTTTCTGACACCTAGAGCAATGAATGGTCTGCTCCACCATAATTCAGGGCATAAAGAATAAGGTTTTTGTATAACTATCCATGATTCAATTGTTCCTTGAGACAACTGATAAACTAAACAATTGCTTGGAGGAAGTGTTTGACACTTGATCACAATTCGCAGATGGTTAATTAGCCCAGCTCTTAGGCTTAGAATGATACATACAGGATAAGAAGTGGGAGGAGATTTTGGTTAGTTCAGCTGTTACATTAAGGCCACAGGGATGATTATGGTTAGATCATCTGGGCTTCAGAGTGTGCGGTGCTCTGAAGTTGGAGGCCCATTGGGAAGAGAATGTAGCATGTTACAATAAAGCCAGCAAACATTCCCAAGTGGAATTATGTTTTGTTTTTTCTTAAAGTTTAATTATCATTACTCCTATCGATATAGCAGCGACATACACTTCAGTGCTATACACACAGGAGACAAATTGAATATACCAGTATAATAATACTGGCACATACAATAAAACAAAGGTGAAGGGGCCTGATTGCTAAAATGTTCCTTCTAAAACTGATGCAGAATTAAATTATTTTTACTTTTCAAATCTGCCTGACCAGTAACCTTCAAGTACCATTTTGTTATGTGATCACGGACAATAAATAGTTTACCTTTGAGAAGACATTGACACAGATTGATGCAAGAAGCCTTTCCACAGTGATTCATCTTATATGTAAGCTTAGTGACTATTTAAGATATAGTTTATTAAATTACAACATTCGCCAAAATCAACAAATAAAATGCTGTTACCTTTGGGAACTCAGAATATTTCAAAGACACAAAGTTTCAGTGTTTTCGAAACAACACCAGCTTCACTGCCTGTCCTTGTGTTCTAATATTTCTCTTCCTTTGAAGAATGTTTCCCTCCTGTACCATGTTAACACACTTCATACATCTAAGAGTTCATGTCCCCCCTTTCCCTTCTCTGCCTCAAAATATACATATAAGATCCTTAAGTCTATCCAGGTAAGTTTTATGTAAGCCATGCACCATTTTAGTTGCCCTTCTTGGTACAGTCTCCTGGAATTTGGTTTCCAGAACTGAACACAGTATTCTAGATGAGGCTGTACAATGACCTATACAGTGGCATTATAACTTCTTTCTTTCTGCTACCGATTCCGCTTCCTCTGCAACCAAGCATCTGGCCTGCCTTTCTCATTGCTTTGTTACATTGCTTACCTGCCTTTAAGTCACCTGAAATTGTGACTCCTAGATCCCTTTCCTCGTCAGTAGTTTCCATTATAGTGTCATTAATACTATATTTAGCCTTTGGGCTAAAAACTGCACCTGGGACCACTTTCTTGAGTAGACAAGTAATGGGACCTCTGCAAAGAAGACCAGCTATGCTAAGTTCAGTGGACCATTCTATCTCTTCTGTGTCCTGGCACTGCAACTATTTTTATAGTTTATTTGTGAATCAATTCAATGATAATTAACAGCTGTCATTGAGATTTGTCTACTCTAATAAAAATATATATGAAAAGGGCTAATGGTGTTTTTGCCATGTATTACCTATGAGTTTAGTAATTTAGTTGTTTTTTATGTTAATCCACAAGCGAGTATATGTATAACAATAACTTAAATATATTTCTTTATATTTACCTTTGATCTGGAAAAACAATCTACCTAATACTGCACTTTACACTGTAGATAATATTTCACTCCCAGAGTCTTTCCCTTTTTCCCCTTCCTCTTGGTCAATGTCGATAACATGGATGGCCCCTGTCTTGAGGATTAGGTCACTGGTATCAACCTGACTTCTGTTGTCATCCACTTCTATGTATTTTCCTTTTGTCTTCTGTTTAGCTCTCCTAAGGGCTTCCTTCAAATGTTGCTTGAGTTCAATGTCAGGACAATATATATAATCATAGGCAGCACTAGCACAGATTGCTCCAAGAATTGGTCCGATCCAATAAATCTACAGCACAAAAATATGCATAATAAATATTTATCTGTTATAAAATGATCGGTAGTAACAAATGTACCACTCCAGACCCAAATACATTCTGGTTGGATGACTCTTTAAGTTCAGTACAATGCAATTAATTAATTTGCTTAACTTAAAAATGTAATAATGTATTATTTACTAAACAGCGGACATGCCAGATATTTGTATAAATATAAAATAAAGTTTAACCTAACGAAACTCCACCTATGTGGACATAGCTCAGAGAGGCATTTCAAAGCCAGCAGCTGGAGCTGGGAAGTTGCGTTTTGGGGAAGCTCCAGAGAAAGCAGCAATTCCTGGGAGAAAGACCTGGAAGATGGAGCTTCATCCAGATCCTCCCCAGAAGAGTCCCCAGGCTGTAAGGCTTGTAGCGCCTCCAGCTTCTTCATCAGCAGGGAGCCAGCCTGGAAAAAATTGAAGGCCTTAGACATGAAAAATAAGGCAAAGTCCTGGGCATCCTAGTGTGGTTGCTCCTCCAGTAGTGAGCTTGGCCCAGGAATAGTTCCAGATTGCAGCTGAGCAGTACAGGTGTGGCCCTTATCACCAGGAAACGGCTGTTTGCTAAGGAGGTAGCCGAAAACCTTGAGACTACCTTAAACAGAAGCATTAAGTCTGGGCTGCCAGTTCCTGAACTGGGGGCCATGTTGAATACCTCTTGCATTTCTTCCAAAGCGGGGTGAAGGCGGCATGGATGATGGCTCCAGCAAATTGAGGAAAAAAGGGCAGAGAGCATGAGTGGGAATAACACTGATACTACAGGATCTGATGATGCTGTGATTACAGCAAAGGAGGCAGAGGTGACCCAAGTGAAAAAGAATATTGCAGTAAAGTGGAGAGAGAAGAGCCGTGCGTTCAGTTATGACCATGTAATTTACACTTGCAAGATTAATGACATGATGGAAATCTTAAATGAAAAAGGGAGAAATCTAGAGGTGTCTACAGAGTGGAGAAAGATACATAGAGATGAGAGTGCATCAAAGAAACAGAGGACGTTAGCAAGCCAAACCCACAAAAGATCGGTGACTGAAGAGGTGCTATCCTTGAAGAGAGACAGTGGATTACAGGATGTGGTTGCCTCACAGAAGCTTATTTCATCAGCATAGTAATCCTTAAATTTATCAGGGGATGAGGAACTAATTATTGAGGAAGGCCAAGAGAATACTGTGCTTTAATTAATAGTAGAGATGGAAGATGATATGGACACAAGCGCACAGTTGGTGGGTGGTGAGTGTGAGGGCCTGAGTCATTAAGGCAAGCAAAGGAGTAAATGTTCTCTGGGACAAACCATGTTACAATGTAAGGGGTGCAAATCAGTTTATTATTTTGTACATAAGTTAAATACTGGCTGTTTTTTCATCTAGCACACAAATACTTGCTATCTTTATTATTACATTGAAATATAAAGTTGATCTAGGACATGCCCTACCCAAACTATAAATCTGCCTCACATTTTAAATTTACCTCCCCCTCCAATACAACATGGTTTAGCCCAGGTGCAAATGTTACTCCTTTTTTATGCTTTACTCTCCTTAATGACTCAGGCCCTGAGAGTCTGGGACTCAAAAGTTCTAATATTGATAGTACTATTATTATTGCTGAAAACCTCAATGACAGTCAGCTGCCTGTGAAAGATAACAGTGGTATAGCAAATGTTAACGTGTTTACTTAAATAAAGGAAATTGCTGTGAAGTGTAACAGCAGTGAAACAAAATCAGAGAAGACATAAGCCCACGCTCGGTTATTCCCATATTATACATGGTATCAGCTGCTTGGTAAAATAAATGCTTTATATGTATACATAACAAAAAGACAGTTGTTGTCAGTACTTGACCTTAACACTGCATATGTGTGTGAATCTAGAAAACTGTAAACATAAGGCATTGGTTAATAATTTGATAAAAAGTGGTGGTACTATATTCCTCGGAGTTTGAGTTCTTTGTGGTACTGAGTCTCTGGTTGTGGGTTCAGGTCCTACCTGTTCCTAGGTCCAGGTTCCAGTCCATTAGGTCCAGATTCCAGTCATTTATTCCAGTATGGAGTCCAGTCCAGCATTCCTCCTCCTAACTTCTGGTATACAGCAATAGAGTTACCCTTATGAGTAAGACATTATCCGGTCTCCCAGTTTCCACTACATCCCTGCCACAGCTAGTCTCAAGGGTCCCGAGACGGATCCCAGAAACACTATTGCTGTGACAGCGCCTTTGATGGTGGCACATGTTGCATCACCCTAGTTGCGGTCCTAACAAGATGCAATGGTAATGATGACAATTTGTAGCAGTAGTTAGCTGCTTCCCATTGGCTGATTGCATTTGGATCACTTCCACAGAGTACTTAATTCATCTTTGTCTGTCTGTGTCTGTGTGAGTGTGTGTCTATATTAGGGAATTTAGACTGTAAGCTCCAATGGGGCAGGGACTGATGTGAATGAGTTCTCTGTACAGCGCTGCGGAATTAGTGGCGCTATATAAATAAATGATGATGATGATGATGATGATTAGTGTGGTTGCTATATTATATGAGCTTGCAGCAGTCTATTTGCATTATCTAATTGTTATTTCCATTTGGGATACAACAAAAAGGAAAATTCCCATTTATTTTTAAAGGGGAAAACAATTGATTTATAGAATTTATAGTTAAGTATTTAATTTTTATTTATTTTTGATTATTTTCAGTACCCAAAAAAAGTGGGAGAAAGTTTTTTTTGCTGGAGAAAAATATTCTTTCTCTGTAGAAAAATGGCTTTATGTTGTGTAAAAGAGGCATTTCTACATTGGACATCGCCTTTACAAATGAGTATCACTTGTTCATGCTTAGACTGTTAGAAAGCAAATATTATTTCAGAAAAGTTATATATATATATATATATATTACACACATAATATATATATATATATATATATATATATATACACACACACATATATATACACATATATATACAGATATATATATATATATATACATATATATGACCCATAGAATTAGAAAATTACCCAGTGGTTTTCCCATTTCCATAGAATGACAGCAGGTCCGAGGGATCTTGCTGGATTCATGCTGGCTCCGGTGTAGTTTATCTTAAAAAGAAAAGATAGGTAGTAACAATGTTAAAAAAAAAGTGGACACATCAAGCAGTGGCGGCAGGCATTTTGTGTGCTAAACAATTCATGAGAGTACAGGCTGCAAAGTTACAGTATGAAGTAGTCAAATTACTAAGGGAAAATAACAAATAAATATATATTATAACAATCAGGTTGACTAAAGATTAAATACATGAATATATGCTCATAATATAGAATTTTCAGAGTAATATTTCAGTTGTAAAAGATGGATTGTTGCCTTTTTTTCCCATGTATATGTTTTCTATATATTATATAGCAGTACATAATTTTAAAACAAATGTGTGAACTCTTCGTTGTGGCGCTCCACTCAATATACAGCCACGTACATACACAGAGATTCCACTAAACATATAATGAAAACATATGACAATAAAAACAAATACGTACATAGGCACTTATTCTGTGACACAAGAGATTAGGAGAGGCTCCTACAGCCCATCGTACTGTGTCTATGTAGCTGTGTAGTTCTCAATTCTGAAATGGAACTCACAAAGCAAAGAGAAAAAAAGAAAAACATATGGTGTTGTATGTCCAATATAAAGCATTGAATAGTCTAACACCAATTGGATTTTGTCACACCAGGCTCTCAGGTCCTGTCACTTACCCCTCTGCTGTCTTTCTAAGCTGTCCCTGTGGTCCTCAGGCGCTGCTGGTTTCAGATCTTTCTGCAAGATGCTGCCCAGTCTGTCTCCACTCCAGAGATCCCTCCAAAATGAGTGTATGGGCGCAGCCATCTTGGATTCGGTCACATGAATCCTCTCAGCCAATCAGGGGATAGCAGTCTTCACTCCAGGATTCCCTCCAAAACCAGTTCCTGAGAGCTGCCATTTTGGACCTAGTCACCTTCTCCATCCCAGCAACTCAGAGTGCTGGTTCAGCCCAGCTGACCACAGACTCCAATTAGGAAACAACAGCTAGTATAAAAGGACTTCATGGAGCCCTTACCTGTTACCGGTGCAATGTAGTATTTTAAAATGCCAACCTGGTTCCCAGCAGTCTGCAGTCTTTTCTATTGCTCCAGCTCAGACAGTGCAGTCTGCATTCAAGTTCCAGTTCAGCTACATTTTGGTTCCAGCATTCCGATTCTGCAATCCAGTTCCAGCCTGGTCTCCTCTGCTAGTCTGTCACCACCTGTACTAGTCCTTTCATTTACATGCAAAGAAACATAATCAGGCCACCCAGCTTTGTGTATTCAGCCTAACTCCAGAGACACCACCCAGTCTCGGAACAGACAGATCCTCAGATGTAACAGATCTAAGGTAACCCTTCTTCCTTCATCGTGAACTATAAAAATACAGATGCAATCTTCACTGGTGTTCTTTGTATAATCAGAACCTTTAGGACCTATGCTTACAGTATGGAATATAATGTTGCAACTTCAAATCTCCATATCATTATGGTAAATGGGTCATTTGAAGATGGACACACTACAAACATATAAAAGAATGGAAATAGTGCATTATCTTTAATATATGATAAAATCAGCAATACTAGATCAACTTACAAATGCAGGTAAAATATTATAATAAAATTAATGATGGGACTGTTACCGGATATTCCTGAAGTAAACAGCATGCATAAATGTACAGATTGGTGACGCACTCTTGTAGAAGATGATTATTCTCAAGATGCCCAACACTCCTGGAAACCAGTAAGGGTAAAATCACATCCAACGCATTTCAACTCTTCCTGTGAGTCTTTGTCAAGGCTGACATGCATACAGATCATCCCCATATTTATATATATATTTTAATAAGCCGGATTGTTACATAATATACACTGATCAGTCACAACATTAAAACCACCTGACTAATATTGTGTAGGTCCCGTCATGCCATCAAAGCAGCTCTGACCCATTGAGGCATGGACTCCACAAGACCTCTGAAGCTGTCCTGTGGTATCTGGCACCAAGATGTTAGCAGCAGATTTTCCTGGAAATTTCGAGGTGGGATTTGTTTTTCCAGTCATCCTACAAATGGTCAATCGGATTAAGATCTTCGGAATTTCAATTACATTTTTACACTGTGGCACATTATCCTGCTGAAAGAGGCCACTGCTTTTGAGGAATATCATTGCCATAAAAGTGTGTACTTGGTGTGCAACAATGTTTATGTCGGTGTTACATGACAAATTAACATCCATATGAATGCCAAGACCCAAGGTTTCCCAGGAGAACATTACCCGGAGCATCACACTGTCTCTGCCTGCTTGCCTTGTCCACACGCATGTCCACATGATTCAAAGGACAGGCCACCTTATTCCATTGCTCCATGGTCCAGTTCTGGAGCTCACATGCCAATTGTAGGAGCTGTCAGCAGTGAACAATGGTCAGCATGGGCACTCTGACCAGTCTGCCAGCATTAACTTTTTCAGCAAAGTTCATTGCAAAACACATGTTATTTAAAGGAGAAGAATGCATAAGCAAAGGTGACTAACATGTAATCAGAACTGCCCACCCATTAATCTTGTGGGATGCTGACTATATGGGGGTAGATTTACTAAACCTTCTAAAATAAAAAACTGGAGGTGTTGCCCATAGCAACTAATCAGATTCTACATATCATTTTCTAGAATGTACTAGATAAATCTTAGCTAGAACACTATGGGCAACACCTCCACTTTTCCTTTTAAGAAGCTTTAGTAAATTTATCCCAGGGTAGAGAGTTTAACAGTTACTTGTTTTTTGGGAGCCAGGGGGATTATTTATTAAAGGGAGATATGCCCTAAATTATGTGAAAATGGCAATCTGTCTAAACTGTACACCTACTTGTTGAAAGACCACACCTCTTTTGATCTACAAAAATCAAGACTGTTCTGCAAATGTGCTTACAGCTTGGAGGTATGGGGCTATATATTATTATCCTACTAAGATAAATAAGTAATTTCCAGGGACAGTCATAGTTTTTAAATTTTTGTCCCTGGTAATGTTCTCATTTCTCAATATAGGGTAAAATGTACAGTTCAATGTCTCTTATACTGTCTGTATCCTTGATGCAATACTTGGTACCTCCTCTTTTTCTGTAGCCTTTAACAATGTTTAGTAAATGTGTCTCAAAGACAACTGTAGTGGTGGGTAAGTTGAACCAGTGGTGGGCAAGTTGATAGACTTTGGCATATAACTTTTAAAAATGCACGCTAAAGATGAACAGTAAAACGACATTTTACATGTTATTCATGTGTCACCTGCAGTAGATTGGAGATTTTCACTGGTGTGCTATGCAGGGCCGGTGCTAGGGTCCTTGGCGCCCTAGGCACATTTACGTCAACTGAAGTAATATATCCAGTAAATAAGAGTGGTAGTAGTAGTGCAGAGTAATATATACAGCAGAAATAGTAATGCTCAGTGGTAGCAATAAAGCCCAAAAATATCACTGATAATGCCCTATAATTGTTAAGGCTCATGACCACCAAGAGGAGCTTTTAGAACAGATAAAGGTGAGGTCTTCAACTTTAGCTGCCGCCTTTCCTGTAGATTTTTATGTGCTCACACGTACTCAGATGCCCCCAGGTCTTAAGCTCAGGGTAGTAAAAGTTCATCAATGATGGCTGTAGCACAGATGGAACCGGAGGAGCTGGCCCAAACTGGAACAGGTGGTCAGTGGCAGGTCAGGGTGATGGGCTCGTAACAGTCAGGCAAGTCGATATCCAAGCAGAGGTCAGGGTCACAAGTGAAACAGCAAAGTCCAGAATCCAAGCCAAAAGGTCAAGGCAACAGGCAGACAGGCAAGGTCCAAGGTACAAGCAAGGGTCACAACAGAAGATCAGGCAAACAGGAATCCAACAGCAGGTCAGCAACAACACAGGACTGTAAACGCTATAACCGGCAGGGAGGTCAAGCCCTCCCTGCCTTAAATACAGATAGCAGACCCTGCCTACAAGTATCCCCAGAGGCTGACTAATAAATAAATGACTATATTATATAGCCCACAGGCTGTTACTAATATGCACACACGTCCGGCTGCCCAGCGTTGCCGGGACACGGCGCTGCTTCAGAAAGCGCCCCGACCGCCTCCATGGCAACGGTTGGGGCGCTTTCTAAAGCAGTGCATTAGGTACTGCAATCCTCTCCCTGATCTACGAGAGTCAAGGATCAACTGAATGATATATTCTTGGCGGCCCTCTACCTCCACTGCATGAGGAACCACCACTCATTTAGGAAACATATCCTTCTCTAGGTTTAAGAAGGGAAATGTGGAACACTGGATGGATCCAAAATGAGGGTGATAGCCTTATCCTGTGCACTACTGGGCTTATATTCCCACTGATTGGATACAGACTAATGTTCCTTTACTCAGTATGAGGCATTTTCAGGGTGCTGTTTTCACTGGTCTGTAAACCTTTTTGGCTAGCTACTACTGTCTTCAGCTGCTCCTGCAGCCTTTTCCGAGACCCTGGAGATCCTGCACATGTTTGTCTGCTGAAGGATCCCCATAGGTGGCTTGTGAAGACTGAATGACCACCAGATGGAACCCATGGTTGACATAAAAGGGAAATAACCATGTGGAGTCCTGCAACAGGTTGTTCAAGAGAACTCTGCCTACGCAAGCAGACATCCTGGGCATACATGACAAAGCACCGCATGACCTGTTTGAGGGATTGGTTGACACACTCCGTCTGTCGTTCGAATGGAGGTGTTACCCAGAGGAGAAGTGGAGTTAAACTGGTTTTAAATTGATCACCGCCAGTGGCCAATTACAGGCCAGTGGTGTATAATAAACCCCATGCCAAATGCAATTGTGCTACTAACAATAAAATAATGTATTTATAAATGAAAACACAGTTATCTCAGAATAGCATTGCATACAGTATGAAAATACTCAGATATCACTTAAAAGTGGATCCAAAATCAATGTATAATTTTCATATATCATTGTTACTTACTGCAAATAAATGTCCTATTACAACAGAAATTCCAATTGCAAGTGCAGGAGATTTTTCATTATTCTTTGGATCACAGCTTGCACAAATGGTAAAAACTAACTGGAATGTAATTATAAGTTCTATTAAGAGTCCGTGACCTACAGAAAGCCTTTCATTTATCTGTTGTTGAGAGAAATAATATGAAAACAGTGTAAACATTTCTGTGCAAATATTTTTGTGGAAAAAAGCTGCATAACAAAACAGAATAAATTTTGTTGATAGATGATCATTATTTTATTAAAAGTTAATTATTGATTGGTTCATTTTGATAACTTCTAACCAAGTATTTATGAGAATGCAGTCTATCAATTCCAGTGAAATTACGGACGTATTTCATAACGAATATTCATGTATATGCAAGTGCAATGAGGGACTACAAGTGCCTGGAATCTTTGCTGTAAACCAGAAGTACTATATACAAATACTGATGAAATACAGTTAAAAATGAAAATAGTTTATGGCTATAGCACTGTTCAAGCACTAACAGGAGAGAGAGAGAGAGATTTCTACACCTATAAAAGTTACATTTTGGAGGAAATGCCAATGTGAAATCTCCTGTGGTTGCTCTTCAGGTACTGATTCCTAATGAATTGGTAGGTTGTAATTTCAAGAACATTGGTTCAATCCACAAAATGACTGCCTCCGCATGTGTAGGCAACATGTGCACTTAAGGGGCCAGTGTACTGATTGAGCATTTGACTAAAATGAATCTAGTGACATCATTTGACACCTACCAATGATCAGAGATAAGCCTTAGCCACAACGGGATCCCGCTGAATGAAAATATGTGTGCATGAGAACCATAGTCAGCTCCAAGTTAACTTTCACATCCTTGGGCAGGGTACATCTGCATTCTCGTGAGAAAAGTATGTAATTTAATGTGACGCACTCTAGAGGGACAGCAGGATGGGGAAGGAACTTATTCACTTATTTTTTCGTAACTTTTCTAAGTCAGGTCATCAGCGAGGCACCCGGACTTCCCCCACCTGTTTATAATATAACCTCTCTCCCTCCACAGTACCTCCTTCTGTCCCCTATGTACTTCTCAATATACAGCATTGATGCAAGATGTGTTACATGGTGATCGTAAACAATGTTCATTTAGAATCTAGCAACTTCAATAGACTTTTCTGTCTCTAGCACCTTATGCCTAAAAAGTCAGTTATGTCTTCCTAAGCTTCATAACTTTAAAAAGATATATATTTACCACTGTTACACCTAGGGGTCCAATAACATTGAGCGGTGTAATAAGGTATAGAAGTCCAGCTCCCAAGACGGCTCCAAGGCATTGTGCAGTGATATAAAATATTGACTTGGCAAGTGTTATTTTCCGTGTGCAAACAAGGGCAATAGTCACAGCAGGATTTAAGTGCGCACCACTGATGTTTCCAAAGCAATGCACCATTGTAACAATGCCAAATCCAAAGCAAAGTGATATCTGTACTATATCTGTTAGATGAGGGCTGTCCTCAGATCCCCAATTGATTGTTGAACCAAGACCAAGAAGGATAAAAATTAGAGTAGCCAAAAATTCTCCAGAGACGGCTTTCCAGAATGCCTGTGTCCATACACCTTTAAAAGCCACCATGATGATTTTATTTATAGACTAAATTCCTGGCACAGAAAAAAGAAGATTTCTTTTTATTGCCGCCTCTTTAACAATATAATCATTGACATGTGTCGATGAGTGGTGCATCTTATATGATCATTCAAATATATAATTCGGTCAATATTGTTTTTGTTACTGACATTTTGGAGATGCTGCAGGTTTAAGCACAGTGCATGAGAATGGTTAGTAACATGATCAACATCTGCTACACATGAATGAAATGTACAATATGAAGCTTTATCCATACATGGGTCAAAATAGCTAGCAGAACATGACTTTTTCAACCATTAAAACAGGATTTGCCAGACAATTATGCTATAACTGTTTCCTGGTTTTTGAGGGAGTTGAGCATCAGTTTATCATAACATAGGAGTAAAACAGTATCACCACTCTAATGCTGAATATGTCAGATCCAATAAAATAATAAGCAGTGTATAAAGATAAATATATGAAAGAACAAATATTTACTATACTTATTTATTAAAGTGTTGAAATTGTTGTTTAGTGTGTGTTTTGGTTTCCTGTTTGTTTCATATTTTTCAATGCCATTTTTTTTTGTCTAAAACAAATATAATTTGTTTGAAGATGTTTTATTATTTATCAGTATGTTTGATGGCTGAACTGGGATTCTGTGTTAAAATAATATCTGTAATAAAGCTACAATTTGTCCAAAAAATGTGTGTATGAGATTTTTGTTCTATTTTCATGACTAGAAATACAAATTGAAGGTCCTGGCCTTTTAAAGATTCAGTTCTGATGGCGAAAGAGCAGCCTGCAGTCACATCCCAACTCTGGGGGAAGTAAAGTAAATTACAAATCCCACCATCCATTGCATGTATTCATCCTTAACCAGCACTATAAAGAATTTATCTCTCCCATGTGACTTTCGGGGTCAGATTATTATTGATGGTTAGTGGGCAGCAGTGAGAATAATTTTGTCTCACTGCATACAGCATATAAAGGTGCTGCCGCTGGCATTTATGAAACCAGTGCCCATTGGACAGCACTGGTGAACCCCTCCCCATCTAATCTAACTAAAACCTCTTTAACCGGCAGCAAATGCTGCTGGTTAAAGGAGAAACTGACCTTAGTGGCTAGTGCACATGTGCAGCTAAGGTTGCACATGCACATTGTGATGGGACCCCGATGCTTGATGAAGTGACGCTTCTCTGGTCGAAATGGAGTCTATATGACACAATTAAAAAGGTGAGCTAGTGCGAAACTTTTCACCGCTTTTTAAATTGGGTTACATTGCTGTCCCCATAGAAGTTTATGGGAATTGAAGTGACCAATGTTAAACAGGTTAATGCAGGAAAAATCTCTGATTTCTTCTACTTTAACCCCTTGATAAATTAAAAGTGGAGCTGCAAGGGCCATTTATTGTAGGGCTCGTACAATGCTGCTTACCCCAAACATTAATATCTCCTGCTTTAACCTGGAGTCATTTAAAGCGTCAAGTTTATGCAGATCAAAGTAAGATTTTTGAAGTTCACCCATCAAGAAGGGTGCTACCACCTCTGCTCATTGGTCTATTAGCAACTCCTCTCTCTGTAATACTCTTGAATACTGCCAAGTAGGCTTCAGCATAATCTGTGCTTGTCGTCTTTTGAAGACATTTTTGTACCACCCACTGTGCTGTGGTACCTGCCATTTAAGTCTTTTGTATGTTCTCTGAAATGAATCGTAAGACTTCCTGAAAATCACTATTAAGTTGTATCTGATTGGCATTGTCCTGCACCAACTGCTTAATCAGTTCCTCCATGAGACCAGATTTTGCAGGCAGCGTTGTAGCTGCTTTTACCCAAGACATGTACTAACATAACACTGATCCTGTCCAGACTTTCCCTTTCTGAAACAGCTTAATTCATCAAACAGCTGTGGCATTACAGTTACCAGCATATACAGTTTTTCATACAGAACAGTCAGTGAAATCCTTTCTGGATTTTTACTTTCATCAATTTCAAAACTTTGCTTTTTTTGCACAAGAGTAAGACGTAAAATAGCAATTTAACTGGTCACAGATACATTGATTCTTCCCCGTTTATCCACAGAATACAAAGTTTGCTTCCCTTACAAAACACCAATTTCCTTAACTGTAACTTACAGCTCATAAACACTTTTTATTTATTTTCCTGTCTCATGCTAGACAAAGTTTCCACTTGATATTGGTAAATTAACACATTGTGGTTAGACTTTTCATCACTTTTAAATATGCACAAATATGCAGTAAACAATATGGAGATTTGTCACTCAACCCTCCCTGGCTGTTTGGAAGTACAGGTGAATTCTTGATTTCTCCACTGCTACTGTGCAAAAATAGAGAATTATTCAGACCTAAGTTGCTAAAATTGACACAAAAGGGCCTCAGTCATT